>NC_060149.1:364954997-365272997 GCF_021461385.2 Schistocerca piceifrons | reverse complement strand
ACCTGAGAACAATAGTCGAGTTGCAATATCCACACAGCAGACAAAAAATTGTCACACGTCTTATTCTCACAACAATTTTTTTTATTTTTTTGGAGATTTGGAGTAATTTAAATATTACTGTTCACTATTAAGACAGTTATTTACACATATTTCAGCAATAGTGTGTGGATACACATCCACTTTCACATAATATATGTAGCTGTGATGACATATGCACACTACTGTACATACAAAAGGAGACCAGTGAGTGGTCACATGTACCATAAATCTAATGCACAACACCAATCAAAACACAACAACAACTTCACACCCATGAGTCACCACCAGTCGGATTCTCAGCATGGCTGTCCATAACAACACCTTTTCCAGGTTCTTCATATCCCCACATATCTCCAGGCCCAGGAGGACCATCATACTGTGGTTGTGAACCTCCAGATTCATACTGACGATTTTTCTTTTTCTCACGGTTGACTTGGGCATATAAGGGTTCACCTGGTTTGGCTAACTGCAAAAGAGAGAGAAGACATATGACTTATTTTTATACAAACAATAAACACAACCTTATAGCCTCAGTGGTGATGAGAAAAGAAGGGAAGCAAAATTAGGATTTAACTGCCTGCCAGCAGTAAATTCACTAATACCTAGATTATGGAAGGATGCAGAAGGGAACTGGTCACGTTCTTTACAAAGAAAGTATCTAGGCAGGGAAAAAACAAAACATGTGAAAACTTCTGAGGCAATGATCACAAAATGTGTTGAGGAAGATCGAAACATACTGCACATTACACTAACATGTAACACTGGTGCATTTAATACTGTAGCTTCTCAAGGCTTGTTGGATTCATGTTAAGTGTCACTAAAGGGGTCTCTCTCTCTCTCTCTCTCTCTCTCTCTCTCTCTCTCTCTCTCTGCACCACAAGCTAAATTTAGATTTCTTCTTCCTATTACCAAGAAGTCATGAAGACCTGAGCCACACAGTAAGTTTAAATACAAATCATTATGGTTAATTATTATAATCTACCAAGACATTGGGAAATTCTTTAAGAAAAACCAATAACTAATTTATAGAAAATAACAACTTTAATAATAATAATAATAATAATAATAATAATAATGCAAAGATTTGAAATGGCTTAGGGGGAGGAGAAGGAAGTGGGAGAGGGTAATTCACTTCTGTCTTCAAGTACACAGGGTAATACGTAAGTACCTCTGGGGGTTTCACGAGATGACTGCACAAAAACTATAAAACATATAGAAAATACACACATATCAGTGGCAAGTGTGTCTCTCCAAGTTTTTAACTCACATTGCAGGTGCTCACTATAGGCACCCTTTGAGAATGTGACAAAATGTCATATGTGTGTGTGTGTGTGTGTGTGTGTGTGTGTGTGTGTGTGTGACAGAGAGGGTGCATAGTGTAGCCTATCTACAAGTGTGACATATGGAATGAATGATTTGTCCTGATGCTCCAAGATGCCTACCCTTAGTGGTGTGCTCTACAATTCCATAACAGTAGACATTAGGAAATGAAACTTAGAGAGATAATCCAAATTGTACCACATTTACTTGAAGTAACTCTTTCCTTACTTCTTCTATGACTTGTCAACCAGTATTTCAATACCTAGCAGCATAACTAAGTGATGACATCAGCTGTCTTAAAATATCAACTTTTCAAACTTATTTGAGAGTATAACACAACAAAAGAAAATTAAAGGTTAGTTTGAATCCTGCAGTGTTTTATTCGGCCTGGTCCTATTGGAGGTAGCGTGCTCTCATATTCCTCAAACTTCTGAAGTGACATATCCAGCCAGTTACAAGGGACAAATAGTTTAATGTGGATTCCATACCATGGTGCAACTTACCATTTTTTCACATTAACAAATCCCCACCAGATGTGAAAGCAGCAGTAAGTGACAGACAAAAATATAACGAATGAACCCTAGACATTTGGTCTTTTTATATCTGGTACTTAACCAGTGACATCAGAAAGCAGAGGTAAACTGGCATATTCTCAAAGAATCACCACATTTTTAAACAAGCAAGAAATACAACATGAAGAGGTAGTTTGCAATGTGTATTGGTCTTCAAATTTCAACTGTACATTTTTCATTGCTACAATATATTCATAATCTTTTCATAGATTTTACAAAAGCATATGATTCAGTATTGCAATCAAAATTGTACAGAATTCTTTTGGAACTTGGAATACCAAAGAAGTATGTTAGACTTATAGAAGCGAGTTTGAAAAACACAAAAGGTAGAGTATGCGTGGGGAATTTGGAGTCAGAAGAATTTGTAATAAAGAATGGACTTAAGCAGGGAGATGCCCTGTCTCCGCTACTTTTTTATTTAGTCCTAGAATATATTGTACGAATGGCAGCAGATAATTCTGAGGGTGTGGAGTTAAATGGAAGTATTGAGATATTAGGGTATGCAGATGATATAAACATCACTAGCGATAGGAAAGACTCTGTAACAGCAAACGCGAATGCGTTGATTATCAAGGCTAGTGAAGATGTAGGTCTAAGGATACGTGAAGACAAAACTAAATACCTGGTTACTACTATAATGCCAACAGCAGTAGATCAGGAAATGTTAAGAGTTGGAGACATGCAGTTTGAAAAAGTGAACACATTTAAGTATCTAGGCGTGGACATCACTTCGAGAAATGAGATTGAATCCGAACTGAAGAAGAGATTACAGGCAGGAAATGCGTGCTGCTTCTCACTGAATAGATTACTTTCATCACGGATATTGTCTAGGAATTTAAAGATTAGAATATACAAAAATATTATTCTACCAGTTATGCTGTACGGGTGTGAGACTTGGTCTCTCACCATGCAAAATGAAAAGCCATTTCGAGTATTGGAAAACAAAATTTTGAGGAAAATTTTCAGAGCAAAAAGGGATGACATTCGTGGAGGGTGGCGAAAACTGCAGAACGAAGAGGTTCACGAACTCTATTCAAGCCCTGACATAATCAGTATTATTAAATCACGTAGGCTGCAATGGGAGGGTCACGTAGCTCGAATGGATGAGGACAGGGCAGCGCGCAGAGTACTGGTAAGGCACCTAGAGGGAAAACGTCCTGTGGGGAGACCGAGGCGTAGATGGAGGACAATGTGAAGCTGATTTGAGGAGCCTAGGTATTGAAGGTGAACGGAAAAAAGTAGCCCAAGACAGGGACAGATGACGAAAATACGTTGCTGGGGTAATGGACTCTCAAGTCCAGTATGACCAGTGAGTAAGAAAGTAAGTACAATATGTTCAGTATGTGTTTTCATATACAAGCAGTATGATATCATTAGAATTATCAAATAAGCTATACTTTCATCAATACTGAAACACCCTGAATCCTACACTGGACATAATAAACAATGATTCCTGATTTATTTATGGTAATCTCAACTTACATCTCAAATGGTTTACTTACATTGTGTACTTTTGCTCATTAGTTATACAGTATAGAACATTATTCTTACACAGCACTACACTTAGACATCAAAACGGTATAAGTGAATACGTATACTAACAGAAATCTCAACATCAAATTATTTCCTTGAAAATTTTGCTAATAACAAATGGTCATAATTAGAAAAGATTGGCATCCATGAATACTAGGTATACACACAAACGCCACTCATCTTCAGGAAGTAGCAAACAATAACACCAAAAAATATTCAACTACCACAACTTTGCATTAAATATGCAACAGCAGACAATGGAAAACAATCAGACTACCTAACTGAAATAACTGCAACAGACAGCGATCAAGTAACTTCCCCGTAAATCGCACAATGTTTTCAGTAAATTAATTTCATGCAAATTCAAGTATGTTGTGAAATGTTCTCAAAAATGGAAGAATTTCACGGATACAGGATGGGACATACATAATGTGGAAAATGGCACAAAAATGAACTACAGTAACTGCTACTCCCTGCCATTCTACTATTTACTAAGGAAAGAAAGAAGTTTAATACTCTAGTACTTTTATGTCCACTTTCTCTTCTTTTCTTTTTGTTAGTGTTTATTCCCTCTAACACAGGTTCTGTGGTAAATATTTTATTTATGTCCCTCCTGCCACCTCAGTAGTAAGTAATCTTACAGGGACAAGTCAGTGTGCCACGTGAATGCACACTGTGTAAACTTTGTTCAATGTGTGATTGTATTTTAACTGGCTGTGTATCATATTTTCTGAGATGGTAAGTGAAGAGCAGCCCAGCATTTGCCTAAACAAGTGTGCAAAAATGGCTGAAATCACACTCAAACTCGTTGGTGCACCACTCAAGGTCATTAACCTGCTGCACAGATTCAATCCAGATCCGGCTCATGTTCCTGCCTCACAAACTATATGACCAGGTACCTGTATAACCATTAAAAAAATCTCCAGGTCAAGACCTGAAGATGATGCACTGTCGACTGGATACCGTGCCATGTGGTGTCATCCAGATGCGGTATGGAGCGGCATAGAGTCAGTACAGCACTCCCAGCCACTGTCGAATTTACAGACTTTGGAATAGTAGCTTCTCAATTGGCATCACGAGGCTGAGTGTACGCCATTCCAGTCCTCTCAGCAATAAAAAATCTCTGGCAGTACTGGAAATTGAACCCAGGTCCATCGCATGACAGCCAGACAAGCTGACCATTTGGCCATGGGGAGGGGGGAACACACACACACACTTGTACATCCACTACAAGTGTCAAATGCATTAAAAATTAATACTTAATTTGTTTGATCACAATTCTGTAATCAGAAGTGTAGAAAGACTTTAATTACTGCAAAAGGTAATTAAAAATAGGAAGCAAATAAAGGTCCTCCTCTGTTAGCTTGTAATTAGAAGAAAATCCCTTCTGAGCAGACATGGTAATGTGTAGTCGTGTGTTAAAGGCCTATACTGCATTACCTCCTCTGTCCAAGTGTGGGAAATATAGACAAAATAATTTGTGCCATGAGAAATATTGTTGAGTTTCAAACAAAAGATTCTGTATAAAACTAATAATGAGCAAATAAAGTAATGAGCATTCTGAATGTAAACAATAGTTTTGAATTGGTACTAGACTATTACTATCGATAGCAATGCATTTAAAATATACACATTTATTCTAGGCACCAGTGAAACTGGAATGCTGTTAACCTCCAATGGCAGATTTATATCCATTTGATAGGGAAATACTTTGAAATGGAACTAAGTGACTATTTTGAAAATGGTGAAGGAGCCAGCTGTGGATTTTGTAAAAGAATCTGCATGACCCTCACTTGAGATTGTCATTGTCTTTACAAAAAAACACTACCTAGAAGAGAATAATATGCGAGATAGAACGACAAGCACCAGTGTGGAATCCTAATTCATACTGTATCTGACAACGATTTTTATGTGTGGCAGAGTACCCTACTAGCATTTCAATTTATTATTTCTTTAATCCAGGAAGAGTGTGCCAATTATAGTTTTGTTTTTAAAGAAGATAGGAATTTCTCGTTGAGCTGGGAGATCTAGAAGTACAGAGTTGCTGGCAATACTATTAACAAATGGTGCCATTTGCTCCATTATTTCAACAGCTGTACTGGCAAGTGTTGAAGGTAGTTTGTTTTCAGAAGCATGTGCACATCATATGTGACTAAATGATTTGCATGTGATATGTAAAATACCAGCTATATAGATTACTAGTGCGCATACTTAAAAATAGGGAAGATATGAGTCACTGTGCATCTGCGCAATTTCTATGAAAATTTGATGACTGTAGAATTTCATGGCAGGGCCAATGTTTCTTTTTTTCTTCTTCCTCCCAGTCATCTACACAGCGCGTCCATTACGTCTGTTTACTGTTTCCAAAATCTGTAAGAAAAGCAACTACTGATTGATCATTAGATTTGTACTACAGATTCAATTGTTATTAAAAATTTTAATCACACTGCAATTGTATGTTTAATGAAATCTGTTGATGAATAAGTTGCTGTGAAATGAACGCGATACAAAATGGCTGCTCCTAAAGAAAACGCTCAGTGTCTATTATGGTCTACTGAAGCAAAATTGGACCTGCAGACACTCAACAAAACTTCATAACTAAGTATGGAAGATATCCTCAATCATGTCCATCAATTCATGCATTGCAGAAAAAAAATATCAAGACAGGGACAGTGCCTGATAAAGGGAGGAGTAGATGACCAAGAACACCAGACAAAAATGTAGATTGCGTAACATAAATCTTCAATATTTCACACAGAGAGTCTATCCATGTTGCTGCCTGACAGTTACAGCTATTGCAATGTTAAGCTATTGCACTTAAAAGTTCCCAAAGTCCTACATCAAAATTCACAATTTTACAATTACAAAATGGAATGGTTCAAATGGCTCTGAGCACTACGGGACTTTACATCTGAGGTCATCAGTCCTCTAGAACTTAGAACTACTTAAATCTAACTGACCTAAGAACATCACACACATCCATGCCCGAGGTAGGATTCAAACCTGTGACCATAGCAGTTGCGCAGTTCCAGACTGAAGCGCCTAGAACCACTCAGCCACAGCGGCCGGAACATGGAATTGTTACAGACATTGGAACCAAATGATGTAACAGGATGAAGAGAGTTTACAGTTAACATGTTTCAGTTGTGAGACATTCTTTCATTCTTCAGAGAAAATGAACACACATAATGTGCAAATCTGGGAATCAGAAAACTCATGTGGCCAGGCAACTTAAGCAAGATAGTTCAAATATGAAAGAGTGGTGTGGGACAGCGTATAATTGCCTCAACCAGCACAACAACTATACAACCTTCAACCAGTTATCATTTTCCTGCAAGATGGTGCAACGCCACACAGCGGACTGTATGTTCATGAGCTCCTAACATGAGACTTTACGGACTGGTGGATTGGCCATGTTATTCACCAGCTATTCCTCCTCTCGATTTCTTTCTATGGGGATATGTTACCTTAACATAACGTCATATACTGAACACAAATGAGATGCCACCGATTTCAAACCACAGATGAGCAAACATGACAAGAAATCGATTAACATCATATGAATTTTGTGCAACTAATGGTGTCCATTAAAGCTGTATTAAGGGGGAAAAAAGCCTTTGCATATATTTTAATTTTCTGAGTAACACATTTTTCGATTGTGAAGGGATTTTAAGGACACCACTTATATAACTCATGGTGTATGTATGGAGCACAAATGGATACAATTCAGAAGCCTAGTTTGATATATCTTAGAATAGTATGTGCTTAAAAAGGTTCTGAGGGGTGAGAAAGACCTGTTGTGACTCAACAGCAATGTCAGAAAGTTGCTATGAAAGCAAAGACAGCTTCATCATAAATTTAAGTAAAGTCAAAGCCTAGTTGACAAACAAAAGCTGAATGAAGTAAAAATTAGCACAAGAGCAATTAACTTGAAAGAAAAATTTTGCCAACTGATCTGACTAAACCCCTAAGAAGTTTTGATCTTTCATAGAGCAAGTAATCAGATCAAAATTAACTATTCAGTCACCAAGTGACCACACTGGCACCAAAATAGAAGATAACTGAGACGAAGGCAAAATACTGTTTCACCACGGCAAAACGTTATTTTGGTAACCCTTCCAACCATCCCACAAATGTCAAACTTGTAGATATTGACATAAGTTATCACAAAACAGAAAATCAACTAAAACTGCTCAATAGAAGAAAGGTATCTGGAGTGGATGAGATACCTGTGATATTTTATGGAAATTATGCAAATGAGCTTTCTCCCCTTCTGCAGTAATTAATTGAAGGTCACTGGAGCAACAAAAGGTGCCTAGTGACTGGATAAAAAGTACGGGTCATTACGATTTCCAGTCTCTCTACCAAAATCAACATGGACTGAGCAAACACAAGATATTGAGAAACTCAGTTCCCTCGGTTTGTCTGCGAGATCCATAGTGCCATAGGCACTGATGCCCAGATTGATAATCCAGTGTTCCTTTACCTCAGGAAGACATTTGATACAGTTTCTCAATGTCATTTAGAGACATTTGTGGCTGGATTCAGAACTTCCTTTCAGACAGAACTCAACATGTTGCTCTAAATGGAACAAATTCAACAGATGTAAAGGTAATTTCTTGAGTACCCCAAGGGGGTATGATATTGCCATTACAGATTACAATATACACAAGTGATCTACTGGATAACATCTGAAGTTCCATGTCATCGTTTGCAGACAACATTAGTAGTGACAAACTGTAACAAACTGCAGGGAGATCCGGAGAGGATCAATGAATGGTGCAGTGACTGACAGCTGACACTGAACGTAAATAAATGTTACATATTGCACATAAATAGATGGGTTCAGATGGCTCTGAGCACTATGGTACTTAACATCTGAGGTCAACAGTCCCCTAGAACTTAGAACTACTTAAACCTAACTAACCTAACCACATCACACACTTCCATGCCTGAGGCAGGATTCAAACCTGCGACCATAGCAGTCCCGCGGTTCTGGACTGAAGCGCCTAGAACCGCTCGGCCACCGTGGCCAGTCATAAATAGATGAAAATACCCACTATTGATAGATTACACGATTGGCAACAAGTCATTAGAAATAGTAACTATGTAAAATACACAGAACTAACCATCTGGAATGACCAAAAGTGGAATGATGAAAAAATCATTGTAGGAAAAGCAGATGCTAGAATGAGATTTACTGGAAGAATCTTAAGGAAATGTAATTCATCCATGAAAGAAGTGACCCACAAAACATTTGACCAGTTCCTGAGTACTGTTCATTAGTTGGATTAGTAGAAAAGATAGTCAAAATCCTATGAAGAGTGGTGTTTCTTCACAGCATTGTTTAGTCAGTGAAAGAGCATTACATAATTGTTTAACAAACTCAGATAGCACATGCTACAAGAAAGGCACCATGCATCACAGAGAGATTTACAATTGAAATTCTGAGAGGGGGGGAGAGAGACTATTGAAATTCTGAGATTTTACTTTCCTAAAAGCATTGACTGACACACTTATTCTCCAATGTGTCATGAAATGACCCCAATGAGAAAATTAGAGAAATTACAATTGTACAGAGGTTTACAGACAATCATTCTTCCCACTCACCATTTGTGAATGGAACAGGGAAGTGAAGAAAAGATAATGGTAACAGAAGCACCCGTCACCATGTAAGACGGCTTATGGAGTACAGATATAGATGTTGTGGTGTTGCATTGTAGGTAGGTACATTAACAACACAGAGAACTTGTTGGCAGTCCTACAAGGCATACAGAAGAACTTCAGTGAAGTTTGGGAAATAAAATACCAATACCAGCAGAATCAAAGCTGTACGGGTAGTAAAAGCATAGCCCATTAAATGCAAGGTTTAGTGTCTGAATCTTGGGCTTGCACGCAGTTTTATGATGTCAGGAAATTCCAGATAATGATTTGCCCACTGAGACATACAAACATATATCAGAGGGATTTAAGAACGTCATAGACAGTATTAACAAAGATGGCTTGAAAATTATACGAAGCTGACTATTTCTGAATGTGTCTTGTGTCAGTTAACACTTCACAAACTTTCCTGTTAATAGCATCTTTGAAGCCTTTTCCTACTACTTTCTGTGTCTGATGAGGTTATATTATGGTTGCAACACAGAACTCACATCAATTTAAGATCCTGTACTTCTCCAATTTTGGTATTACATACCATTCCAGAGGAATGATATGTATCCCTACATATCCTTACTGACAAATGATACTCTCAAAGGAAAATTATAAATTATCATAGAGGAGAACACAAATATTTTGCAGGTCTGTTACTTCATTTGAATGTGGTAAATCATGTCAAGGGACAATGCATGTCTTTAAGATGGGATGGCGATTGTTGTGAGAAGTACCACGTGGATGCGAATATAGAAGCTCCTAGAATTGATGGCCTAGTTTGGAGAAGAATGAAATCCTCAGAGAATATATATATTTTTGACAATAGTTGTGATGTTTATTCAGACAAATAACATGTCTATCAAGATCATCCTTTCTTTGGCTACACTCCTATGTGAACTGTTGCTTCAGTCTGCTACGTATAAGTTCTGTGTTGGACATTATGATTTGACAGAAATTTGATGTTATCCAGTAGATGATGTATATGTTGTCTGAAATTTAAGGATTATACGTATGAAAGCTGTTTGTATATTATTCAAGACAAGTAGAGTAGCAGTCTTAAATTTCCTTACAGTGATAAGTACGTAAGAAGGAGACAAAGTATGTCATAGCTGCATATAATGCAATAGATGAGTAAATAGAAGGTAAAGAAGAAAAATATTTAATCTATATTAATTAAATCATGTGCAAGAAAAATAAGACACTACACCATTCAGTTTCCGATCAAAATCATTTTCAGAATAGGGCAGAACCTTTGTCACCAATTTTACTTTCAAACAGCTGACTATATTTCTTTTTTAACGCACAGCACAATGAACAGACAAAACATTGTCACAAACTGATGAAAGATTTCAGCAGTATGACCATATATTTGAAGTTAAATATTCAGTTTTATACTAGTACAAGCGACGAAAGTTTCTGTTACATTGCAGCACATAACCTGAAATCTATCATATGGCAGCTTAACTAGGCTGGTCCTATAGACATTGAAATATCAACTGACAGGAATGAAAAGCTGTAACCAGCAAACTTTTTTTAGTAACAGGCAACTATGCCACATCAAGATAATTACATAACTTCTTTAAAACTGCATATTCTTGGTAGATTTTGGTTATCTCTATTAATAATGTGGTTTTAATTATTCAAACTTCCTTTATTATAAGTAAACCACATTTATTTTTGACATCTATTCTGACTTTTATAATCAGATTATTGTGAAATATTTTGCCAGAAACATGTTTAATATGCTACAAGAACAGCTGCTGTTTTGGTCTATATTATTCATGGTCACAAAATGTATTGCCTTGTCTACCATTAACTCCATGTGTATTCACTATTCTAGTTGCCTGGAGTCAGAACTGAGTAGAAATTTCGTAAGTTTTTTTTCTTATTTGTCTCTATGAAAGTGACAGGTCACAAATGCATCAAATAAATGAATGATCTGGACAATTATGTCTGGTGATGTGTGTCATAATATAAACCATATCACAAAATGCTTATGTGGTTTTCCCATAGTGCACATGCACCTTAATTTTTAAATTGTTATATTAAGCATTCGCAGTTGTTTCAGTTGTCATTTTGCATTTTCACAAGTTGCAAGAAAAAGAGCTGTTACAATAATGGAAGCAAACAGCCTTTTCCACATAGTTGATTACATAAACTGTATACGTCAAACAAAATAATTTACAAAGATATGTAAGCATTGTGAAAAAAAACTGGGAAATTACAGCATTTGGTATACTTTATGTTATGTAAGGAATATAACCTCTTACATATTCTGCACAAGTTACCAAAAAAAGTCAAGTCTGTAGCAACAAAGTTACATATTTATTCTACTCTTCTATCTGTATTTTTCTTATTTCAACAAACACTTTGGCAAACTATATAAAATTATGGAACTAAACAGCTGAATGCTTAGATGCCCCCCCCCCCCCCCCCCCTCCCACAAACATTACAAATACAGCAACTACTTTCCACTTCTGTCAAAATAAAAAAATGAACAGACGAAAAAGTATACAGATTAACTTCTTTTTGACAAAATTATATAAATTACCATCAAGACTGCAGTGAGTTTAATACTTAAAGCATCTCCATTACATTTCTGGACAAATTTAATGGGAATGACTACAGTAAGCTCTCCGACATATGCAATCAGATGATAACTACATTAATCTGTTAATCTTTGAGTTTGGTCAGTTAGGAAATAAGAATGGATTGGCATTCAACAAAGAACAAGCTGGTGCAACGATTTCTGTATCCCCCTCCCTCATATTAAAGATGGCTAGTGCTTGATAAAGTTCACAACTTCATTTCAAGGCATGGGTCAACCAATGATATCTGAATCCTGTTTTACAACCCAGATCAGGCAAAAAGGTTCACACAGAAAACTGACATACAAAATTTCATTTTCATCTCCTTGAAATATAAAGTACACAGCAACACTGGATGAATACTATTCTATTTACATACCTATGAGTCACTCATAGTTCAAACTCTTGATAGACCAAGTCCCTAAGACATCGGAAAAGCAAAACACAAAGACTAGAGGTGGATTCTGGTACACATTTCCAGTCAAATCATTAAATATTATTAGCCATAACCACTAGCAGTGAGTAACGGCTTTAAGGTTGGTGATGGATTATGTTATTTTTCTGCAGGCAATACGTTGATGTCCCATTTTCTGGTACAATATACACTTATTTTACTTCCACTGCGCAGTATTTGTGCTGTAAGGGCTGCCTTGATTTCAACCTGACATGTTACTCCTCTCTCTCTCTCTCTCTCTCTCTCTCTCTCTCTCTCTCTCTCTCTCTCACTCACTCACTCACTCACTCACTCACACACACACACACACACATAGCAAATAAATAGAAACTTTAAAACATGTTTTGCACTTTACAAGGAATCATCATCACCAGCTTGATATCATATTTTAAGGAAGAAAAAGTGCACTTTCAAGATATCAGCCCCAGCAACTGATTTCATGCAAAGATTTTTTGCCGTAATTCTGATAGTACATAGTTATGACCCTCTGAAACTCTGATAGTAGAGCTTTTAAACTTCTGTATGCACAATATGTGTGTCATTCACCCCAACCCCCTGCAGCTGTCTAATGTCCTAGTGCCAAGTACTCTACAGTGGACTGAGTAAGAGGTTTGTGAAATACTGTTTTGACATTAGTAACATGCTTTTTCATTGTGCCAGTGTGTGGTTTCTAACCTGTAGCTGGTGCTAGAGATATCTCTGGTTTGAACGTACTTATGTTGCATTTACAAATGCAGTGTAAAAGAACGAAATGAATGAGTGTGTCATTAGAGAAGTAGCTCAATGTTATTTCACTATTAACATCACTGTTGTGCATTATTTCCTTTGGATTTTAAAGCTGAAAATGTTAAATCGAAGTTCATATGTACATGTGCTATTACTCAACTCAGTTGGCATGATGAAGTTGTACATTGAAGTAATTAACTTTATTTAAATTTAATAGTAATTCTACAGTTGCTCAGGTTTACTCATTTTGCTTTTGAGGTGTATATATTGCTGTATTACATCAGTATGAGAATATTGTTAAATAATATTCAATATGTTCGTGAGGTTGACGTTATGTACCACACTCACATCACTTACCTATTTTTCACGTAGAATAACATATGGCTTCTCTAACAATATTTTGTAATATGTTTAACAGATGTGCCCCCCCCCCCCCCCCCTCCTTATTCCCTACCATCAAATTCTGCAAATAGGAGGGCTCTGGTTGTTATTCTGCTGTACAGTACTTCTTGCTCTGCCACTAGGCAGCTGCAGTGGCGGAGAGTGAGAGACAAGTAACCGGCACACATGAAGAGAAACTGTACATTTTAGAAGGTCATAACTTTGTACTTTCAGAATTATGGCCCAAATTTTTACATGGGATCTATTTCTAGGGCTGGTATCTTGCAGGTGTCGTTCTTTCTCCTTAAATTATGAGGTCAAGATGGTGATGTTTTCTTGTTAGTTAAGGTGTAAAGCTCAGTATTCTCTGTAGCAGATGAGTAAATGCAACAAGCTGCAACATATGTGGACAATGAACAGCAAAAGTCACCACCTACGTTCCAAAAAATATGGGGACTTAGCATCTCTGTTAGAAACTACATCTTTAATTCAGTTACACAAAAAATTATTATTGAAACTGAATTGTTATACTGCTTCTATTATGTAGGCCAATTAGGCACATCTACAGACGGAAAACACCAAAAACAATTCAGTCAGCTGGTTGTATGAGCCCTTTGTCCTACAGAATCTGTGGTGGTATATTCAAAGTTAAGAATATTTCAGTTATGTTTCACAACTTATTTCCATTTCTACATTAAGTGTGGTTTATTCTAAAGAGTCTTATAATCCTATGTGGGCACACACTTTGTTGTCGTTTTCTTTTTCTTTCTTTCTTTGGCATTCGACTTGCTATCAAAAGAGTTCGTTTATAAGTATATTCATCTTACCAAACAAACTTGCAGCAAAAATGATGAAAACATCTTAGGACAATGATATAACAACAAGATTGGAAAGAAAACTCAAATGGTTTGAATGAATAAATTGCATATTTGCAAACAAATAATAGTACTTTTCTTTACTTTGAAACATTCTATGCCATGCATACAACTAAGCAACATAACTTATCACTTGACATGCAAAGGAAACCAAAGATTACATTTCACTCTTCAGACATTAATAATTATCACAGAGAAAGGATACAAAATTATTAAGGAACACCATTGCAGTTTAAAAACACAACAAAAAATAACATGGTCACACTATTAGCACATACATAAAATGATGTTAAATGAAAAGAGAAGACAAAAAGTATACTGCCAACACACAATTTTATACAAACAAGCTAACAATCTTTATTAAACAAAAAAAAGAACACAAATTCTACAACTTGGAAAGTGGAAAACAGTCCATGTATTAAGAAATATAATTTCTACACTATTGTCATAAATCAATAACAGGAAGATATTAAATTCTAGTATGGGTGAGTTATCAAGATATCTGCCTTTTCTTTTTATTATTGACAGAAACAAACATAGCAGCTATCGATTATACAATGTGCAGATTAAATAAATTACAGAAAAATTTAAAACAGTCTACTCTGACTACAAAATGCAGTAAAATATAGGATACAAGAAACAAAAATGAAACCAAAAGAAATTTCCTATGGATGTACATAATATTTAATACAATTGGCAAAGACAGTTCACACATGACTGTGTTAAGACTGACTGAAGTTTGTACTAAGTACACTTTACAAATACTGCTCACACTGACAAATATTATCAATAATTAAATATGCCTAGGTTAGCACTAGACAGATCATGCAATTAAGGGACATAATCCTACCATGAATGCAAAATGTCCAACTTAACTAAGTTATGGATACAATAAACTGTTTGCAGCAGTTCACAAAAACTATTTTTGGAATAAGTTACACATAAAAATTATACAGTTGAGGACTCCATCCTTAATTTTCAGAAACAAAGATAATAACATAAGTGAGAGAACATAATTCCTTAATTGTTAGTAAAATGTATTTTAATAAATTGTAGCACAAACAATGTCCAAGGAATAAAATGCAAACTATAATTACACACTGGAAAAATTAACAAGTAAACTTGACAAAACTTGGCTGGCACCTTTGCAAGTAAACGTATCATAATTTCATGTCTGTTAACAGATATACATCTACTCCACACCTTGTCCGCATCTACCACCAACTACTCAAATTCCACCTTTCACAGATTCATGTTCTGCAGCGGTCATTTAAAGTATACTGACATAGAATCAGCTACCAGTCCTAAAAAGCACCACATAGTCCAAAAGCAATCCATATTTCTGCTCTAAATGAACAGGAATTGTTGCATTAACTATGAGAATTATTGAGCAAAAAGACACTTTGGGCTTCCAATAACCTGCAAGTCAATCTTCCTGGGTGGCACATGCAGGTTCAGTGGAAGTTACTATAGTTGATCTTGCTCAATTCCCCTTCCCTGTCTTTTTTATATAATTGTAGATTTTTCACTGTAAGAATAATGTGATGTCAAATTTTCTTGCAAATGAGGAAAGTTGTGTTCAGTTGTTTTAAGATAACTGAAATACAGCAATGTTAACATCATCATTTACAGATACAACATGCCTAGAGCAAATATGCTCCCTTTGCAAGAGGAACACAAGAAAAGAATTCATTTTGCATGACCTGCAAATGAATGTTATTGTTAAGAGTTTAGTCATAACCTAGAACTTAATATAAAAGTGATTTTAAAATGGTGAAAATGAGTATTCACTAGATACCATAAAGACTTCACAACAGTAAATAAATTTGAGTAAAAGGTTCTGAAGAAATGCTTACAAGACATCACATGTACCCACTTTTGAAAAACAATGTTGTCAATGTGTATGATATTCAGTACAACCCTGAAACAAAATCTTAGTTGTAACAGTGGGAACATGACAACTCGTGAGCCCCAACAAGAATCTAATTTAATGCACCCACAGAAAGAAATCTTGGAACTTTGTTAAGAACAGAACTTCATCATGCTCTAACACTCAAAAAGATGGGTGTACAGAACTGATAGGAAATTTCATCTTTCACCAAAACAGAACTTTGACACACTCATGTTGAACTTTTAACAAATTCTTGGTGTAAAAGGATGCAAATACGTTCTGTTTAACTGACCTCTCTCTGATTAATATATAGTTGACAGACACCTGCCACGGAGGCAGTCTATAGAGTTTATATATATCTGAACACCTAAACACACTATTACATAAGCCGAATGATTCTGAAAAGCAACTTGAGGTCTGCTTAGATAAATAATTCTCATAGGGAAGCAGAAAATAATTCACGAAGCACATGAGAAGTTGTTTGTATCATACACAATATTTGGGTTATTGCCTGTAGCACAGTATTATTTGCCCGTACACAATTGTAACACCACAGAGACTTTGTTATTACAGGTTAACTTACAATTAATAATGTAAAACCAGTACTGTGATATTAAAAATTTATTTTACAAAAATATGATAAATAGTGACGAAAGTTATTTTCCAATGCTCACTCCAAAAGATATAATACTACCACTAAATAACTATTGTAAATTACCAACATAGAAGATTTTGACCAACAGATATTTTGATATTACTTTTATTTTGATACAAAACATAACAGGATATATTCTACATAAAACTAAGGAGGGCAATTTGCCTCTCTCTCAAATCAGCACTGGGGAACTGACTCAGCAGCTCTCAGAAAAAGCAACAGTGCAGACAACAAGTAAGTCTACTTTCTTGCACCTAAAGCAATTAGCTGTAAGAAGCACCACCATCTCCTCCCAACATACAGGAGAAATTGCCACGTTATGTTCACTGTTTGAGGACTTTCACATCAATGTAAGATTGAAAATCCAATTACATTTGTCAGTTAGGAGTATATGCAAATTATTCCATGCACATGTTTGTTGAAGATGTAAAATACAAATATATAATTTTGTAGACATCATACGCAAAAACTGTATTTCATTTAACACATTTAATATTTCATTATTGTTTCCATTACACACACATAAATGCCTACATCGATAGACTCACAAATTCCTCTATGAAACAACAGCGACAAGTGGTACAGTAAGAGAAAACAACATTGTAAAAAAATTGAATATGAAATGGAATATAAGTAGACACGTTTCCCTGTATTATGTGCGGTACGAGTCTACAAAAACGCTAAACTGCAACTGCATTAAACACTTAGGGCGTCACATGGTAATGTCATATTCAACATTCACCACCCCCCTCCCCCTCCTGGACAAGCCAACTTCTTTAAACACAAAATAAAAGTTAAAATTAAGAAAAGTATATATATAAGCAAAATAAATAATAAAAACAAAATTATGTATTAAAAAGTTGTTTAAACATAATGTGAAAGGCACACATACACAATGGTGTAGTGTGAAGTGAGGAAACAGTCTGAAATGAACTGAAAGTAAACAAAAGTAGTTCAGCGGGTAGAACTTACAGGAGCGGCAGGGTAAGTACGGACTCCTCCTGGGGGTGGGGCATGCGTCCCTCCTTCAGGGTATGACATATCTGCCATTGGAATCTCATCACCCTAAACATCAATACAATCAATTACTCATAGCGCAGGAAAATCTCAGAGTTCTAACCCGTCCTGCAACAGTTACACCCAGGATGATTAATGATGAGCAACTGACCATTTATGAGGCTTGATGGACTAAGAGGAATGAAAAAATTTGTGTTAAGTGTCCTGGATCAGAATAGAAAAATGGTCAAGTTCTTATTCTTGCAATATAGGGGTGCACAATGTAAATATACTTCATTAATCAGGTGAAATTTCTGAAAGCAGAGACCTAATGAAAATTCAAGGACACATTTGAGAGATTTTTAAGTTTTAAAAAGAAAGAAAAGCTACAAATATTTTAGCACTTTCCCTTGATTTGGAATGCTAATGTTAGTCAGCTTTAATAAAATGTTTTGAACCTGTATCTGCATGTCATTTTTTTAATTATCTGACTACAGTACCATACTGGAGATTCTTAAAATCAAATCTACAACACAAAGAGACTTATTTCTTAATACTGTGAGGTAAAAGAGATGAGAAGTTGCCACTGTGCACACTGACACTTAAATCATTTATATAAAAAAATACATACATCACCAAAATGAAACAAGACTGTTCACATTACTAACGCACCATTTTCAATAATACACTAATGAGCAACTGTTTCCCGACCTTAAACTATGAGAAGCCTCAACAAATTGAGCAGCTCAGTGGCAACAGACAAGCTGTACACTACAACTGTGCTCTTGCACTCCAATGGAAGAGAGAAATGGCAGAGGTCAGATGGAGCTGCATACAAAATAACATGCAAAAACGTTCCAAGTAATGGTAGGAGCAAATGCAGATGTACGTGGATTCCATTAAATCTTTGTTTGAAGGTAACCTCCACTACCACATATTTGATAAGTACACATATCTGAAAAGTCAGTCTCATTTTTTTTTGCAACAGACCTCGTAAATGAAAACTTTCCAACAAAGTGTAAAACATGATTACAATGGGAAAGTGCTTGCCTTATGTTAATGTGGTTATATATTTTGATGAAACTTGTCACAACATAAGCACACACTTCAAGGTTGAAAACCAACTGAAAGCTAAAATCCCATGATCAATAGTCTTTTTTATTTTTTGTCATAATACATATGATGATGAGATCCCTAAAACTAAGGAGGTAAAGGATCTGATCTGCACAAAAATGCTGTGCATCACTTGATTTTGGAACAGTCACCACATTCAGCTGTTTCAGATGCCAAAATTACCTATACACTGATACAGATGGAGTAAAATTACTTATATTTGGGCAGATGTATATTAAAACACATCAAAAAGGCCACATAAGATGTGAAAGTAAAATTTTGTAAACCTACGGCTCTATCAGAGTGATTACTGCGTGCGGCAATATCAACAGCAGCAGACAAAACGTGAAGTGTAGAAATGAAACTTCTGAGCAGAATCAGGAGCTGCTTGTAATCACACAATGTTAGACATGAAAAAGTACAATAAACGCCACAAGTAGAAGATGGAGAACAGAACATCCTAATTTGCATGAACCTTTACAATGATATGTAGAATATAGGAGTACCTGAGAAGATTTGAGCACAAGTTTTTAATGACAGAATAGGTTTAAACTATATGCAAAAGCAGCAGCAAGTAGCAGAAGGTAGTTTGAAGGACAGAAGTCATTGCAATGTTGTTGTTGATTTGTTCTGAATAGATTTCTACAAGACATTAAAAGTGTTTTCTTCTGGGTGGCACCACAACTTCAATATATCTGATGAAAGACATCCTTCCACCTGTCTGTATTTTCACATTGTACTTTATTCAGCACTACTAATTTTTGGCATGGCCCACTTTCAAGTGAATCTGTAATAGATGTGGATACACGATCCAATCAAAAAGTTCAGAGAGTGATTTTATTCCCGGTATATAACCGACATCAGAGCAGTAACCATGATGGCACAGTGAACTAACAAATGTAAACAACAGATGAGCATTCAGCCAATCAGACGGAAGCAGGCAGTGTGAATATTCAACATACAACAGTAGTGTGTAATCATCATCCTGTCATAAACTGCAATGGAGGAACATCTCTGAATCAACTGTCCGAGGTACTTTCCAGAACGTTTTAAAGAAGAGAAAAGCATGTGCAACATTTGTCTCATGCACTTCGACTCCTGAATAAAAACAATGATTCGTGGATGCCTGCCATGACTTGATTGAAATTTAGAACGTGGACAATTTTTTTCTCGAATCAATCATAACAGGTGACAAGAATTAGCATTATGAATATGAAGCTACCACAAAATGACAAAGTGCATAAATTCACATGAACAATCAATGCTTTGATGATACAATCGACATTCAAGCCAATGTGAAGTGCACATTGAACTACACCTCTAAGGAATTTTCCAAATTTTTGACATGGCTCTATGAACATGCTATGTGTTATATTTAAGTGCGGGGAGACTGTAGAACACCTACAGCATTGACACCACCATCTCAACTTTCTCTATTTATTTTTAATGCAAGCTTGAAACTTCTGGGACTGATGGAGCACATCATCCTCATCTCGTCATACAAAGGCACATGATTTTTGAATGACGAGATGAGAAGGATGTATCCATATCTGTTAAAGATACAATTGAAAATGAGCCATGCCCAAAACCAGTA
The DNA here is from genome assembly GCF_021461385.2 of Schistocerca piceifrons. NCBI lineage: Eukaryota > Metazoa > Arthropoda > Insecta > Orthoptera > Acrididae > Schistocerca > Schistocerca piceifrons. The sequence continues at coordinate 365,252,608 of NC_060149.1, read as the reverse complement.
GTTCTAAATAAAGAACAATTTTAAATTATGGGATGGTGGAATTTCATCTTTCCTCAAATTATACGTATTACATTTAAATGTAGTCAGTTGCAATATTGCAGCAGTAAATGCAGACTGTGAATGCTTGTATTGACCTATTTTATTTTATTTTATATATTTTTTTTTTTACTTCAATCGTCTTAAACAGTGTTTCTCATTTCTTTCTCCAATCCATCCTCAATCCTCCCACAGTTCTACAGGGTTAATTTTCAGTCCTCCCCCCCCCCTCTCACTCTCTCTCTCTCTCTCTCTCTCTCTCTCTTACACACACACACACACACACACACACACACACACACACACAAACCATTTACCTTATCACAATCTTTTCTCCACTGTTTTCCGCATCTATTTCCCAACTTTTACAATACTTTCCTAACTTCCACATTTTCTTTCATGTTACTGACAATTTTCTTCCTGCTATCTTCAGGATTATTGTATTTTTCCTTTTTTATACTGGTTTTTATATTGGACAATATATCCTACACCTTACATTACTGCTTCTTTGCTATGTACTGTGTTATTTGTTCAACGTTGTCTCTAATGTCACCTTCAAATAATATGTTTCTCACTATTCTTCTAATAATGTTGGACTCACTTGGGACCACAAGCATACAATTGATTTTCCCTTCCTAAAAACTGTCTTTTTCAAAAGAAAGTATTTCATATTCCTGTGATAATCTCAATTTCTTATTATCTGTTAAACTGACTACCTTCAGAATATTATATCCAGGGACATAGGCAAAGAAGTGCAGAGAAAGGAAACAGGGAGAGAGGATGAAAGTAAATTTTAAAATAGGCTGAATGCTGGATACAATGGGCATTTATAGTACTACTGTCACTATAAATGTTACTACAACACAGAAACACCACCCACAGAGTATGAATGGCATTCATACAGTACAGTCATGCACATGTATACAATGTATTGTTTTTTGGTATGTTCAACAAAACAAACTTCTGTTGAAAAACTATCAAATTTTTCCAACTAAAAAATTTGACAAAGATCCGAAGAAAGGTTTTTCCCTATTTATATAACAAGTCTACTAAAGCATAGCATCCCATAAAAACGGGGGGCGGGGGGAGGAAGGACAGTACACATACAATAAATTTCACACAAGTCAACTTTGTTCATGTTTAGAAGCAAGTACCAAAAATGAGAATGTGTGTGTTGCTGCAACCTGTTACTTGACTTCTTTATAAGCATTTTCCAACATCCAGCAAAGTACACGATGTTAATAACACTAAATGGCCAGTGAGGTTCAGATTTTCCCTCATGCTTCAAGCTGACTGCTAATAGTCTTTAGTTTTACAGACTGTTGCTTCAAGCTGACTGCTAATAGTCTTTAGTTTTACAGACTGTTGCTTCAGCCCTTCATTGCTCGTCAATTACACTCTACTGTCTTAAGATACAATGCCCCAAGAACAAAAAATGGTAGTTTGTATGGGGATAGCACATTATGTAACAGAGTGTTAACAGATTGTTACATTAACTAGCTAACAAGTTTGTTTCCTTCTTTTTCTCCATGTTGGGCTTCCCACATGAACAATATTCCCTTTTGTTTGTCTTTATAAAACCTGGAAGGGTACCCTGAATATCCTGAATGTTCTCAACATTTTTACTGTTGTATGTGCTTAGAAGACATTAGTATATTGACGGAATCGACAAGATGAACTTCTCATAATGTCAATGTGTCATCTGCTACAGTACCTCTTCGAAGATTGCAATCACTGTCAAAAAAAATGAGCAATTTTGTTATAGATGTAAGGCATTAAGATACAACTAAAAAAACTGCGAGTAGTCAAGTGAGCCACTTTACACGAAAAGCTACTTAAAATGTGAAAAAATGAGTACTGACAGAACTTGAGTGTCACTTAAGAATACAAGTGTCCTTTATTTTTAGATCCTTAAGGTGAGACAGACATCTGTAGTTGTCATCAAATACTAGTTCTAAAACAACAAACTGTTGAAAATAGTTACTTCTCAGATTAATTTCACGTAGAAAAATTATTCTAACAACAGCAAAAACAGACGTGATTTTTCTCAGAGCAGAATTTTAAGTGCCAGTTAATCGCCCATTTTTGAATCCATGTAGACATTAACCTGTCTGTGTCAAACTTGGTTTAGGAATAAGATAGTGAGTTAGAAAATTGATAAACTTTTCCAACAAACAGAATCAGTTTAGTCACTACTGGAACAACTGCCTATAAGCAAGCTAAAATTCCATCTAAAAAGTTCTCTTCAGAAACGCTACTCTGCCAACTGGAGACCATAATTATTATAAAATTTCAAAACTATTCCTCAGGTGGGATAAGAATAACAGTTTCAAGTTACCATCAGGCAAAAATATAAAACTACCAGGTGGTTATAATACGTTCTCTCCACTTCAAGCTTACATCAATATATAATTGTGTAGGAATGTCTCCTCTATGGCTATCTCCAACTGATTCAGTTATTGACAACAGAATATTACCTCCTAAAGCCAAATTAAAGCTCTCTCTCTCTCTCTCTCTCTCTCTCTCTCTCTCTCTCTCTCTCTCTCTCTCTCTCTCCCCCCCCCCTCCCCCATATATTTATTAAACAAGAAATATATGTCATGATGTGAAAGTGGGACTCAGGTCAGAAATCAGTAATGGAAAAAATAAGCTCTCTGTTAGGTGAAATTGTAACCACTCAGACAGGTTTTCCCCTACAGCCACAGACACACTACTCTGGCAACTGGAGAGCATAATTATTATAAAATTTCAAAACTATAACTTGTTACTATGAAAGAGTTCTTTGTTTCAGTACTCAATACCTCGTTTTGGATGATAGTTATACCAAAAATTTTATGATTACATCATTTAAATTTACTGTGGTATGCAGTTTAGTTCTGAATGCAATGAATTTATTTTTTCTATGGAGGAGGGAAAAGAGAAATTACGCATCAGTAACCTGGTATAACACATTTGGCCTAGAATGCGCTTAAACACTGTTGTACTGATTCAGAAGTGTTTATAGACTGCTATGAACACTAAAAATGAATTACACTTAAATCCACATATACATTTATCTTAATAGTGACTATATTAGCTAGGAATGGTGGATAATCATTCACTTCATCAGCTGATGACAATGCACAACCAATATTACACACAAATGATTAGCCACAGGACACTGTACAGTCATGCCAGAGGGTACTTTATTCCAATAATAATGAGTTGCTGTCTTATTCCATGCATGTACTGCACACAGGAAGAATGACTTTATATACCCCTGCATATACACAAATCTCTTTCTATCTTATTGTCATAGCCATTATGTGGCATATACAGTGGTGGCAGTAGATTTGTTGCAGTCTTTCTCGAATACTGGTTATCCAACTTTATGGACAGGGTTTTGCTTGTAAATTGCCATTTTTCTTCCAAAGGTTCCCATTAAATTTTCCAATCATCTATGTTACACCTCCACATTTGCTATACCAACCCATTACAATAGTAGCAGCCCATCCCTGAAATCATTCAATGTCTACCGTTCTGCCACCCTGACAAGAATGCCAATGATAAACCAGATCTCACACTAGTGACTTGCATATGATTTCTTTTAAAGATGCACAGTAGTTTCCCAGAACCCTTTTAACAAATCTAAGCCTTCCTTTCAACTTTTCTACTACTGATTTTATATGTTTCTCCCAGTTCATATCACTTCTTAGTATCATCCCTAAATATTAATACTCTGTCTCATACTCCAGATCTTCACCTCTGATCTTGAGAACAGATAAGATCACAGTCTCTCTCTTTGTTATGGGCATTATTTTGCATTTAACCACATATTTCTGCATTTTCTTACAATAGTTCAACAATGATGCTTTCCTCTGAACAACAAAACCAAGGGCAAAAATCAAGGTTATCTGATAAACTATTTATGCAAATTGAGAACATTACACACCCACTTTCATTCCTGTCGAATATTCGCTGTCCAACAGAATCTACCTTGTTCTACAAGTCAAATTTGATCAAGCTCATCATATACGTCTGCTCTGTATGATTATATCTTGGCTTTTAGTGCATGATTTAGTACATTATCAAATGCCTTCGCAGTATCTACAAAGACTGAATCTGTCTGTCTCTACCTGTGTATACCACTTGCAAGGTATTACAGGTGAATAAAGCAAGCTGTGTTTCGGGTGGGTAATTTCTTCTGAAACCATGATGATTCTTTGATATAAGCTTCTTTTCTTACAGAAATGTCATGTTTGAGCTTTGATCCTACAACAGGCATGCATTATCAACATTTGTCTGTAACTCCAGACATCCATTATTTCCTACTTTTGCCACCAGGAATTACGTGTGCTCTTTTCTAGTCTTGCGGGACTTTTCACTGTCCAAGATCTTCTCCATGATTCTGAAACAGGAATGGGGCTGATTTTACACTGGATTCAACTTACCACGTCATAACTATTCCGTCAGATTTTGAGACTGAGTTCACTTTGAAGACAAAGTTTCGTCCACACCTAGTGCCTTGTTTGCTATGACTAGTCTTTTTATGTTTTTCAATAATGATGATGCACATTTTTATGGTTCTCCGTTACGAATGATTATGGTGGTCAAAACTGATGGGACAGTATTTTCGCTCATGAATGCATTTTTAAACAAGAAATTTAATACTTTTGCTTTATGCCTGCTGCCTTTAGTTTTAACGCCTAACTTACATACGAAAGATGGTTGGAAGGTTCTGATCTGTCCACTCTGTTTACATTTGGCCAAAATTTTCTGACAGATCTTTCACCCAGATTTGCCTACAGACATTATTGCAAATTTTACAAACGGACTTTCTTATATGCCATTATTTTTTCTCTCTGTTTCCTTACTCTCTTTTGTGATGAGAGGGTAGCAAACTCAATTTTCATCATTTATTGATGACATCATAAATTTCACAGAAACTCATTTCTTTAAAATCAATCATGTGTGAAATATCACTGCCTCCGTGAAGCAATTGAGACACAATGATCAAAAAAACTTGCTGACGTGGGAATACGAACAATATGAGTATATAGGACCTGGATACAAGTTTTGGTCAAAAACCTAAAGGAACAAAAGGCAATAACCACTACATAGATTGACCAACTACTCAACATCCCGACAGAATGCAATGTTACTGGGCATCAATACAATTAAAATCTCACTGAGAAGATAAGGTAGTTAAAAATCGGATTTACAATACTATCCATGGGTGTTAAAACTACTGTGAACAATAGCCATTATGTGTAACAGAAAAACCAATGGGAAATTCTTTACATTTATCTCTCACCACACTAAAATATAATGAAAATTTTACTAACCAAATAATGCGTCAAATGTAGACACATTACGCCAAAATGCCACAGATGAAATAACTGTAATCACTGTGATATTCAGTTGACATTTTCTCAGATTTAAAATTTGTTCACTGTCACGGCAAAGTTTACAGGAGTATCTTCTAATTAATTAGCTGTTTTGGCACAGTAAAAAGGAAATACAACTGAAGCCTGTGTCCTACAGGTAGCAGTAAGAAAATTTTTAATTTACAGTAATCCAAAATCCATGTGGTATACCAGAACAATGCTCCACACTGGCTGTTTGAAAGAAACAATTGTGACTGACAGTTTCAGCATTTATGCTATTTTCGAACACTTTGTGCTTGGTCTGTTGTATGCACTCAAACTGGATTATGTGCCATGTTGTCATTATCTCTCTTCATAAGCAGAGTGGCATACTGCCTTCTACACAGATGATCTCGCACAAAATCAATAAAACATAATATAATTTTATGTCTTATCATTTGTGCCGTATCACATTCCACTTGTTATATGTTTTTGCTGTATGCCACTTTGCATAAGAGGAGAGTTAATGATGACATGCCACTTAATCTCATTTGAGTTTGATGCCAGATACATTTGAAAACAGTGTAAATGCTGTAACTGACAGCCACAGTTAAGAGTAAACAATGTGATTCAGAATAGCCAGTTCAGAATAACAACCATAAAGAAAAATTAAATAAGCTGAGGACCTGGCAGCAACAAAGTTGTATGAAGAACTTTGCTGTTTTGTAACAAACATAGGGGGAGGTTATTTGAGAAACAAAATAAGTTTATATTATAAATGTACAGCTAGAGACCATTTCTGCAAATTATTCAGTCAGCGCCTTTCACAAAGAGCTCTCGGTGCCAGCACAAATGGAAGGGGCAACTACAAACCACAAATGGGATCATTACGGCCTGTCCATTTTTCACTGGACATGCCATCACATACAGACAAAATTCAATGCAGAAAGTCAGAAAACTAATGTTGTACTTTACTAACAAGAACTTTCAGCACTGGAGAATAATTAGAGAATTCTCGAACAATGTCATCTTCCAAACTAGATGTGTGTTCTGAGAACCGGCAACATGGAAAATAAAACCTATGCTACAAATAAAAATAGAGCATTAAACACCACCATTAGTATTAATTTTCAAATTATAATCTGCAAGGAAAGGGCTCTGAAAATGTGCTGATTAACCACAAAAATACTGTTATTTGATGTGTACTAATAATATATCCTAAGATTAAGTGACCTTTGACTTTTCAATAATTCGTACACATGCAATGAATAAAGGTACATTTGTCTCTTCCTCCAATGTACACCAATCAGTTACAGCAATATTACCCCCAAAGTGGTGTGTTTGGGTCAGCTTGTGCCACGTGGGAGGTACAAGGCACAGAACAAAACTCATGTCACAAGTGTTAGCAATACAAGACCATTTGGTTTATTTTGTGCAAAGTAACTGGATAGACAAAACACTGCTAAACATCCTGTTGATGGTGAGGTCATTTGTGATTAAGAACACGATCATTTCCATTATTTGACTTAACAAAGTTTAAGGAACTCAAAAAAAACCTATATCTGAATGATCTGAAGGCGATTTGAATACCAATCTTCTCAAATGCTAATGCAGTGCCTAAACAATTAGAGTGCTTTGCTTGATGCAAGAGAATCGTCGAAACTGTAGCCTTGTGTAAATCTGAAGGTTGTGATGACCTGTATACAGAAATGAGTACACAGAAAGAGCACAACTCACTTGAGGTTTACATGCAGCTGTTACTCACATTTATCAAATGTGGTAGAATGACAAACTGTCAGTATATGCTGAAGCACTGGATGTTTACATATGGCTAAAAAATATGGATATCAGAGCCTTGTCCAATATGTAAAGTTGACTATGTGGCAGCCTGTCACCCAGCTGACAGTAAAGTACGACACTGCAGAAGGGAGACATCTTTTGAAACACATTATTAATCACCCAGTGTTGTAATTAGAGCCAGAAGAGAATTTCTCAAAAGTGTTTCATTCTTGTCCAACAGTGTCAGTTATGATTGTAGCAGACATGGAAAGATAAGGGTTTGATCATGGATCAACAGAAATGAGTTGCTTGTTAAATAAGTCACATTTTCTGTTACATTATGTCATGATACGCCATCTTGTCATACAACACCTATTCAACATACACACCACGTGACAACAGAGGGGATCGTGAAAGTCGTAAACTGCATCAATATTATGGCTCAACACTTGTAAACATACATGGTATTTTCTTTCAGCACAATTTCCCATGCCACATAAGGCCTGGAATCTAGTACACTGATTTCACGAGTTTCCTCATAAATGCTAGATTATGTTCTGGCCCCCAAATTTAAGGATGTCAACCACATCAAATGTGAATTGAAATGTCACTGAGCATTTGCTCATTGTCTATGAACCACTATACTGTAATACATAAGCATTGCCCACTCATGTTGCCTTCTATTTCTGATCACACAACATGGACTTTTACGATATATTCCGTGATAATTTACGGCTCTTATGTGCCAAAGGTTGATCAACACACTTTTAGCTAGGTTGACACAACACACTGGATAATCAGTGGGCAGTGTCCTACTGTTCTACACCTATCATACGATTGTACCCCACTAAGTATCTACTTGAATTAAAATGTTGTCCCACTGAAAAGCAATTCTTTGATAGAGGAAGAGTAATATGTCTAGTCAAGTATATGGAATCTGACAAGCCTGAACAAAAATGTAACTACTGGACTTCATTTGACAGTCTAACTTAGGGTAAGTCACAAATTTTTGTATGTCTTATAATTTTCATAGAAGACTAATTTGCAAATGCTCTCCACTTATTAGTAACACAACCTTACTCTTTGAGCATATAGTTGTTCAAATAATGAACCAAGAAATTAACTAATTTGAAAAAATTATCTTTTCCTCTAAACATGAAAGAGAGAGAGAGAGAGAGAGAGAGAACAGAAGCCCCTTTCTTTCTTTAAGCATGCAGTTAAGCTAGAAACACACCTGCTGGTACATGGGCGGGCCAGGACTGCGAGATGTACTGTTTACATTTGTTGGGCGCTGCATCGTCCTGTCTTCATACCGTGTTCCTCCCTGGCTAGCCATTGGTCGATTCAGTGTGCTGTTAGCATTATTTGGAGAATTAGGTCCAGCATTTCGAGCAGCTATTGTTTTGGTAACAAAATCCTGCTCTTTCCAACCATGTTTCTTGTAAACCTCTCTAAGTTCTTGATGTTGCCACATAGTGAAAAGAACTTGACCAGCAAACTTCAGGACCCTCGGTGTATACTTCTGACGTTGTCTTGTTATATTCATCAAGCGTTCCACACCACCAGCTTCCAGCAATGACCTGTATAATCATACACCACACAATAAGCTTCATGAACGTAGCTTTAAAAGGATAAGAATGGCTGCATCCTAACAGTTACCACAAAGGATTTTTGGGAAACTGTAAATTAATTACAATAGGGCTAATGTGTAATCTGATGACATCAGTCCTTTTTGAAGTATTTTAGGTATTCCTTCAGCTCCCTATCAGTTTCCAAAATCTACTGGCGTGAAATGAATTAGGTTCCCACTGAAACTACACAATTATTTTTGTTAGTTTTGTCAGTCCAAAATTTGTTTCCTACCATGGGATCTTTTCGTACCTACCTACATGATAATCATGAAGATTAAGTCTTGACAGTGAATGGCATTAGGCAGTAGGTACTGGCAAGCATAAGCAAAAGAATCACACTTGCATGTCTTTGAAGAACTTCTAACTACTGGCAGATAATTATACTCTACCACCTTGTCAAAAAGAGGTTCTTTTCGGTTCTAATGCATTATTTGTCATAGGGTATTAGAGCATGGCTATTTTTTTATGTTCAGTTGTGCTGCTACACTGTGACAAGTTCAATCAACTTTGTGACTGGTATCAAGCAGTATACTATAGATGTGCTCTTGCACAGCACCGAAAGACAAAAATGGGAGTAACTAATGTACAGAAGACGATACACATATCTGTTCTCAGCAAGGTAAGGAACAATTGTAGGCATGGAGTTCAATAGGTACTTTTTTGAAGGTGACAACAGGTATCAAACAAATCTGACCAATATCCAAATTTGCAGTCACATTTCTTTTGTGGCAGACCTTACAGAAGGTATCTTTCAGTGGAGCTTAAGAAAACTACTGTAGTAAACTACTCATACACTGGTTGTGAGTTGACAATTTTGATGGAAATTGCTACAGCATGAGTAGGGACAGAAAATTTTTGTGAAAAATTAGCAATTTTGAGCAAAATAATGCAAAATTGGTTATTTTTATGCAGTATCAAAAAATTTGTAATTTTGCTGTATACAAACGTTAAAAATATGAGGCCAGTAATTCACTATTATTCATAACTGATAGTTATTGAACGTTAAATTTGCATTTTGACTTCAAGTCTCCTCAAAGCCAAGGTTTGAGTATAATCTTAACCTGTCAGTTCATTTCCTGTGCAACGAACTTTCATATCATGACAAAAATAGCACCAAAATTACCAAATATAACATGGAATTTGTGGGAAAAAAATACACAAACACCAAATCTGCCAAGAAAATCTAGAATTTGATTTAAAAATCAGCAAATTTTAAAACATCATTGAATTTCACAAAAAACATTACATTTGGCAAAACAATAAAAATGAATTTGGTTAAAAAGCACTTAACATGGCAAAAATGAGACATAATTTGCAAAAAAAAAAAAAAAAAAACCAAGCACTGAATTTAGCAAAAAATCCAAGACAAAATTGTGCAAAACATGAGATTGAATCTGGCAAGAAAAATAACACCAGATTTGGCAAACAATAATTTGGAAAAAAATTGGTTATAAAATAACATCAAGTTAGGAAAAAATGACACCAAATTTGGCAAAATATAACACTGAATTTGGCCATAAAATAAGAAGGCTTTTTCCTGTCCCTAAGTATAAGTACATTGTTTAATATGAAAAAACCGTCACATACCAAGACAAATAGTTCTTTAGTAATGCGGGTAGCCTTACTTTTTTTTTTCCTTTTTTTGTGGAGGAAGTATCTGCAATTCTTATTACACTGACCCACAGCATTTATTCTGACATATAAAAAGAAAATAACGTATTCACATTTCAACCCCAACAGCTGACAACAAGATGTCATTAACTTTGGTTTTAAACTGATTATGAAGCACTACACAGACCACCCGAGAGTAAACTTTTGATCAAATATTAGCTGTTGGGCAATCTACTTCGTATGTATTGCAAAATCAGACACTCACATGGATGATTTACTTCTACAGCTGGTACACAGTCATTGACCCAGCAGTATCTTTCCCAGTCTACTGGCTATCATTTCTCAAAAGCGATTTCTCAACATGTATTACATCCAAAAGTATGGCAGCTGTTAGATGAACAATGAACACTGCCAAATTGTCCATTCATAGATACTTAAGGATCAATCTACCCACGTGTCAATCTTTCCAAAATCACAGATGGATTAATGTTTCCAATATAACAAGTATTTTTGCTGTTTCAGAAATAAAAATGTGTCATCAGAAGGTAAAGAAATCTGCAAATGCATCATCATCATCATCATCATCATCATCATCATCATCATCATCATGTTTCCCAAGTCATACGATATGATGTTTACATTACACCCTCTACATATTTCCTAATGGTGCTATTGTCCTTTTGTAAATAATGGTAAAAACAAATGCAAGCTTGCTGCAACTTTTCAGCATGTTGTGTGAACCAATGGATTCTGCTGAAACAGATTGAGCCTTTTTTGTGTGTTGAGACACCCTAATTGATGGATCTTGATATAACAAATTTATATACCCCACATCACGGGGGGAAAGGGGGGGGGGGCCAACAGATGATATTCAAAATTTAGAAACACTGAAATCTTGATACAACTATTGTTCAAAAAGAAAGGAAAAAGTATAAATATTATATCTGTTAAATCTTAATAGATTATGTTATTCCTAGAGTAAACCTAGTTTGAACAACACTTCTTCTAAAAATCAAATTTTAGGAACAATCACAGTATAGGCAAGCTCACAAACCTAGAGAATTCTGCATTCTTCTTTATTACTTCATTCAATGTTGCAAGTACAGCGGCAATGGTATCGTCTGATGTTCCCTGATCATGCTGTGGATTTCCGGACGGTAATTTCTGTACAAGATCTCGCATAGCATACTTCCCTGAAACAGATAAACATTAAAATTAAAAGCAGGTAGTTCTGTACAGAAACTTTTGAGACAATCCTGTGGTTCCTAATAATACCTATCAGTTCCTTGTTCCGCTGGTCAATGGCCAAATTTCTCAGAGCTGTTGCTACAGCACAGACAACCCGGTCAACTTCCATTCGCAGAAGCTCAACCAGAATTGGAAGACCCTTTTCTTTCCTCACTGCTGCTCTTATTTCAATACTTGGTTGCCAATAACACGCAGCAAGGTTTTGCAGTGCACCTGCAGCTGCCTCCAACGTTTCTGGATTCGAGCAGCTTTGCAAGAGAGAGAGGTAAGACTGAACAACCTAAGTAAAAGAAAATTATGATCAGGATCAAGAAACAACAACATAACAATGTAAAGAAGTACAAGTTTTCTTCCTTACTTCAGGCTGCCAAAGAAGTTCCATTCCTTTGACAGGTTCTAGTCGTTGATTTGTGCTTCGGCTGCTTGCAGCTGTTTCCTTCTGTTGAATGGGCTGTGCGTCTTTTTTCTTTTTGCTTGCACCAAAGCAGCCCAAATTGTCACCTATAAGAACAGGAAATAATATACATGAGTTTCAAAACTACTGACAGCAATGAATCCAATTCTATTTGTGGCTACTACTAAAAATCATTAAGGAAGCCCCATAGTTTCAATGCAAAACTGACAACTTCTTATGTGAAAAGTGTGTGTCCCCACAAAACACGATAAATGCATGTTACAGGCACTTTTTTTCACTAAGATTCACCTACATCTTGCTTAAGCAAGTGTGGTTGTGGTAAATATGTGGCAAGCTACCAATAACTGAGATGTTTCCTTTGGGTCTGAAAGGAATGAAACTTTCATTTCTCTTTGCTAAAAACTGATGGCTATAATACTGTCGACAGGAAGAGTAATAGTTCTGATTGGGACGGATGAGGTGTGACATGTCATGTTCTGGGACGAGTTCACCACAGACATTATGGGCTCCGGAAAACTATATGCAAGTCAAATCAGAATAGACATATCAGGATTTACGTCTATGCTTCTCTGACAGGAAATAGAGCACCAATTATTTGAAGATGAGAGATTATATTCTTTCAGAGGTAATATGGATACACTTTTAGCAAGTGACTAAATGCCATCTATGTTGATTACAAGATACAGACATATTCCTATTAGTTTAAAGTTTCACTACATTTTTCCCTGCTGTAATCAATTATTAACTTTTACTTCAAAAGAAATCTTGCAACAGGAAGAGGAAGTAACTTTTTAATGCACATCTAGAAAAGGTGCAATAAATTAATTTGAATCCTATTCTGTACTGTCCTTCCTTATGATCTACAATTACATAGAATATGCACCCACCATCAACTTTCTTGAGTAGTCCTCTCAACTTAAAGAATTATCTCCAAGCTCACGAGGCATTGAAATGTATATGGACGGACACGGGCACGGACGCGTGTGCGTGCACACACACACACACACACACACACACACACACACACACACACACAGAGAGAGAGAGAGAGAGAGAGAGAGAGAGAGAGAGAGAGAGAGTGTATTCCATGGACCAATGAGCTACACAACATTGAAAGGGTTAAAATACAAAAGCAAAATGAGGCACAGGGAACAACCAAATTAAATTTCACACATGCATTTATCTCTAATTACACAGCTGCAGTTACAAATAACAATAATTGTTCATGCAAACATATGGTAACCGAATGGCTCCAACTACACGCACACATACACGCAAGCCTAATCTGTACAAGACAATGTGTTAACAGTACTTCACAAATGACAAGACAGAAGTTAATACTATAAAGTGGTATAATGGAATAAAAATTCAAATGACACAGCTCTGACAAAAAAGTAACAGCATTACACTTCTTGAAGCAAATGTCTGTAACTATGAAAATCACAGATAGCACAATAACATACTGCATATTGCAATCTTAAAGACAAAACTTCAGTTTCAATGAATCATTTCATTTATTAATTTTTTTCACGGTGCGCACTTCCAGAAAATCAAAGATTTGTACCTCAATTTTCAGAAACCATTCATACCCACACACGAGATGTTGCAAAGCTGCACTGAAATATAAAGCAAACACTAAAAACCAATGAAAAGCACGAGCATGTGCAATTAACAATTTAATGTAATAAACAATAATTTCTCTGACGCTACATGTATTCTAACATATGAGAAAAAAACTTAGAGATGTTCCTTGTGTTTCTGCATATCTTTGATCAATATTGTGAAAGGAGAGGGAGGGAGAGATATATCACACCTGTTTGAGGGGAAAGGGGTGAGGGGAGGAGAGAACTGGGAGAGATGAACTTTCAGTAATGAAGCATTCTATTTAATTGCAAATGAGAACATTTGTTCATCAAATTGAACCCCACAAATCCAAATAAATTTCACAGATCTTATGGGAATATCAATGAAAGGTAATTCAATGCTGTAGAAAAAACAGTTAATTATAAAGCTGCTAAAACAAAATGGAAAATTACATGACAGTTTCAACAGCAGGCATGCACATCAGAACACCTATTATTGGTGTAAAATACCACACCCCTTATTATGCACATAAAAGAAAGTAACTTTTCCTTACATGCAGAAGACGAAAAATTGAAGCAAAGATATAAAAGAAGTAATTGCCAAACGAAAAGAGCAACCAGCCTGTGTAGGTGAATGTGTACACACAAACTCTCAGTGGGAAGGTGGGGGGGGGGGGGGGGGGGGGGGGGGGAGAACCCCACGTGCGCACGCACACAAAATGGTAAAGTGTACGTAATTTTCCATTATCTATTAGCAGAACCATGTCTTCATAATCTTCGGGCCCAACACTCATGTTCCTAGGCATTATGTAACTTGACTATAAATCTGTGGAAATTTGAGTTCAACAACCAACTTGTCTTTGAGCCCCCTTTAACATTTTGATGTTTTACACTGCAAGAAAAAGTGTAATTTTTTCAGCTTCTATCTGACATACAATAATAAATGAAGACAGTCTCATTTACATACACAGTGAATGAACATGGGTGTATGACAATATAAAATGTTTGTTTACATAAACTGCTCTTGCTAGAAAACTATTAAATAGGATGTCAAAGCCAATATCTTGCACTGCAGTCAGTTAAATATAGGCAGAATACTTTATGAACTAAGCAGATGCAACACACGACACTAAGATACATTTCTACATAATCATGTGTGATTTATTAAGGAACACAAGTTACATATATTATCACAATAAATACTAAAAGAAATCACATTTACTGAAGTCAAAGAAGGAGAGAGAAAGAAGGAAGTGAGTGTTCAAATTTCTTAATTTCTACACAGTCCAGCAACATTAATGTGAGCACCTGTCAAAAGTCTGAAGAACCGCCTATTGCAGTGTGGATCACAGACATGCTGTAAGAGAGTCAATAAGGTTCTGGAAGGTAGCAACAGAGATGTGGAGATATGTCAACTCCAGCCACACTAAGTTTCTCAGTTGAGGATCCACGGCGCAAACAGCCTGATCAGGGTGGTCTCACAGATTCTCAACTGGGTCTAAATCTGGGGAGTCTGGCAGAAAGGGGAGTACATTAAACTCATTCTGGTGCTCTTCAATCCATGCATTTACACTGAGAGCTGTGTGCATGTCGCATTGCCCTGCTGGTAGATGCCATTATGCCGAAGAAAAAACCAACTTCATATAGGGCTGGACATGGTCCCCAAGGATTGACACATACTTGTGTTGATCCACTATGCCTTCCAGAATGATGAGCTCACCCAGGGAATACCGTAAAAACATTCCCCAGACCGCAACGATACCTCCTCCAGCATGGGCCCCTATGTCAATCGTTGCAGAGTGTTTGCCATCTATCTGATGGAGCATAAAATGTGATTCATCTGAACAGGCCACCTATAACGACTCAGTGAATGTCCAGTTGTGATATTCCCATGTGAATTCCAGCCTTCATCATCGCTGACCAGCAGCCACCATGGATGCATGAACCAGATGCCTGCTGTGAAGACACATACACAGCAATGTTCACTGAATGGCCATTGAGGAGATACTGTTGATAAACCCTTGGTTTCTCTGGGTGGTCAGCTGCTCAACAGTGCACATCTATTCACCTGTAAATATCTATGCAGCCATTGTTCACCCCTGTTTTCTATGGCCTGTGGTGCACCACAGATCCACAGATGTCTTGGCAGCACTTTTGGATAGCACCATTTTGTTATGTATGATATACTTTAACCACAGTGGCACATGAACAGTTTACAAACTTGACCATTTCAGAAATGCTTCCACCCTTGCTGCCAAAGCTCTTGATCATGTTGTTTTGACTGTCAGATAAACTGCTACATTTTCACATTACGACAACAACAGCACTGTTTCCTGGAGCCCGAAACACGTTTTATATACCCTCTGCTGCTAGTGCTACCAACTGCCAGCTGCATGATGACATTGAACATAGGCGGTAGTTACATTAACGTGACTAGACCATGTATAACGCAAAAGGGATAGCATTACTGCATTGTGTAGGGAACTTTCAAAAAACTTGGGTGCAGAATCATTTTCCAGAGTCAAAGAAGGTGAAAATGTGGTTCTAACAGAACAATAAAGAATGTGTGAAAAGGTGAGAATCTCTGTGTCAGCAGGAAAGGTGATGACAACAGCCTTGTACAACTTCAACTGTGTCTTGTTGGTCAGTTACCTACAATCACAGCACACACATCATTAAAATATGTGTTATTACTGTCCTAGCTATTTTTCAGTTACACACATATTTCAGACATTACATTCCCTCTCCAATCTTTAGGAACCTGTCTGTGTTGAGATAATGCTCACACATCTGCGTTACAGTGAACAGACCTCTCATTAGTTGAGTATCCCATGTTTACATTGTTTAAGTGATACCTCAGAGTTCGAAGACAAGCACTTTTATGACTACAGTATATAAATAACATACAAAAAGAACACTCCAGTTTTCTGAGCAAAGTGAGTAAAAACTGGATCGAGAGGGGAGCTACATACAAATGTGAAAGAATTATTTACGTATGAAAAGATAATGTGAAGTGACAAAAAAATAAAGCTTTTTTAGATTTCATCAAAAATATAGAAAATGAAACTGAGAACTAATATGCAGCCAAATTAAAAATGAGATGCTTTTCCCAATAAGTAACATTTGGCTTTTACCATTTGTGCTATTATACACTGTACAACGTTGTCAGAAAGAGCAGGGACTCCCATTCTTATTTTATATATTGTTAACAGTGTTGCAGATTTTATGTTCACACTGATGTTCTGACCTATTCCTACTCTCACTGGAAATATCAAATCATTCTACAAACAGATAGTGCTGCTATTGTGTATGAATTTGTTACTGTACTGAAATCAGAGGAGGAAAACTGCTGGCTAATCAAATGAGGTATGCCTGATCACCCACTGCAATGACACACTGATAACATCATTTGTGCTGTTCACCATATTATAATCAAGTGTCTCACAAGCTTTCCATCATTAAAAGAAGTGTGTTTACCATTACCGAAAATCTGGGTTTCTGGAAAGTGTTTGAATGCTGGGTGCTGTGAATGTTGACCAATGTGATTAAGACAAGCAACACAGTATTCACCAACTTGACAGGCCACTTAAAAATGGCCTGTCTTAACAAACAGTGACAGGGGATGAGACTTCGTTTCATTCCTTTAAATTTGAACTGAAGGAACGGTTAATAATAGAGCATGAAAACAATGTTAATGGTGAAATTCAAAACTTTGCTGCACAACTTTTTAAGAAGTGCTAAGTTCTCAATTCTGTGAAATATTTGTCTTAAACTCCAAACTCCACTCATCAAAAACTCAACCACTTGTGCACAGCAGAAATATCACACACACATGCCCAAAGGACTGGGGTCTGTGGTTTTTTACTGCAGAAGAATAATACAGAGTAAGTCAAACAGAACTTTACAACTTTGGAATGATATAGACATTTATTGATATAACTTAAAGAATCAGTAGACACGTCTTTTTGTAGCAAACAACCTCACGTATCACATAAAAGTGTCAAGTGTCATTTTGGTTTGATGTGACTACCATCTGTAATGTGGCAGACATCCCACTGGCAATTAATTTCTTCCCACACTTGTACCTTGTGCAGCAGTAGCGTAGATTCGATTTTTCGGGTTGGCTAAATTGGTAGGGGAAGAACATACACATGGTCTTTAATTAAAGCCCAGAGAAAGAAATCCAGTGATGTCAAGTCTGGGGAGTGAGGTGGGCACACGTTTGGCCCTTTGCGGCCAATTCACTGACCTGGGAAGCGATTATCTAGGAAACCTTGAACTTCCGTGAGGAAATTAGGTGGTACACTGTCTTGCTGGTAGTAAACCAGACTGTTTCAGTCATCTTCATTGATCTGTGGAATTAATAAGTTTTCACACATATCCAGGTACACAATACCAGTGACAGTTTTTTCCATGAGGAAGAAAGGGCCATACACTTTCAATTTCTTATGGGCACAAAACTCATTAACTTCGGGTCTGTCACAAATGTGTTCCAGGGTTACGCATGGATTTTCACTGGCCTGTACTCTACAGTTGTGGGTGTTCACCAAGCCACTTGTGAAATTCTGACTCACTGCTGAAAATTATTGCGTTCAGGAATGTTTCGTTGTGCTCTGCACCAGTGAAACCAGGCGTTTTAAATGTGCACTACGCTGGCAGTCCCTGTGGCGGGAGGGAGTACAGGTGCACTTTGTGAATCAAACTTAATGTTGCTTGCTATAAAATGACACATCTATCAATTCTGTAAGTTATTTCAATAAATTTCTAGGTCATTCCACAGCTGTAAAGTCCTTTTTGACTCATACTGTACATACTGTTGTTCAAAGGCATACTGAAATTACTTTACAAAAAACCCACTGAGATTGTTTATGCAGTGTAAATCTGAGTGGTTATTAAAAGGGAAGTGAATTAGGAGGCAATAATAATTCTCAGTTTCTCCCTTATGCATTACAAGTTCTTTGAGATTCAAAAGCACTTATTAAACTGAAAATATAAACAATTTCAAAACAGGCCATTAGCTAAAAGAAAGTGGTATGTGGTTCCAGTTTTCTCCACATAACACACTTGTGAATTTAACTTGATCCAGCCTACATGTGAACTGATCATAAACATAAACACACACACACACACACACACACACACACACACACACACACACACACACAGGGAAGTAGGAGATCAGCAAAAAGTAGATAAAAAGATGATATAGGCTTTTAAAACCTAACAACACGTTATTGTCAATGTAGCACACAAACCAGAACAAATGTTATTTGGCAAATTGATTGACCTGGCTAATTTCACATAGTAAATAAAGCTGACAAACACTGTAGCCCCATGAATGCAACATCAGTCAATAAAATGTAGTAACAGAGAGTGCATAAACACTATTGTAAATTATCAGTGCATAAATTTCTGTGGGAGAAGAGTACCTAATAATTCTGAGCTTTGAGGAAACAGGCTAATGAGCATGCGCACTGACAAAATTATTGTTAGCTGCACATGTAAGAGGTTTACAGAACTCAAAAGCAGTTTGTGTAATTATTACTTGTACAGTTGCTTACCTTGACAGAGGCTGTATGCTACAAAAAAAGTGGAATAAGAAAATATATAACTGACAGGAGAAGATAATGTAATAATTTGTTTTACAAATAATATGGGATAGTTATCTCTACAAGACAGAATTTTAAAGTTATATATAAAGAAGAAACCAAAAACCTCAACAACAATATATAAAAGGAAAAAAGACAGGTCAATTGAAATCCTATACCATAAATACACACAACATCTGCATTAAATGAAATTAACAATATACTGAAGCTACTCTGAATTGCTTTACTGCATGTGGTTCAGACAAATGTGAAAGTTCTAACGCATTCATAATCTCATGTACTACATGGAAATATTAGGAGGTTAATGTTATGGCAAATTTGTTACTCATGATTTATGCTATACCTCCTTTCACTACTCCAATTTATTATTGCTACCCCACATACTTCTCATTCAGTATCACATTAAAATATTAGTTAAAAGTAAATCCCACACCCTAAAATAAAATTTGAAGGCTTTTTATATACCACCAAAGATTAAACTAAAAATGAATTTTACTCTCTATTTATCCACTTTCAGGCTTGAGTGCGAAATGTGAATGGCCCTATTCAGAACAAAATCACCAGTATTAAGAAATGTACAGCCAGTCCTATACATTCTACGATTAACTGCATATCTATGGAAAAATTATGTCTCCCTTTCATAACTAAATGAGAGAACAGTAAATTCACACACACTTAGTACATACAATGTAGTGTCTGCAAAAATGGAAACAGACCAAGTATTTTTATATGTAGATATGCTGAGCCATTAGATCACCTTAAAGCATGTGTGTTACAGGCGCAAAACAAAAGCCCACAAATAAAGTTAAAAAAAAAAATCTATTACCTTAAAAGATATGAATTCCACACATTAGCGACAAAAGTAAATGCTGCATCATGCAAAAAACAGAATACTGCTTAATATTAAATAGGCCACTGAGAACTGAACTACAATGTGCAATGGCATATTTTAAAACACACGTGCAACGACATGCTCTAAAACAACAATTTAAAAAAAAATCAAAGTTTGTCAACAACAGAAGTAATAAACGATGAACGGGCACAACATTCAAATCGGCTACAGGATATGGGCAAAATATAAACTCTCTAGGTTTTGGTCTACATGCTATGTCAATGAAATACATGATATAGACAAATAAACTGTAAGGCCTGCATAACATCTCAAATTAGATAACATATTTCACCATATTCTACACGAAACGTCTGTTCTAACATGACAACTGGTGTAATTTTACTGAAACTCATATAAAACTGCATAGTTCATAAAAATATATAATTAAGTAAGGGTCTGACATGTAACAGCTACAATGACTCATTACATTATTTCCACACATAGCAGGCTACTCCATACATCACTAAAATGATAGTGGTGCTGCAGCAAATGTCACAGCAACACATGACTGGGGAAAATTACAACTTCACCTCATCCTCATATACACCAACATTTCTGTGAAGCATTCTTGCAAAGATTCAAGAATAATTCCTTTTAATGTCCTCAATTAAAGTTGTTGCAAGAGAGTGGAGATTTGAAGTTATGGGAAAGGCAGTTTACGCAGAACAGGAGATCGTTTCTGTCACTAAAACGAAGCTGCCCTCAACCCAAAGATTTGCTTGAACAGCACAGAGATTTACTTAGCATGGTCCTACAAAGATGGTTGCTCTTGACCTCCCTCAATCTTTGCGTTGACCAGTAAGTTACAGGGGGACCTTCAATACAATATGGACTCCACACCATGGTGGTGCTAAATAGGGTTTTTTCATGATATAAATCACTTTCAGAAGTGAAAGAAGCAGTAAATGACAGAGAAATGTTCTAGGGTCACCTGAGGATCAAACCTCAAACCTTCGGATTTCTAGTTCGAAACTTATTCATACAACCACTGAGCTGCACATTCTGCCATTACTGGACTCTAACCCCACTTGAAATTTAATGCAGATTGCCAAAATCACTTAACCTTATCCTTCTTGAACTGATATTTATGGATCAGGAATGTTAACACTTAAGTTTCCATTGCCTGGCACTTAAGAAAACTGTAATTTTTCCATTCAACTGGTGCATGATTAAACTCTCAATCTGTTTTGGGAAGAGTGGGGAATACATTTACCAGGAAGTATATTTTCTGTCACTTTGAAGAGCCTGACAGCTGGCAGAATAATGTAGCTAAAACTTTTATCTTGCTGAACACAAGTTTTGTTGAACATATCCTGTGTTTGAACTCAATTTATACTATAGTTGACATAGGTTTCTTATTTACTGGAATGTGTACTCCATCTTCTTTCCCAGTAATCTATCATTTTTAAAGCATCTAGATTGCAACAAAGACTCCAGTCTTGTTTAGCTAGTATTATGTAATCTTCATCATATTTCTTATGTATTTCTAAGTCAATGACATTTACTTGCTCAACTCCCAGGTTCAGGCTATCAAGCCAGCTCTAACCCAAGGGGACTTGTCTGTGCTAAGGACAGAATTTCAAAAAAGGAAACTAGACAATCTGTATCACTTCTTCTGAGAACAGTTTTGCTCTCTCTTCCAAACAACTTACACCAAAGTTCCTCCTAGTTTTTAAAAGTAATTTTTAAAAGTCTCTTCTGCACATGAAGAGTCTTTTATAACGGTTTGATTCTCTTTACAAGAAATAATTCATCTTCTATGGCTGATTCTCCTGTTCCCCCCTCCTACATCCTCTTCCTAATATTCCGTATCAGTTTTATTTTACTGTCGAAGTACAACATATTTCAGGATTTCTTTTTTACAACTTTTCTTAATATGTTACAGTACTCATAATGTGAAACTACTTCCAGTGCATTATTCATTTTGGTTATTTAGTAGATTTATCTTAACACTGCACTTGTTTTGTGTGTGGCAGGACAACTTTCCTAAAAAAAAGTAGCATTTATTATTTGTGGACCCCAGGGAATTGTCATTTTAGAAAGGGCTTGCTTAGGCAATGATTAAAAGGTCTCTCAGGAAGTTATGGAGTGAAGTGAAAGTAACTCATTATTTTACTTTCTGCTACTCACATATCAGTATATAGTTTCTACAAAAGTTGTTGCATTTATCCATAAAAACGGTGACTATTATTACAACTGTTCTTACTGACATTCCACTAGCAGTCAATAAATACTAATGTCACGTCAGATGTGAGAAGTGGGTATTTCAGGTATGTATTCAATGCTATACAGTAAACAAATGTGACAAAAAGACCACAAATTGCAGGAGAAATAGTTATGAAGTACATTTGTATGAAATGATATGAAGATAATTCAGAGAAAAAGGCAAGATTTAATTTAATGCAAATCTCATTTCTCTGAGGCAAATTCTTATCATTCTGCATCCCCACTTATCACCAAACATACAAAGAGGAAATTATCATCAATGTAACATGCTGGTGTGTCCTGTGTGGCTCCATCAACAAACAAAACACTGCAGTGCCAAAAGCTGGTTAGCTTACAATACCTGAATTTCCTGGTTATTATCATACTTCATAACTTGTTTTCTAGCAAAAGAGTTAATTATAAAAATGGGGGCTTACAAAGCTTACCTCTGACTTGCTCTATTAAATATTATACCTTTAAATGATGTAATGCCACACACAGAATTAAAATTCGAGAATACAAAAGCAGCATAGCAAATTATTAATCAAATTAAGAAGACTAGCTGGATGCTAATTGAGCTGATAAGAATACAACATAGCATACAGTAATTACACTCTGCAGAAATTACTGTCATCAACGTGCACGGTAACACCAATTGGCAGTCGTCAGAATTCAACACATATTAAAAAACAAAGTTAAAATTTAAAACTTTTTTCCATAGTTAGTGAAAGGAGAAAATACACCTAAGAGGACATTACCTTTCTGCTGTGCACCAACTCTGCTTTGCGTTGGAACAGGATGCTTATCATAATGAGGATCTTCCACTTCTTGGCATCTATACGATAAGTTTCTCAACACACATACACAGTTTTCAACACTTTTGTTACCAATGTTTGATTTTTCAATCGCCGACCTCACAACATACAAC
This sequence comes from Schistocerca piceifrons, assembly GCF_021461385.2. Taxonomy (NCBI): domain Eukaryota; kingdom Metazoa; phylum Arthropoda; class Insecta; order Orthoptera; family Acrididae; genus Schistocerca; species Schistocerca piceifrons. The sequence goes on along the minus strand of NC_060149.1, from coordinate 365,229,326 downwards.
AAGGAGTCAACTAAACCATCACATTCTCTCAGTTTTTTCCTCGCATACTCTCCTGCAGAACTAACATTCCTTTAAAAAGAGACAAAATAACATCCCATCAAAAATGTAAAGGAAACTTTTCAAATATTTACAGTTCAATTCATGAAAGATCTCTGATAAATATGACTCATTATATTAATAATACTTTAAAAGGATAAATGATAGCCATGCTGTTAAAAGATGGTAGCCACCTATGATTATGGGCGATTTGCATTTAGAATTTTAAATTTACTTCCACCAATAAAAGAGCAGAAAAAGGCCACTACTACATGGGTTTCATCAGCAACATGTAAAAATAATGTACGGTAGGTGGCCATAAAATTTTAATTAATCACCTTGAAAACATAACATTACAAAATTAATTTTTTGTCTGTTTGCAGTACGCGACTGCAGTCCTGGAACACACAGCAAACCTCATGCCACAATACCAAAGCACCCTGCTAGAGGGGAAAAAAAGGCAAAGCTTTTGGAAAAGTGGAGTATTGCGGGGTAGATTGTTTTCTGCATTTGAAAGGGAGTTGGTGGTGCAACAAATGTACCATTATATGACACTGATTAGGTGGTGCAAGCAGTGTGGTCAAACAATTCTGAATGATTAAGAACAAAGTGGCAGACTATTTCCATGTGAAGAACTTGTATTCACAAGAGAAGTAGAGGCCGTGTTGCTCGAAAACTGGCATATCACCACAGAGGCAATAACAAAAATTACTATCCGTTGGTTTCTTTGGTTACTCACACACATTCAGAAAGCTCTCCAAACCGAGGCAGCAGCAGAAATGTTGCAGCTGTCAGGTCAATCCAGACAATATCTTTAACCACTTAATAGCCAAGGATGAGTGCTGTGTGTATTATTACGCTCCTGAGAGGAAAGGTGCAAAGTAAGTAATGCAAGCAGGTAGATTCACCACCATTGAAGCAGACGAAGATCCAACCATTATCAGTGTTTCTCTCTCCCTTCTTCTGTCTTTTTGGGAGGGGGGGGGGGAGAGGGGGGGGGGGGGAAGCGTCTTGGTGCAGAAATAACAGATTATGCTCATAAGGGGCAAACGACACAGGAGCATAGAAATAAAATCTGCTGAAGAGGTTATGGGCAGCCGTCAAAATGAAGCATCATGGGAAGCTGTATACGAAGATGTTTTGTTCCACAACAATGCTCCTACTAATTCTGCACAGGCCTCCATCATATATGCTGTTACTTTGAGCAATCAAAATTTGCCCCACCCAGTACACCATCAGTCCAAAAAGTTTCAACACTGGATTAATTAAAAAACATAAAAATATTAAGCTTCATGTCTTCTACTTAGTCTCCAACTGTTCAAGTAAAATGTACAGTCTTAGACATAAAACTTGCCGCCGGCCGGCCACCACAGAGACTAAGTCCGAGTCGTTCACTTAAGGTGGCCAATAAAACTGACCGCCCCTGACAACTCTAAGTCCGGCTATCTGCACAATCTGGCAACACTGTAAGATGCGGAAGTGTTAGGACGAAGTGTTGTCTACTTCCGAGTTGTTCTCGGACTGGGTGAGCCCGTGGTCTAGTAGTAATCGTCGTGCATTCTAAACTTGTAATCGCATGTTCGCGTCAAGTGTATTTTTTTTTTTTTAATCACATGTCGGCCTAAAGTTATGAGTCTGATTGAACATGGAAGATAATTCGCTTAACATTCTACCCACCAGCAACAACAACTATTCCAGAAACAATTCCGCAGGACAGCTCGTGCCTGCTTCGCGATCGTAACAGCTTACACTCTAGCGTTTCCTCGCACTGCAGTAGCTACTGGCCACCGGCCAGACGCCACCGGGCGCCTGAAATCCGGCGCTGCCCAGGTGATCGCGGCACGACGCTGTCAGTGTATGTATCAACTATCATTTTCGAATTTGAAGTTCTAATTATCATCTTGCAGTTAAGCATTGGATTTTGCACACATGAAAATCATGAACTGCAGTTAAGCATTTTAAAATTGAGTCGCAAATGGAAAAAGGTGTAACATCTGCAACACAACGTTTACTTTTGGTATAACAGAGGGGTGAACGCAGCGGAGGCAGCTAGAAACATTTAAACTGTGTTTGGAGTGAGTGCTTTTGGGAAAAATACGCCAAAGAACGTTCTGGCATGAAAGATTTTCCACATTAAGGAAGTCTCGACTACTCATATATGTGATCGATTACCATTTTACCATCATGCGACATTTGCATTCAATAGGGAAAGTTCAGAAGTCTGGTGAAGGAGTACTGCAAGCTCTAACAAAAATCAACGGAGTGACTATCATTGAACGTCATCATGTCGCTCATTGGGCATTCCTATGCAGTACTGTTACTGATGACACGTGATGATGCCTTCATCGTTAACTTCCTAAGAAAAAATGATAGGCTGAGCCCCACCAAAAGACGTAAACTCGAGCAAAGAGTAGTGTGAACATAATATTTTACATCTGATAGCTCCAAAAGTGTGTTTTGGGCTACGAATTCGGCACCAAGGGGTGTGTGCAACACAGCTGGAATATGTTGCCAACATCATCCAACAGATTGATAGGAAAGTCGTCTCTCAGGCACTTGACTTGATAGGCGAGTCCTCTCTCAAGCACTTGTCCCTCTTGTAATATATTCGTAAAAGTTTACCTTTCCCGCTCTTGATCGATCAACCGTCGAGGCCATTCATTTCTAGACAAAAATACTCTTGAAACTACACTGGTTTAATGACATTGTTAGAACCAGTGGGTTTCTACGGGTGTAGAATTTGTAAACAACTTTAGCATTGTCAGATTGCTTTAGATATCATGAAAGAAAATTCTGCTGCTGGTTAATTTCTCTTTGATGATTACTGTTGCGTTTAGTAAACTAATGGAAAATGCAATTAAAATATTCACTGTACTAATACAAATTAAAATCAACTTACTACAGAAACATCACGACAGCAGTCTATCTTAATAAAGCGTTAAGTGTCTGTAAGATGATTGATCCTATTTTAACAGGAATTAGTAGGATATTACCGACTTTTGACTTCGTAAAGACTTTTATTTACTTCATTTCCTGTATCATTCGCAAGTATTATGAAAATGTGGCATTTCATAGATAAAATTACGTATTCACTACAACAAAAAGTATGTCGGCAGAAAACAAAAGTGACATGAATTTGGCAGTAGCGTACGGATTTCATTCTGACACTAAGGGTTCCTGAAAGTAGCAAGACGAATTTTGCTGGAGCATTTTCTTATGATTCCCTTATTGAGTTTGAATCTGCCTGCTTGTAGGTCTGCTACAAAAGAATTAAAAATCTGGCCTTTAGCGAGTCTCGAAAGGCGAGCGAAAGCAGCTTGTACCTGGCAGCCAAGCATGTTAGCTGGGAACTGGTTTTTTCCTAAAGTGGGAAGATATCCTTTTGTGGTTGAATTGTTGGCAGATGTCAGTCAGACGTGTGCTGTTGGTCTAAGTGTTTCGGCGTGATGAATTTATACCAGTGATTTTTCCATAGGTTTTTTCTGTCCCAAATAGAGAGTTGAAGTCTCCCATCAGTATTATCGCGTCATCTTTACCAGAGATCTTCGATATTCTCTGCCGTGCTAACTTGGACTCCCCAGAATCCAAAAATCCAACTGCCGCCTGTCGACAACCGGGTTGTGTACCACCTAGGGTAAAGTTGACTTTGCTTGCACAGTTCATGTTTGTTTGTGTTTCTTTAGTTTGGCCTGGGTGATTCCAGGGCTGGACAGGACCAGAGGGTGTTGAAGCTTTGGAAACAAATATTTTCAGCCGAGATGATTGAGCTAACAGACGGTGACCAGAGTAGCGGTGATTTTCACTCTGACGCGTCTGGATTTTGGGTTCAACGGATTGAGTAGCAGTTCAGGATTGTGTTAGTATTTGGTTCACCCCAAGTATTTGATTGCAAAATGGGTCAAATGGCTCTGAGCCCTATGGGACTTAACTTCTGAGGTCATCAGTCCCCTAGAACTTAGAACTACTTAAAGCTAACTAAATTAAGGACATCACACACATCCATGCCCGAGGCAGGATTCGAACCTGTGACCGTATTGGTCACGCAGTTCCAGACTGTAGCGCCTAGAACCGCTCGGCCACCCCGGCCGGCAGTATTTGATATCCTCGGTACCACCCATATGGGGTAGGGTTTCCCCTATCCGCCACACGGGATTATTATTATTTTTATTATTATTATTGTTGTCATTATGTCATCAGCAAATCTGATATGGTGTATCGTCCCACCACTGAAATGGATGTGTATTGTTCGATTCAGTATTTCCATCACATACATATGGGTTATAATTACGTTACATTGCTGCTAGAAGACATATTTCTCACTTTTTCTTGGACAGTTGCTACCTGTTACTCCATCATAGGAATTTATGTGCGCAGCATCGTTGCAATACAGGCGTTAAATTATCCAATTTCTGTAATTTCTTTTCGATACCAGATCGCTCTAATCGGATTCGGCCAGTCAGTCTTAATGTGGATATCCGACTACCACTCCCATCATGTGATGGATTTTGTAAACCACATTCTTAATCGGACTGTTTTGAATCTAGATCACTTATCTAATACAGGGCCTGAATTCTTAAACACTGTGGAAAATAATAATCGAATATGCTTATTACAAACACGTTATTTAAATATAAGTATATGAACTAACGAGATAACAGTTTATTTACAGGACCAGAGCCCCATCCATCACAGCAGAGCAGTGTGTGATTGGTTTCAGGACCAAGAGAGGATAAAGCTGTTGCCGTTTGTTGCACGATCACCGAACATCAACCAGATAGAGAATATGTGGACAGAGGTAACAAGTTCACTGCCATGTGGACCTACAAATGCAAGTGACCTTTGGACAATATAGAAAATGTATTGTGGGAAGTGAACCATCACGCTACACTGTCGACGACTTAATGAAATCAATGGCCCTGCGCCTTCGAGAAATCTTACGTATTGATCGTGGGTTGGGTGCTTACTAAAAGTATACTCGTCCACAAAACCCATGTGGACAATTATCTGATAATCGGTCAAGCTTTGCTTTGTCGCAACTCTTTAGCATACAAATCAATTTACTTTCAGTCTCCTGCTTACAATTCTTGCAATGCAAGGTAATTGAAAAATCTCATCCACCCAACGCCAGCTGAGGAATTGACTGGTGCATGTGGTGTTCAACACACAGTAGGTGTGTGTGTGTGTGTGTGTGTGTGTGTGTTTTTTCGTGTTCACGCACAATCTGAATCAATACTATTAACATTGGAGAGACAACCAACAATAAATATTGCATCAAATATGACTGTAAAGTATTTTAATGCGATGGGAAGTTACAAACAGAATTTTTACCCAACCCACGTCCTGCATATTACGTTAAGTAAGATGTATTAACTCCATAGTATCGTTAGCAGAGACAGTGCGTTCTTGTTGTCGAGGCTCGCGACAAGTGCAGCGATTAGCGGTGCCCAATGCCGCCGCGATTTGTTTATGTTGGCTGAGCATGGACACTGCAGCAGACGCTTTGCTATAAACAGAAAGAAATCACCATGGCTCTGACTGCAGTGAGCGGATATCACTGCCTGCGTGTTCTTATAGTAACCAACGCGAGACTCGACTCACAGGTGCCATGGAGCAATTGCAACGGGTATCATGGCATTAGTCATCAGAATATTAACCAGTGATGAAATATCCACTTTATTTGAATCCCAAGAAAATAGGAACCTTCTCGCAAAGGAATGTGCGGTGATATCAAGATTTATCCAACATACAAAAATTAACTGCAGGGCTTTCATGTATGCAGTAGCAGCACACCAGGAAATATTATGTCTTGGAAGCGTATATTTCATTTCCTCTTCTCATATTAACGCCCTTGTTTTAGTATGAAGTGAGAAAATAAACACGAAAAACTAAAGTTCCTGAGAAGCATATAAGTCATTTCCTCTTCTCATATCACCACTTTTGTTTTAGTATGAAATAAAAAAATAAACAGTTTAGGGTTGTGAAGCATAATATGACACCAGATTCTTATCGTAGGCGCTATGGGAAACGCATACAGCAGGGAGCTGTCCATTCTTTTGTCCAACAGTCTGTTTCCTTTCATGCATTACTCCCGCTAGAAGATTCTTATTTAGGGACTTGTGGGCATCAAGTTCTTCAGCAGAATAAGCCTAGTGTTATTGTGCTAATTACGGTATGGAAAAAATGCAACAAAGACTAGTTCCCCTAGAGCAGCGAGGATATTTGCACATGTCTGTATTCAGCAATGACTGCCAGCTGCCACAACACTTCACAGCATCCATGCGGCAGGCAACGCAAATGTGCGTGCACTTCAGACTGCATTCAGTAAGACTCTAGGTGATGGGTGGAAACGTTAAATTAACATCATTTTCCGAGTCGTATTCAATCCAGAATGAGGTGTTATTAAGGTAGTTGAGCGTTCTAGCAATTACACTTTTATAATTTCCATATGAGTATTTCGATAGCCAAAAGAACCCGTTAGTGTAAAACCATCGGGAACTGCATTAATATCAAACTGCAAGAACTTGAGACAATACGTGGACTCTTCTCTTCGCTAGGTGACCTATTACTGTTATTTAGCATTCTCTCCATCCTAGTCGTAATCCAAATGGAACTTCAGAGGCGTTTTCCGCTATTCTTGACAAACGTCAGCAACTTGTAACCACTGCGAGTCACAACTACGTGGTGATAATGGTTCAGGCTGTCAGTAGTTGTGGTGGTGTTATGCTGTCAAACTGCGTTCAGTAACGTTAATGGTGGCGCACATAATTTAGCACTAACTGCCTACTTAAGTAAAGATAGTGTTGTGGCGTCATCGCTTCTCTTTATTTGGCCTCAGCTTGAGTAATCCGATTTAACGAACACAGTACTCCATTCGCGGGCTGCTAATGATGCAGTATGACGACAGAGATAAGCGTGGGGGTATTAGATTAATTCTGCAATGAATTGCTTTCCAAATATTACCCTCAGCTATGCAGCTGGAATGACTCATTACAAAGGTACACTATGTTGCACTTGGTTAAGTGATCAGTTCGCTGCAATTCTGCTTCTACTGTTCGTAAATACTTGTCTAATTCAAAAATGGTTCAAATGGCTCTGAGCACTATGGGACTTAACTTGTGAGGTCATCAGTCCGCTAGAACGTAGAACTACTCAAATCTAGCCGCGAGGGATTAGCCGAGTGGTCTGAGGCGCTGCAGTCGTGGACTGTGCGGCTGTTCCCGGCGGAGGTTCGAGTCCTCCCTCGGGCATGGGTGTGTGTATTTGTCCTTAGGATTATTTAGGTTAAGTAGCGTGTAAGCTTAGGGACTGATGACCTTAGCAGTTGAGTCCAATAAGATTTAACACACTTTTTTTTTTTTTTTAACTTAAACCTTAGGACATCAGACACATCCATGCCAGAGACAGGATTCGAACTTGCGACCGTAGCAGTGGCGCGGTTCCAGACCGTAGATCTTAGAACCGCTCAGCCATTCCGGCCGGCATACTTGTATACTGACCATTCGTTATTAGGCTAAATATGAACTACAATCTGATTCGCATATATATGACATGGGCTAGCATTGGCACAAAGCAGTGACTAAGGGTTCGACGCCATTGTAGTCCTGTTACATTGATGGCAAGACAAATGTTTGCAAATAACCTCTATTTCCTCAAAAAAACAGTTGAATCTTAAATATCGAAGGACCGACGTCCACACTGTCACAGCGCGTTGAAATAGAGCAACGACGGCAGATGAACATTTGTGAGCGACTGGGCTTCGAACATGGACCTCCTGCTTACTAGACACACGTGCTGATCACTGCACTAGTAAATTTTTTTTTTTTTTTTTTTTTTTTTTTTAAAGTTGAGAAGACTTTCAGTAGCAGGTGGGTGGAGGCAAAGAGGGGAGGGGTCGAAGGCCTGGCCACAATGCCTCCCCCATACCTATCACTGAGCAGATGCATTATTCCCATGTATTCCATGTTTGCACCCATATATTACTTTAAATTGTAGAACAAAACTGATAGAGTTATTAACATAAAATAAATTACAGATTGCAGCCTCCAGTGGCGTGCGTTCATTGTAGAACATAACTTACAACAGTGAAAAGAGTGACGGAAAAATGCATAGCAAACATTCATACAGAAATATATTCACAGTTTAAGTTATTATGCACCGGATGCATGTGAGGTCTGTAACGAAGCCATTTATTTTTCAAAAATTGAAAGAAATTTCAGGGCCGGAGGGGTTTTGCCAAATTAGAACAGTTCTGATTTTAGAACCAACATAAAAGAATATGCCAGGAATAAAAAAGTGAAATAATAGTATTCTGCTTCTAACCAATAAAACTGTCCACCTCTTTGTAGCCCACATAAAGCAATAGATTAAAAAAAATTTGAAACCATTCCTTATATTTGATTCTTCTTCACCTTAAAATGTTCTTCTGTAATATAAAACATGTACTCGACTAAGTTCTAAGTTTTGTTTGTTACGACTTAAAACTGAAACTGTCCCAGAAGCCACGAATAACTGTTATTCTTTGCGGATGGGTAACATTTACAGTCTGGTTGTAAAGCTTCAGTTATCGGTATATGACTTTCTGCGGTTCTGTTGATAGTGCTAATTTCTTCCTAGTCCAGTTCCAAATTCTGATTCTATTTTCACATAAGAAGATGTGCGCTACAGTTTCTACAAGCCGAAATTTGTCACAGTATGGAGATGGTCTCAATTTGATTTTCCATAATCGTTCCGCTGTGGGTATGGTTGCGATTACAATGTAGCACCATGTGGCACTGACTCTAGTTGGTAGAATTTTATTGTTGATATTTTTCCAGACGTTCCTCCAGTTTTTTTGTAGGTTAATTTACCGGAATTGGTTTGTGAAGACGATTTCTGATAATATAATTATAGACTGTTCTAGTGTAGGTTTGTGGTGGTGGAAGTCTTATACAGCTCCAATCGCCATAGTACTTTGGACGTAATCTAGACTGGCACGCTACATTAACAGGAGTATTCCTATCCCTAGGATCTCACGCGAGGAACAGAAGTTTCGTGATGCTTGTCTTCGTGGCATGTCTTAGTTTAAAAAGTACGTCTTTAATTCCAAGTCCTCCGTTTTGCCTCTGCAAAGTCGCCATGTGGAAGGATACTTTGAAGATATTTTATTTCCACACATACCTAGAGGCTACAGCTAATATTTTATGTGCAGTGACCTGCGGTATAGGTAAGACTGCTACGACATGATATATTTTGCTAAGTATGTATGTATTTATAAACTGAACTTTCTGCAGTCGGTCTAACGATCGCATGCCATGCTCCTTCAACAAAGTTCCTACGACATTAAGTTTCCGCTCCCAATTTTTCGTGGCATCCAGTCCATAATAACTTAAACTGTGAATATATTTCTGAATGAATGTATGTTATGTATTTTTCCGTCACCCTTTTCACTGTTGTAAGTTATGTTCTACAAGGAACACACGCCACTGGAGGCTGCAATCTGTAATTTATTTTACCAGACTCTAGTTGGTAGAATTTTATTGTTGATATTTTTCCAGAAGTTCCTCCAGTTTTTTTGTAGGTCAATTTACCGGAATTGGTTTGTGAAGACGATTTCTAATAATATAATTATAGACTGTTCTAGTGTAGGTTTGTGCTGGTGGAAGTCTTATACAGCTCCAATCGCCATAGTACTTTCGGACGTAATCTAGGCTGGCACGCTACATTAACAGGAGCGTTCCTAACCCCAGGATTTAACGAGTGGAACAGAAGTTTCGTAATACCTGTCTTGGTGGCATGTATTAGTTTAAAAGTATGTCTTTAATTCCTTAATAACGACATCAATTTTGTTCTACAATTTAAAGTAATATATGGGTGCAAACATGTAGTACATGTGAATAATGCAGCTGCTCAGTGACAGGTATGGTGGAGGCATTGTGGCCAGACCTCGGATCTTCGACCCCTCCCCTCTTCGCCTCCGCCTACCTGATGCTGAAAGGGGGAAACCCTACCTCATTTGGGTGGTACCAAGGAAATCAAATACTGCCTGCCGGGGAGGCTGAGCGGTTCTAGGCGCTACAGTCTGGAACCGCGCGACCACTACGATCGCAGGTTCGAATCCTGTCTCGGGCACGGATGTGTCTGATGTCCTTAGGTTAGTTATGTTTAAGTAGTTCTAAGTCCTAGAGGAGTGATGGCCTCTGAAGTTAAGTCCCATAGTGGTCAGAGCCATTTAAACCATTTTTTAAGTATACAAGTATTTGCGAACAGTAGAAGCAGAATTGCAGCGAACTGATCACTTAACCAAGTGCAACATAGTGTACCTTTGTAATGAGTCATTCCAGCTGCATAGCTGAGGGTAAGATTTGTTAAGCATTTCATTGCAGAATTAATGTAATATCCACACGATAATCTCTGCAGTCATACTGTATTAGGAGACCGTGATTGGAGTACTATGTTGGTTAAATCGGATTACTCAAGCTGAGGCCAAATAAAGACAAGCGACGACGCCACAACACTATCTTTACTTAAGTAGGCAGTTAGTGCTGAATTATGTGTGCCACCATTAACGTTACTGAACGCAGTTTGACAGCATAACACCACCACAACTACTGACAATCTGAACCATTATCATCACGTAGTTGTGAATCGCAGTGGTTACAAGTTACCGACGTTTGTCAAGAATAGTGGAAAGCGCCTCTGAAGTTCCCTTTGGATTACGACTATGACGGAGAGAATCCAAAATAACAGTAATAGGTCACCTAGCGAAGAGAAGAGTCCATGTATTGTCTCAAGTTCTTGCAGTTTGATATTAATGCAGTTCCCGATGGTTTTACACTAACGGGTTCTTTTGGCTATCGAAATACTCATATGGAAATTATAAAAGTGTAATTGCTAGAACGCTCAACTACCTTAATAACACCTCATTCTGGATTGAATACGACTCGGAAAATGATGTTAATTTAACGTTTCCACCCATCACCTAGAGTCTTACTGAATGCAGTCTGAAGTGCACGCACATTTGCGTTGCCTGCCGCATGGATGCTCTGAAGTGTTGTGGCAGCTGGCAGTCATTGCTGAATACAGACATGTGCAAATATCCTCGCTGCTCTAGGGGAACTAGTCTTTGTTGCATTTTTTCCATACCGTAATTAGCACAATAACACTAGGCTTATTCTGCTGAAGAACTTGATGCCCACAAGTCCCTAAATAAGAATCTTCTAGCGGGAGTAATGCATGAAAGGAAACAGACTGTTGGACAAAAGAATGGACAGCTCCCTGCTGTATGCGTTTCCCATAGCGCCTACGATAAGAATCTGGTGTCATATTATGCTTCACAACCCTAAACTGTTTATTTTTTTATTTCATACTAAAACAAAAGTGGTGATATGAGAAGAGGAAATGACTTATATGCTTCTCAGGAACTTTAGTTTTTCGTGTTTATTTTCTCACTTCATACTAAAACAAGGGCATTAATATGAGAAGAGGAAATGAAATATACGCTTCCAAGACATAATATTTCCTGGTGTGCTGCTACTGCATACATGAAAGCCCCGCAGTTAATTTTTGTATGTTGGATAAATCTTGATATCACTGCACATTCCTTTGCGAGAAGGTTCCTATTTTCTTGGGATTCAAATAAAGTGGATATTTCATCACTGGTTAATATTCTGATGACTAATGCCATGATACCCGTTGCAATTGCTCCATGGCACCTGTGAGTCGAGTCTCGCGTTGGTTACTATAAGAACACGCAGGCAGTGATATCCGCTCAATGCAGTCAGAGCCATGGTGATTTCTTTCTGTTTATAGCAAAGCGTCTGCTGCAGTGTCCATGCTTAGCCAACATAAACAAATCGCGGCGGCATTGGGCACCGCTAATCGCTGCACTTGTCGCGAGCCTCGACAACAAGAACGCACTGTCTCTGCTAACGATACTATGGAGTTAATACATCTTACTTAACGTAATATGCAGGACGTGGGTTGGGTAAAAATTCTGTTTGTAACTTCCCATCGCATTAAAATACTTTACAGTCATATTTGATGCAATATTTATTGTTGGTTGTCTCTCCAATGTTAATAGTATTGATTCAGATTGTGCGTGAACACGAAAACACACACACACACACACACACACACACACACACACACACACACACACACACACACACACACACACACCCCTACTGTGTGTTGAACACCACATGCACCAGTCAATTCCTCAGCTGGCGTTGGGTGGATGAGATTTTTCAATTACCTTGCATTGCAAGAATTGTAAGCAGGAGACTGAAAGTAAATTGATTTGTATGCTAAAGAGTTGCGACAAAGCAAAGCTTGACCGATTATCAGATAATTGTCCACATGGGTTTTGTGGACGAGTATACTTTTAGTAAGCACCCAACCCACGATCAATACGTAAGATTTCTCGAAGGCGCAGGGCCATTGATTTCATTAAGTCGTCGACAGTGTAGCATGATGGTTCACTTCCCACAATACATTTTCTATATTGTCCAAAGGTCACTTGCATTTGTAGGTCCACATGGCAGTGAACTTGTTACCTCTGTCCACATATTCTCTATCTGGTTGATGTTCGGTGATCGTGCAACAAACTGCAACAGCTTTATCCTCTCTTGGTCCTGAAACCAATCACACACTGCTCTGCTGTGATGGATGGGGCTCTGGTCCTGTAAATAAACTGTTATCTCGTTAGTTCATATACTTATATTTAAATAACGTGTTTGTAATAAGCATATTCGATTATTATTTTCCACAGTGTTTAAGAATTCAGGCCCTGTATTAGATAAGTGATCTAGATTCAAAACAGTCCGATTAAGAATGTGGTTTACAAAATCCATCATATGATGGGAGTGGTAGTCGGATATCCACATTAAGACTGACTGGCCGAATCCGATTAGAACGATCTGGTATCGAAAAGAAATTACAGAAATCGGATAATTTAACGCCTGTATTGCAACGATGCTGCGCACATAAATTCCTATGATGGAGTAACAGGTAGCAACTGTCTAAGAAAAAGTGAGAAATATGTCTACTAGCAGCAATGTAACGTAATTATAACCCATATGTATGTGATGGAAATACTGAATCGAACAATACACATCCATTTCAGTGGTGGGACGATACACCATATCAGATTTGCTGATGACATAATGACAACAATAATAATAATAAAAATAATAATAATCCCGTGTGGCGGATAGGGGAAACCCTACCCCATATGGGTGGTACCGAGGATATCAAATACTGCCGGCCGGGGTGGCCGAGCGGTTCTAGGCGCTACAGTCTGGAACCGCGCGACCAATACGGTCACAGGTTCGAATCCTGCCTCGGGCATGGATGTGTGTGATGTCCTTAATTTAGTTAGCTTTAAGTAGTTCTAAGTTCTAGGGAACTGATGGCCTCAGAAGTTAAATCCCATAGGGCTCAGAGCCATTTGACCCATTTTGCAATCAAATACTTGGGGTGAACCAAATACTAACACAATCCTGAACGGCTACTCAATCCGTTGAACCCAAAATCCAGACGTGTCAGAGAGAAAATCACCGCTACTCTGGTCACCGTCTGTTAGCTCAATCACCTCGGCTGAAAATATTTGCTTCCAAAGCTTCAACACCCTCTGGTCCTGTCCGGCCCTGGAATCACCCAGGCCAAACTAAAGAAACACAAACAAACATGAACTGTGCAAGCAAAGTCAACTTTACCCTAGGTGGTACACAACCTGGCTGTCGACAGGCGGCAATTGGATTTTCGGGTTCTGGGGAGTCCAAGTTAGCACGGCAGAGAATATCGAAGATCTCTGGTAAATTTACCTACAAGCAGAAAATATAAATTTGATAACTAAGCATAGATACATTGATCCAAAGACGAAAACTAAATAATCTCACATAAGAAATCAACCGACAAAAAATTCTCATCCTTGCCTTTCAAGAACCACGACTAACAGACAATGAAACCTTCCATTACGGAAACCATTGTATCTTCAAGACCAAAATACAACAAAAGGTAGCGAAAGGCGTATCAATCTTCGGCATGGCATTTCTCGAACACAGGTCTATCATCACCTCTGTCAAAGAAACCACACCCATCAACAATCGATTTATGATACGCTCATTCAGAGCCCCAGTAAAAAATATACTCTCATCAATGCACATGCCCCCACCAACATCGAAAATAAGAAAAACACTGAAAATGTCGAAAAATTCAGGAACACACTCAAAGATACTATGAGCAAAATTCACCAAGATGGCATGAAGATAATAATGGGAGACTTCAACTCTCTATTTGGGACAGGAAAAACCTATAGAAAAATCATTGGTACAAATTCAACACACCGAAACGCTTAGACCAACGGCACACGTCTGACTGACATTTGCCAACAATTCAACCTCAAAAGGATATCTTCCCACTTTAGGAAAAAACCATTTCTCAGGTAACATGCTTCGCTACCCGGTGCAAGCTGCTTTTGTTCGCCTTTCGAGACTCGATGAAAGCCAGATTTTTAATTCTCTGTAGCAGAGCTACAAACAGGCAGATACAAATTCAATAAGGGAACCAAAAGACAACACTCGAGCAAAATTCATCTTGCTACTTTCAGTAATCCTTAGTGTCAGAGCGAAAACCATACGGTACTGCCAATTTCATAATACCACTTTTGTTTTCTGCCGACATATTCTTTGTTGTAGTGAATACATAATTTTATCTATGAATTGCCACATTTTCATAATACTTGCGAATGATACAGGAAGTGAAGTAAATACAGATCTTTTCAAAGTCAAAAGTCTGTAATATCCTACTAATTCTTGTTAAAACAGCCTCAATCGTCTTACAGACACTTCATGCTTCGCTACAGTCTGGGGCGCGTGACCACTACGGTCGCAGGTTAGAATCCTGCTTAGCGCATGGATGTGTGCGATGTCCTTAGGTTAGTTAGATTTAACTTTTTCTACATTCTACGGGACTGATGACCTCAGAAGTTAAGTCCCATAGTGGTCAGGCCCATTTAAAACATTTTTGAACTTAATGTTTTATTAAGATAGACTGCCGTCGTGATGTTTCTATAGCAAGCTGAATTTAATTTGTATTAGTACATTGAATATTTTAATTGCATTTTCCATTAGTTTACTAAACGCAACAGTAATCATCAAAGAGAAATTAATCAGCAGCAGAATTTTCTTTCGCGATATCTAAAACAATCTGACAGTGCTTAAGTTGTTTACAAATTCTACGCCCGTAGAATTCCACTGGTTCTAACGATGGCATTAAACCAGAGTAGTTTTAAGAGTATTTTCGTCTAGAAATTAATTGCCTTGACGGTTGACCGATCAGGAGCGGGGAAGGTAAAATTTTACTAATATATGACGAGAGGGACAAGTGCTTGAGAGAGGACTTCCTTATCAACACAAGTGCCTGAGAATGACTTTCCTATCAATCTCCTGGATAGTTTTGTTTCTCAAATCAACGGAGTACATTATCATGCAGTAGCACAGGTGATGTAGTTTTGTTGCTCGATTTTCTTACACTGCGACCGAAAGGTGCCGAATTCATAGCCTAAAACACACTTTTGGAGCTATTAGATGTAAAATATTATGTTCACACTACTCTTTGCTCGAGTTTACGTCTTTTGGTGGGGCTCAGCCTATCATTTCTTCTTAGGGAGTTAACGATAAAGGCATCGTAACGCGTCACCATTAACAGTATTGCATAGGAATGCTCAATGAGAGACATGACGACGTTCAATGATAGTCACTCCGTTGATTTTTGTTGTTTCGAATTAGAGCATGCAGTACTCCTACACCAGACTTCTGAACTTTCCCTATTGAATGCAAATGTCGCATGATGGTAAAATGGTAATCGATCACATATATGAGTAGTCGAGACTTCCTTAATGTGGAAAATCTTTCATGCCAGAACATTCTTTGGCGTATTTTTCCCAAAAGCACTCGCTCCAAACACAGTTTAAATCTTTCTAGCTGCCTCTTCTGCATTCACCCCTCTGTTATACCAAAAGTAAACGTTGTGTTGCAGATGTTACACCTTTTTCCATTTGCGACTCAATTTTAAAATGCTTAACTGCAAGATGATAATTAGAACTTCAAATTCGAAAATGACAGTTGATACATACACTGACAGCGTCGTGCCGCGTTCACCTGGGCGACGCCGGATTTCAGGCGGCCGGTGGCGTCTGGTCGGTGGCCGGTAGCTATTGCAGTGCGAGGAAACACTCGAGCGTAAGCTGTTACGATCGCGAAGCAGGCACGAGCTGTCCTGCGGAATTGTTTCTGGAATAGTTGTTGTTGCTGGTGGGTAGAATGTTAAGCGAATTATCTTCCATGTTCAATCAGACTCATAACTTTAGGCCGACATGTGATTAAAAAAAAAATACACTTGACGCGAACATGCGATTACAAGTTTAGAATGCACGACGATTACTACTAGACCACGGGCTCACCCAGTCCGAGAACAACTCAGAAGTAGACAACACTTCGTCCTAACACTTCCGCATCTTACAGTGTTGCCAGATTGTGCAGATAGCCGGACTTAGAGTTGTCAGGGGCGGTCAGTTTTATTGGCCACCTGAAGTGAATGACTCGGACTTAGTCTCTGTGGCGGCCGGCCGGCGGCAAGTTTTATGTCTAAGACTGTACATATCATTCATGCGTCCATGCGAAACTGGCAGAAAAATCCTCCTCTGAGGTGTAGTTTATCTCACACATGAAACTGGCTTGAATTTCAGTTGTTACCAAAGTGTTGGCCCTTCATGTAAATTTCTGTATGTTGTCATTTTGTGGTAGTTTCATAAAAATGCAGTAAATGAAGCAGGCAAAAAGGAATACAAACATCCCAAAAATGAGATTGACAGGAAGTGCAAAATGGCTAAGCAGGGATGGCTAGAGGACAGATGTAAGGATGTAGAGGCGTGTATCACTAGGTGTAAGTGAGATACTGCCTACAGGAAAATTAAAGAGACCTTTGGAGGAAAGAGAACCACTTGTATGAATATCAAGAGCTCAGATGGAAACCCAGTACTAAGCAAAGAAGGGAAAGCAGAAAGGTGGAAGGAGTATACAGAGGGTCTATACAAGGGCAATGTTCTTGAGGACAAAATTATAGAAATGGAAGAGAATGTAGATGGAGATGAAACAGGAGATATGACACTGCATGAAGAGTTTGACAGAGCACTGAAAGACCTAAGTCGAAACAAGGCCCCGGGAGTAGAAACATCCCATTAGAACTAATGACAGCCTTGGGAGAGCCAGGCCTAACAAAACTCTACCATCTAGTGAGCAAGATGTATGAGACAGGCAAAATACCCTCAGACATGAAGAAGAATATAATAATTCCAATCCCAAAGAAAGCAGGTGTTGACAGATGCGAAAATTACCGAACTATCAGTTTAATAAGTCACGGCTGCTAAATACTAACATGAATTCTTTACAGACGAATGGAAAAACTGGTAGAAGCCGACCTCGGGGAAGATCAGTTTGGATTCCGTAGAAATGTTGGAACACGTGAGGCAATACTGACCCTACGACTTATCTCAGAAGAAAGATTAAGGAAAGGCAAACCTACGTTTCTAGCATTTGTAGACTTAGAGAAAGCTTTTGACAATGTTGACTGGAATGCTCTCTTTAAAATTCTGAAGGTGGTAAGGGTAAAATACAGAGAGCGAAAGGCTATTTACAATTTGTACAGAAACCAGATGGCAATTATAAGTCGAGGGGCACGAAAGGGAAGCAGTGGTTGGGTAGGGATTGAGACAGCGTTGTAGCCTATTCCCAATGTTATTCAATCTGTATATTAAGCAAGCAGTAAAGGAAATAAAAGAAAAATTCCAAGTAGGTATTAAAATCCATGGAGGAGAAATAAAAACTTTTGAGGTTCGCCGATGACATTGTAATTCTGTCAGAGACAGCAAAGGACCTGGAAGAGCAGCTGAATGGAATGGACAGTGTCTTGAAAGGAGGATATAAGATGAACATCAACAAAAGCAAAACGAGGATAATGGAATGTAATCGAATTAAATCGGATGATGCTGCCGGAATTAGATTAGGAAATGAGACACTTAAAGTAGTAAATGAGTTTTGCTATTTGGGGAAAAAAATAACTGATGATGGTCGAAGTAGAGAGGATATAAAATGTAGACTGGCAATGGCAAGGAAAGCGTTTCTGAAGAAGAGAAATTTGTTAACATCGAGTATAGATTTAAGTGTCAGCAAGTCGTTTCTGAAAGTTTTGTATGCAGTGTAGTCATGTATGGAAGTGAAACATGGACGATAAATAGTTTGGACAAGAAGAGAATAGAAGCTTTCGAAATGTGGTGCTACAGAAGAATGCTGAAGATTAGATGGGTAGATCACATAATTAATGAGGTGGTACTGAACAGAATTGGAGAGAAGAGAAATTTGTGGCACAACTTGACTAGAAGAAGGGATCGGTTGGTAGGACATGTTCTGAGGCATCAAGGGATCACCAATTTAATATTGGAGGGCAGCAGGGAGGGTAAAAATTGTAGAGGGAGACCAAGAGATGAATACACTAAACAGATTCAGAAGGATGTAGGTTGCAGTAGGTACTGGGAGATGAAGAAGCTTGCACAGGATAGAGTAGCATGGAGAGCTGTATCAAACCAGTCTCTGGACTGAAGACCACAACAACAACAACAACAGCCAAGTTTTGTCATACACGACAATTTTTTTCCAGGAAAGCATTGTCCATGTTTTGCATTTCAATCAAGTTGCAGCAGGTGTCCACATGCCATTTTTGTTCACGAGTCAAGGTTTGTGGGACACACTGCGCACACACTTTTCTCTTCTTCAAAACGTTCTGGAGAATGTCTCAAACATTTGATTCTGAGACACTGTTCCACTGCGATGTGTAACACAACAACGTTGACGTGCTACGTGCATGGCCACTATTTAACACTGCCTGCTCACAACTGACTGGTTGAATGCACATCTGTTGTTTACAATTGTCATTTCAAGCTGCCACCATAGTTACTGTGCTGATGTTGCTTATACACCACAAATAAAATCAATTTTAGAACTTCTTAGATGGATGTTGTATTCTCCTGACGTGGTACCCACTGATTTCTTCCTCTTTCCTCAGATGAAAAAACCACTCTGTGGTAGACATTCCCAGAGTGACAACGACACAATTATTTAGGTGTAACATTTCCTAAACACCCAAAAGGCAGACTTCCTTACAACCCAGGTGCCCATCAAATCATCGATAATTGGGAAAAATGCATCACATGGAAGAGGGAACATGCAGAGAAGTATTAACTCCATCACCAAGTTTCATGATGACAGACTGATTTGTTTGAGATAATAATTAAAATTTTACAACTACCTATAATATGAGGGTAATCACAAAAGTAAGGTCTCCTATTTGTTTATAAGTACAGGGACCTGTTTATTTCTACAACGGTTTACATCAGTTAACAGCTTGAACATTTAGCTATTTTTTGACATAACCACCACTTCTGTCGATGCATTTTTGTAGACGCTGTGGCAGTTTTGGTGTGCCCATGTCATATCGGCTCACCACTATGCTGTTCAGAAAGTTATGAACCTCTTCTTTCACCTCGTCTTCAGAGCTGAATCACTTTGTGGCCAAATGTTCTTTTAACTTAGGGAACAGGTGATACCCACTGGGTGAAAAGTCAGGACTATAGATAGGGTGGGTGGGTGATCATGTTCCACTGAAACTGTTGTAGGAGAGCAACGGTTTGCCGAGCGATGTGTGGGCAAGCGTTGTCATGGAGAATGTGTACGCCCTTGCTCAACATTCCTCTTCTCTGGTTCTGAACTGCCCGTTTGAGTTTTTTCATAGTCTCAGAGTACCTGTCAGTGTTAACTGTGGTCCCAGTGGACATAAAGTTGGCCAAAAATACACCTTTCCGATCCCAAAAAAACGGTTATCATGACTTTACCGGCAGACTGTGTTTGTTTGAATTTCCACAGCTTTGGTGAAGGAGGATGCCGCCACTGGCTTGATTGTTGCTTGGTCTCAGGTGTAAAGTGGTATACTAAAATGTCAACTTTCACGGCCGGAAATATCATGTCTATTATAATTATCCGGGCTGTTATGCCATGGTCGGTTGATGAATTCTGTGGTGATTCCCAACGTTTCGTCTCCGACTGCGGGAGACATCTTCAAGGGGGTCCGTAGCTTGATGGAAGGTCCAACACACACACTGGCTCGCTACTGACTGCAGCTAAATTCCGTGTCCGCGCGCCCCCGCGCCGCGGCGTGACGTCACGTGTTTTGAAAACGTCAGTGCAATTGGCCGCTGTCCGTCGCCGTCGATCGCCGTTGCCATCACCCAGTAGTGGATGAGTGGTACACATCTTCTTTAACACCAAAAGAACTGTTTCTAAACGTTTGGAAGAGCACAAGGGAAATCGAAGAAGAGGAGAAACGGAATGATCAGCTTTTGCGGAGCATGCTTTCCAGCCAGGGAACCACAATATTCGTTTCGAGGAGACGCAAGTACTAGCGGCCACGAGCGGATACTACGAAAGGCTCTACAGGGAGGCAATCGAAATCGCTAAACACCCAAATAATTTCAACCGAAAGGAGGAGGGCGTCAAATTAAACGGTATATGGATGCCGGTGTTAAAGAAGATGTGTACCACTCGTCCACTACTGGGTGATGGCAACGTCGATCGACGGCGGCGGACAGCGGCCAATTGCACTGACGTTTTCAAAACACGTGACACCACGCCGCGGCGCGGGGGCGGGCGGACATGGAATTTAGCGGCAGTCAGTAGCAAGCCAGTGTGTGTGTTGGACCTTCCATCAAGCAACGGACCCCCTTGAAAATGTCTCCCGCAGTCGGAGACGAAATGTTGGGAATCACCACAGAATTCATCAACCGACCACGGCATAACAGCCCGGATAATTATAATGGACATAAAGTGGTATGCCCAAGTTTCCTCACCTGTGACAATTGTGTCCAGAAAGTTGTCCTGTTTGGCTGCAAGGTGATGAAGAAATGTGCGGGAAGCATCAACTTGCTGCCACATGTGGTTCTCAATCAGCATTCGTGGCACCCATGTTGCACACACCTTCCGGTAGTTCAATGTTTCCATTAAAATTCTGTGAGCAGTGCTTCAGGAAACCTCAGGAACCAACATGCAGAGATCACCAAGGTTGATCCGCCGATCTTCATGCATGCTTTGCTCAATCTTCAACACTGCCTCCTCAGAAATTGACATTCTCCCCCGCCCCTTTGTTCGTCGTGAATTTCAGTCCGACCAGCTACAAACTCTCTACACCACTTACGAACATTTTTGACATCCATGCACGACTCACCATACACTTCCGTCAATTGGCAATGGATTTCAATTGGTGCGTGCCCTTTGCATTCAAAAACTGAATAACTGCGCGCAATTTGCTCTTGGCGGTAACATCCAGCAGGAGCTCCATTCTCAACGGCTGCCAAGCCAGGACTGAGCACCTCAGCGTGGTGTGCTCGTGTTTACACACAGCGCGTGAAGAACTCTTCATAAAAGTGTGACCAACTGCCACAGAAACAGAGTTCTGTACTTATAAAAAATAAGAGACCTTACTTTTGGGATTAGCCTTGTATTTGTGTCATATCAGACAGCACGTAACTGAGAAAAAGCAAAAGGCGAATGAATAAACCCTCACATTCAATTTGCTCAAATTTTTCATTAATTCTTTAATAAAATTGGAACTCCAATCCTTACCGCAAAACTCCTGATGCATTCCTGAATATTGTTGACCAACACGTTTCACCAGATGATGTGGAATCCCAGCCGGAATGAGGGATAATAACATGGTTCACAATCACTGCAAGGCCATCATCTATTATTGATCTTTTTAGGTCCTGGAAGATAATAAATATTAAACAGAACAGAGCAGAAGAATAAATGTAGATACATAAACATGGCATCCCCCCTTTCTCTCTCTCTCTCTCTCTCTCTCTCTCTCTCTCTCTCTCTCTCACACACACACACACACACACACACACACACACATACATACAAATTCTGTGTTACCATACTAAACTGCTTTACAATATTGTACATAATGACATTAGTAACTAAAATCATTTCCTTGGCTCACATCACAGTATTACTTGATGTCAATGTCTCCTTCAGTTTTGGAAAGTTTACACTTGCTGCAGAACTGAGGTGATGCTAACTGACAGCTGCAGATTTTTCTGTTTTCATAATGAGGAAAATTTATAATAATGACTGGTTGAAGAAAGACAGACCAGGAATTAATATATTATGAGTTCTGTTCTTATGTGAAAATTAGAAAAATAACTACAGAAGATGATAAAAAAACTCAGTTTGTTGATGACTTTGTAATGTCGTCAGTGATGAAATGGACAGTACAATTCCGCTGTCAGCTTTGAATGCTGGTTCTCTAAATTTTCTCTGTGGTGTTCCTCAAAAAGAATGTTGCCTTCCCTCCAGGGATTCCCATTTGAGTTCCCGAAGCATCTCCAACATGCCTGCACGCTGATCCACCCTCCTGATAACAAATCTAGCAGCCCACCTCTGAACTGCTTCAACATCATCCTTTAATATGACCTGGTGCGAACACTTGAGCAATACTCGAGAATGGGTGGTACTAGTGTTCTACACCTGGTAGCCTTCACAGACGAACAACACTTACCTAAAGTTCTGCCTATACACCAAAGTTAATCATTTGTTTTCCCTACTACCGTCCTTAAATACTCGAGCTATTTCATATCACTTTGTAACGTTAAACCCATGTATTTAATCAACATGACCATGTCAAGTGGCACAATATTAATGCTGTATTCAAACATTATAGGACTTTTTCCCACTCATCTTCATTAAGCTACATTTTTCTACATTTAAAAGTAGCTGCCATTCATCCCCAGAAATAACAATTTTTCCAGCTCATCTTGTATCCTCCTACAGTCACTCAACAATGACATCTTCCTGCACACCACACCATCATCAGCAAACAGCCACAGACTGCTGCTAACCCTGTCAGTTAGGTCATTTATGTATTTCGAGAATAATAACGGTCCTGTCACATTTCCATGTGACACTCCAGATGATAGCCTTGTCTCTTGCCACTGAGGACAATGTATTGGGTTTTATTACTTAACAAGTCTTTGAGCCATTGACATATCTGGAAATCTATCCCGTATGCTCGTACCTCCGTTAACAGTCTGCCATGGGGAACCCTGTCGAACACTTTTTGGAGCTCTCATTTCAGAATGTAAGTGGAGAAATGGTGCTATAGATACACAAAGTGGAAGAACGCTACACTGCCATGATTGATACAATGTTGTGAGTTTTCACAGATATTTTCAACACCGGTGAATTTGACATCTTTTATAATTTACTTCCTGCAAGAAACACTATAGAGAGAAAAAAAAGTAAGAAAGAATGATGTCTTGCAGAACATTACTTAATGGCTTAACTGAAAACTAAGTAGAACATATAGTCCAGAAGCTCACTTGTGATGGAAATATATTGGTACTCTTGGCAATAAATAGCCCTAATCTGTTTAAGGTCCACCCCCAGTAGCTGAGTGGTCAGTGCGATAGAATGTCAATCCTAAGGGCCCGGGTTCGATTCCCGGCTGGGTCGGAGATTTTCTCTGCTCAAGGACTGGGTGTTGTGTTGTCCTAATCATCATCATTTCATCCCCATTGATGTGCAAGTCGCCGACGTGGCGTCAAATCGAAAGACTTGCATCAGGCGAACGGTCTACCTGCCGGGAGGCCCTAGTCACACGACATTATTATTATCTCTTTAAGGATGTCTACATAGAAACTGGCACCACTGGTCACTAGGGAGATGTAGCGACAATGATTGCCAAGGTACAAAGAGGAGTAAAAAGACTTACAGGTTCAGCAGACCATATAAAGAGGCAGTAATGTGATAACTAAATAAGTTTTAGCTCTAGACACGCACACATAGAATAACTGTGGCTGAAGTTGAAAGAATAATTGACCAGATACTGGATAAATATATGCTTAGTAGAGCAGTCATGATGGGAGGGATGCTCCATGGTATACAGTCACTGTCGAGAAACTTATAAAGAAACAGAGATTACTGCGTAATACGTGTAAAACAAAGCACAGGGTTGGAGATACTGAATGAAATGTGTTTGGCTGACAAGACAGCAGCAAGTGAAGCCTTCAGTGACTACCATAGCAGAATGTGATGGAAAGATCTTTCACAAAACCTGAAGAAATTTTTGTCACATGTAAAGGCTGTTAGTGGCAGCAAA
The DNA here is from genome assembly GCF_021461385.2 of Schistocerca piceifrons. Classification (NCBI taxonomy): domain Eukaryota; kingdom Metazoa; phylum Arthropoda; class Insecta; order Orthoptera; family Acrididae; genus Schistocerca; species Schistocerca piceifrons. The sequence continues at coordinate 365,205,047 of NC_060149.1, read as the reverse complement.
GTTAGTGACCAAACAATCGTGGATGACAAAGGAACTGAAATTGAGGATACCAGAGCTAAAGCAGAAATGATGAACTCAAGTTTTCAATGATGCAGAAGTGCTGCCATGATTTAATTCTTACACCACTCAATGGATAAGTGAAATACATGTTAGTGTTAGTGGTGTTGAGTGCTGAGTAAGTGTTTAAGGAGATCAGACAGCTAAGGCAATCAGTCTCCTGTTCACCCACCAGGATAGAAGTAGTGTACCCAATCCATATTCATACATAGTAAATTCTGTGTGCAAGTGTGAGAAAGTGTTCTAATTGTTTGTGCAGCATGTATTTGAGGCAGAACATGGGAACCAACGCGTATTCACCTGGTGGGAATGTGGGAAACCTGCCTAAACATTACACCCAGGCTGGGCAGTAAACCAACCCCTCCTCGTTAATTTGCCAGATGTGTTCAAACCTGGGGCTGGGATACGTACCTGTCCCAGATGCGGTCGTGTTAACATGCGTGGCTACCTGGACAGGTAGTGGTGTTGAGAAACAGCTGAAATCTCAAACTGAAAACAGCTCCAGCACCTAGCGGGATCTCTGTCAGATACTACAGCAAATTTGCAGCTGAATTTGCTCTTATTTTAACTGCAATATACCGTAAACCACTCAAACATAAAACTGTGCGCAGTGGTTGAAAGAAAGTGAAGGTCAAAGCAATCTGCAATATCGTTAGCAGTAGTGATCCACAAAATTATCATCCAAGTTCACTGTTGTCCATCAGTTGTAGAATATCTTATCATGTTATGAGCTCAAATAAAATAAGGTATCTCAAACATAGCAACCTCACCCAAACACTGACAGTATGAAACCAACTCATTTTTTTCTCACATGACATTTTGAAAGCCATGGGTTGAGGCAGTCATGTAGTCTTGGCCCCTGGGAAGTATTTGGCTCAGTACCACACCAATTTTACTAACAAAAGTATTTTAATGAGATGTATAAAACAAACTTTGTTACTGGACTGAGGATTTCTTGGTAAGGAAGGTACAGTTTGTTATCTTAGATGGAGAGTCACTGATAAGATTGTTTTTACCTAAGTAATTACTTATTCACATGATCTACGGTTGTTTCTAAGCAAGCAACAGTCTGGCCTGTTCTCACATCGTACAGCAACAGTTTCTTGGACCTACCCCTGTCACCTCAACAGTATATCTATCCCTTTATACTATTTATAAGCATTATCCATGCATCACCTCATCACCTCAGCCATTTCTTAGACAGATTGTATCATGTAGTATCACCATTCCACACATCCCTACATCAGCACCCTTACAACTAGGATCCACTTATTACTTACGTCTACATACATGCTCTGCAAGCCACCATATGGTGTATGGCGGAGGGTACCACATATGACTACTAGTCATCATCTTTCCTATCCCACTTGCAAATGGAGCAAGGGGAAAAAATAACTGTCTATATGCTCCAATATGAGATATAATTTCTCTGATCTTGTCTTCGCAGTCCTTATGCCAAATGTACATTGGAGGCAGTAAAATTGTTCTGAGGTCAGCTGCAAATGCCCAGTCTTTAAATTTTCTTTATAATGTTTCATGAAAAGATCAGAATCTTCCCTGCACAGAGTCCCATTCAAGTCAATGCACCATCTCTGTAACATTTGAATGTTGATAAAACCTAGTGATAACGAATCTAGGAGTATACTTCTGAACAGCTTTGATGCCTTCCTTTAATACAGTCCAGTGGGGATCCCAAAACACTCAAGGAATTCTCAAGAATGTGTTGCACAAATTTTCTATATGTGGTCGTCTTTGTAGATTAGCTACACTAAAACTCTCTCAATAAACCAAGCTAACCATTCACCTTCCCTATTACTACCTTACATGCTCGTTCCTTTTCATGTCGCTTTGCGACGTTAAACCTGGATATTTAATTGACGTTATTGTGTCAAGCAGCAAACTACCAACACTGTGTTTGAACATTAGCAGATTTTTTTTCTACTCATCTGCATTAAATTAAATTTTTTGCCATTTATTGCAAGCTGCCATTCATCTCACCAAACAGAAACTCTGTCAAAGTCATCCTGTATCTTTCTACAATCACGACGACAGTACTTGCCCATATACCACAGCGTAATCAACAAACAGGCACAGACTACTGCTCACCCTGTTCATCAGATCATTTATGTACAATGAGAACAAAAGCAATCCTATGACACTTCCCTGGGGCACTTCCTAACGATACCCTTGTCTCCAATGTACTCTCACTGTTCACGTCAACATACTGGATTTTATTACTTACGATGTCTTCAAACCAGTCACATAGCTGGAAACCTATACTGTATGCTCAGACTTCTGTTGACAGTCTGCAGTGGGACACTGTGTCAAAAGCTTTCCAGAAATTTAGGAATATTGAATCTGCATGTTGCTCTCTATCCATAGTTCGCAAGGTATCGTGTGAGAAAATGACAAGCTGAGTCTCACACAAGCAGTGCTTTCTAAATGTATGTTGATTTGGAAGAGAAGCTTTTCTGCCATAAGGCAGTTTATTATATTTGAAGTTAAAATTGTTCAAGAATTCTGCAGCACCCCAGCATTAAGGATATAGGTGTTACAGTGTAAAGTCAAGTACCGGCACAAGAGAGCAGAGAGGGCTGCGAAGATGTCAGCTAATTGCACACTGACTGACCCCTCTATAGGATGACAACATGATGGCGGAGGACATAAGTGCCGTGCCAACTGATTGGGGCCTACTTCTACAGCAACATCAAGATTAGGCACTTCAAGGCCAGCGACTTAGGAATTGTATACACTAAAGAGATTTCTTATTTTCATGTTGCCCTTTGCTTGCAACACTTCTGTGTTACTGTCAAAGTTAAGTATTGTTATCGATTCTTTTCGTAATAAAACTCTTCAATACGATTTGCTTGAATTGTTGTCCAGCGATCTGAGAACCAGGTTTCCTAGACATGCCAGCTTTGACAACTAGGCAGGGTTCAACATTGGCAACAAGTTATAAGAAGAACCCAGTGCCTGGCGGCCACGGATTTTCTTTTGTGTTTTGCTGGCACCTAGATTCTACATTGACTTTTCTTTGCAGGGGTGTGTTTACTTGCTTTAACAGTGTGTCTTATAGTGCTTTTGATAATCAGCGTTTTCAAGTGGGCATTGCAGAAATTTTCTTTGCTTTTGTACTTATTTTTATTCTTGCCTTGTCTGTTTATTGCATTTGTCTTTTCTGCTATGAGCAACCCACCCCCTGCTCAGGCACCGCAGCTGCAAGTGATAGATGCAACACAGCTAACACGGATGTGTCAGTTTCAGACCCAACAAATAATCACAATGCTAAACATGGTACAGCATCTCCTGGCGAATCAAACAAATACAGTGCAAAATACAACACCGGCTGAAGCTCTGAGTGCCATACCACCTTTTAACCAGTTTAGTAAAAAAGTGGCTTGAGTGGTTGCAACAGTGTGAAGTTCACGTAATTGCTCACAATGTACCAGATACTGTGAAACTGCATTATTTATTGTCAACAGTAGGAAGTGCAGTGTTTCCCCTTATTCAGAAATTATTCCCTAGCGCTACTCCCAGGGAACTTTCCCATGATTAGGTTGCAGATTTGCTAACTAACTATTATGACCAACAAGTGAATGTGGTAGCAGCTAGGTACCAATTCTTTAATTGCAAGAAACGGTTAGAAAAAACTTATCACGAGTGGGTAACAGATTTGCAGGGTATGACCAGGAAATGCAAATTCAAATGTGCTTGTGCTGCTTTATACTCAGATTCACGTGATGTTGGGTGATGTGATCGTGTACAATGTAACTGATGACAGACTTAAAGAACAGATTTTCCAACAGTCCAATCCATCATCTCAACACGTAGTGCAAATACTAGATCAGTACGACTCAGGTGCTGTGTTGGTCAATAAATTTCAGCAGCCACCAATTTGTCAGGTTGAGTCGTCTCTTCCTTGCGACCAGCCCATTAGGCAGCAACAGGATCTGCGCGCCACGTCACGTAAACAGTTCTCCATGACATGGCAACAGCTCTCTAAACAGACGAACAGAATTAAGTTATGCCCTCAGTGCTATTCACAGCACCAATGCCAAGACTGCCCGTCCAGACAAGCACAGTGTTATGCTTGTGCCAAGAAAGGTCACATACAATCCATATCTTTGCAATGGAACAACCATAAGAATTCTGCCCACTCATAAAAAATCTAGTCACAAGGCCCATGTCATAAATGCAGTGTAATCAACACCTGCTGCAGGCATTAGCAAAACTAGCAAGCAAACAGTTTCTCAAACTTTCGTTAATTTGCATATTAGTGGAAAACATGTGAAATTTCTATTGGACACGGGTGCCTGTGTTACACTGCTGAATCATAACACACATGAACTGTTAGGCTCCTCACAACTGTCTAAAACTAGCATGCACCTGACTGCTTATAATGGACAACACATTCCCGTTCTTAGAAAATGTACACTGCCAGCCATGTATTGCTCGCATACGCAATCTGTAACTATCACTGTGCTAAAATCACACAATTGTGAGAACACATTTGGCCTTTATTCGTTTGGCTTTAAAATTCAGGAGAATGTGTTGTCAGTGTCTGCATTCAATGCAAAAGACAGTTTAGCTAGCTTGCTGAAAGAATTCCTTGAACTCTTTTCTAAAGGTTTAGGCAAGGCTAATAATTTTGTTGCAGATATTGCTATGAAAGACAACGCTCAGCCGAAATTTTGCCGGGCCAGAACAGTTCCCATTGAGTTACGGGACAAAGTGGCAGCTAAACTGAAAGAATTGGAAGATAGCGGAGCTATTACACCCCTACAAGCTAGTCAGCGGGCAAAGTCCACTGGTTTTGCTCCCCAAATTGTCAGATTGCATTCGCCTGACTGATACTTATCCATTGCCACGCCCTGAGGATCTCATGGTCAAATTAGGTGCTGGTCACTACTTTTCAAAAATTGATTTGTGTGACGCATATCTTCAAATACCACTAGATGAAGAATCTCAAAAAGTACGTGTTGTGAACACTCATTTGGACATGTTTAAATATTTGCGTTTACCTTTTGGATTGCTTCCGCACCTGCCGTTTTCCAAAGGTATTTGGAACAGCTTACTGCACAAGTACCAAACTGTTCAAACTATTTTGACGATATTGTTGTAGCAGATTGCACACCTGAAGAACACATTGCAAAATTGCATGGTTTGTTTCATGTGTTATCTGACGCAGGACTAAAGTGTAGACTTAGCCATACATAATCTGCCAGTTCCTTGTACTGTCGCAGAATTGCAGTCAGTCTTAGGGAAAATGAACTATTATATTTGATTCATACTGAATGCTGCACAAATCACAGCTCCATTGCATCACTTGCGCCACAAAAATGTCCAATTTGTTTGGACGGATGAGTGCCAAGACGCTTTTCAAAAACTTATAGATGCATTTCTCAGTGATCAATGTTGGTTCATTTTTATCCTGAAAAACCAGTTGTGTTGCAAACTAACGCTTCCTCTTATAGAATCAGTGCAGTGCTTTTGCACATAATTGGTGACAAAGACAGGCTTATTGCTTTCGCATCAGAAGTGTTGGCCAAAGCTCAGTGTAACTATTCACAAATAGAGAAAGAGGCATTGGTAATTGTGTATGGTGTCACCAAATTCCACCACTATTTGCATGGCAGAAAATTCTACTTAGTAATGGATCACAAGCCATTGCAGTCCTTGTTTCATCCGATGAAGCCGATTCCCGTACAAACTGCCCGAAAATTGCAACGATGAGCTTTGGCTGTTGTCTCAATATCAGTACGAGATTGTGTATCGTCCGACAGCTCAACATTGTAATGCGGATGCACTTTCACATCTTCCGATTGGCCCTGATACAGACTTTGATGCTTATGCTGCATCTTGTTGTCACATTGATGCTCATCATTCTGTAGTACCCCAATACTTTGCATATCAGCATAGCCTCGCTGTACAGAAAGGTGTGATTCCTGTTCAAAATTACAGTGGATAGTCACATGTGTTGATTCCCAAAGCTTTGGAAAAAGAAGTGTTGCAGTTACTTCACCAAGGACACTGGGGGATTGTTCATATGAAACAGCACATCAACACTGTACTTGGCAGGTATGGACACCCAAATAGAACAGATGACATCACAGTGTCATGCATGTGTGGAAAATCACTCCACTCCACTACAAAAATTCTCTGCTTGGCATAAGTTGCAATCACCACTGCAGCATGTGCACATGGACTTTGTGGGACATTTTTTGGAACACTCGTTGGTTGATTGTGGTATACTCTTATAGCAAGTTTTCTTTTGCTGTGCCAATGAACTTGACAATGTCACGTAGCACAGTTCAGGTGTTGTCCTCTATATTTTGCCTCGAAGGCTTGCCTTAAGTCATAGTGTCAGACAATGGCCCTCAGTTCACATCAAATGAATCTAAAACATCTGTCAACGCAATGGCATACAGCATCCAACTAGTGCACCGTTACATCCACAGTCAAATGGCAAAGTGGAATGTTTTGTCAGAACTTTGAAGCATCGGATGGCCAAACTTCTCTCTCTCTCTCTCTCTCACACACACACACACACACACACACACACACACACACACACACACACACACCAGGGATCAAGCACTGCAACTGTTTTCGCCTCATATCGTTCACACCCATGAGATGGACCATCGCCAGCGGAATTGTTTCACGGATGCTGCCATCTGACACTACCCCACCTGCTCCACCCCCCTCAGCACTGGAGCTGAAGGACGGCTGCAAGTATCGCTTCACGCCACATGATATTGTTTTTTAAGGGTTTTTAGCAGCAGCAGATGGTGGGCATGAGGCGAGATCCTTTGTCGACTTGGCGCATGCATGTATCTCATTTCAGACCCACATGGATTGCAGTGCCGACATCACAGTCAACTTTGCCACTGTCACGTGCATGAATATCCTTCTGTATCTCTTCCCCCAGATTCACAGATCCCGAGGAAAGCATGGCCACAGCAGCCGCCAGAGGGTGTCATCACGACACCATGGAATGACCCCACCGAGACGGAGCCTTTGCCTCCTACGCCTCCTCTCATCCTACCGATGGAATTGGACACTCCCCCCCTCACAGGCCGCAGCAGCCGGCGCCTTCTATGTCTTGCTATGGGCCTCAGGAGGTGGACGTGCACCCTTCTAGTCATTTTCTGGGGGACGTTTCCGTTGAGCGAAGGCCGGATGTCCCCTGCAGCCACAGCTTCCAGTCCCTCAGAGCATCCACACTCCTGCCTCCCCCGCTGTTGTCAATCTCCCTATGTGACGACAGTCTGTTGCTTTGGGGGGGGGAGGAATGTTACGGTGTAAAGTCAAGTGCTGGCATGCCAGTCGGAAATGAGAGAGAAGAGAGGGTTGTAAAGAAGACATCAGCCAATTGTACACTGACCAACCCCCCCCCCCCCCCCCCCCCCCGAAAAGGACGACAATGCATGGTAGTGGCCTCTATGCGAAGAAGACATAAGCGCTGCACTGACTGGTCATGGCCCACTTCTACAGCAGCATCAAGATTAGGCACTTCAGGACCAGCGACTTAGGAATCGTATACACTGAAGAGATTTCTTATTTGCATCTTGCCCTTTGCTTGCGACACTACTGCGTCATTGCACTTTTTTCCTGTCATTTGGGACTTTGCGCTGGGAAAGATATTCATGCTACATGAATGTTATGTAAGGAGCCAATGCCATCCAGTACTACCTGTAAAACTGAACTGATATTTTGTCCTGACTTGGTGACTTTTTTGTTTCCAATGCCAAGTATATCCATTTCTATGTCCTCCATATGGGAGTATTTGCAACAGTCAAATGATGGTATGTCCATATGATCCTCCTGCATGAATGATTTTTTAAATGCAAAATTTAAAACTTGTTCATAGGCTTTGCTTCCTGAGCATTTTCAGAGTTTTGTTATTACATCATGGTGGGTCTTTTCCATCCTAAATCCACTTGTTTGGCACATACTTCTCCAGAGCACAATTTACAAACAGTTTAAACTTTGCTGATAATTCCTCTACATCTATCATATTAGAACTAAATGATATCCATTCATTGACTAAGTAGGGTGTTAACAACTGCATAACTGCTTTTTCCAGTGTAAACACTCCCCTAGTGTTCTTGAGGGATTTACTGACCTTCATAAACATCATTGCTATGATGACACCATTATCACTGATCCCTGTCGCTATACTGACATTGTCAATATGGTCAGGTCTTTTTGTAGTTACAAGGTCTAAAATATTTCAACTGCATTTGTGTTTTCGAACTAGCTACTCAAGACAACTGGAGGACAAAGGTGTATATACCTATAAAACCTGTGGCACCAGCCAAAAGTCGATTAAAAAAAAATGATGATGATGATGTGGGAGACCATATGCTCAATAAGACAGGTCTGTCTGTCAAAACTGCGTTTACTCTCTCCTAGCCCCCCTCTCCCAGACAGACTCCTCCCCCCAGCCCGTGTGCGCTCTCTCTCTCTCTCTCTCTCTCTCTCTCTCTCTCTCTCACACACACACACACACACACACACACACACACACACACACAAATAAGTAAATTATATATAGCTTGTAAATAGAGAAGGAAGTGCCTCCATTAAAGATGTGAAAATTTAATATTCCCATATGTTTCAAAACCAATAAAACATTGCCTTGTACTTGTGAGTACAACAGCAATGCCTGGATGACATCAAATCTTCACATGATTTCTCTGAGGTTTATATGCCGAGATGGGTGCAGCAGAGAGGAAAGTAGTATTTATCATTGAGTGGTGCTATGTACATTCCAAGAAAACATAATTTTTGAGAAAAGTAAATAATGTTTTCATTTCTCCAAACAGCACGAGCTATCTAGAGGCATTGGATATTGACTTAATGCACTCTCTTAAAGCCAAATTTGGAGTAGCAATTGTGCAAAAGTCAATTTCATTTATAGAGAGGAAGGAAGTGATGAGACTCAACATATCTTTGTTGCTGTCTGGAATTGTATAACACAACACACTGAGTTAAATTGTTTCTTTCTGGTAAATTGTCCCGATGTCCCACCCAAGAGATACATCAAGTGCTTGTGAAGGACCACTGCAAGGTATGAGGAGGAGGTGGAGTTGGTGGCTTTGACAAATGATGATGATAGTGGTGGTGGTGGTGGTGGTGGTGGTGGTGGTGGTGGTGGAGGTGGGGCTGTTGCAGTAAGTTTCACAGCGGCTGTGCAGGAAATTGATATTGCCAGGAACTTCTTTTCCTCTTTCAGTGCAGACAAATCAGTTCTAACTAACGTCAACCAACTGGAGCAACAACTTCCATCACGACAATATGTTGGAAGGACAAAACAAAAAGAACTCTTGTCGAGTTAAAAAAAATAGTGTTCTGTTAAACCTGTGATGATATATACGTGTGTATTGCATTTAAATCTGTGACACAGGATACTGTTAAGTTTGTAATTAAATTGCACTTTTATCATCCGAACACATTTGAATTATGACTCTGGGTCACTTCTCTTGTGTTACAGAGCAAAATTCCCTTTTAAGGAAAACCCATGCTCTAGAAAAAAAGGTTTGGGTCCCCAGAGATTCATGAAAAAAGGGTTTTACTGAACTAAGCACGTTCAATTGCATATAGGTTGCAATAGTTATGCAGAGATGGAGAGAGAGAGAGAGAGAGAGAGAGAGAGAGAGAGAGAGAGAGAGAGAGAGAGATAAGAGAGATTCACAAAACCTAATGCATCCTGACCATCACATCAAGCCAACACAAAATTACTACTACACAGTTCCCTAAACAGGCAATAATTTTTCTTCCAGAAGAAAACATGGATTCACATGCAGTGAATGATCCATTCTTAACTTTATGATCATCCATTCATTCATTCACTGTTGTTATCATATAAATCACAATGACCCATATCCCATTTAGCAGTCAAAAGTGCAGCATTAAATGAAAATTTAAAAGAAACCTCCACCCATCATTAAAAGTTCTAAAATACTAGACATATTGATTACTTGTATATTATGTGTATTAGTACTGTGATCACTTGGTAGTAAAGAAAGCAAAAAAGAAATGGGGAAGGATGTATGGGACAAGTGGTGGTGGTGGTGGTGGTGGTGGTGGTGGTGGTGGCGGCGGTGGAGGGAGATGCACAGATTATACCACTACTCAGGTATTTCTAACTCCACACTTTGTATTATAAAACATTGAAATTTAGAAATGTTATGATTATGTTAGAAATATAAGTAAATGAACACCAGATTAAGAGAGGAAAATGAGTCTTACCTCGCATGAGGACAAATTCCACAGAACTCCAGTCACCAGTTCTTTTACTTCAGAATCTGATGACTTCTGTAACAAATTAATTAATGAAGGTATCCCTCCAGCATTTTTAATAGCTCTTTTGTTTTCATCATTCTGCCTTCCATATGAGAGATTCCTGGTCAAAAATATGGTTACACATGTAAATTGTAAGACTACCATTAAACTGCTTATGCTTACTGATCAAGTATGAATGAAAAATATTGTCTAAAATGGCTGACACCGTTTCTAAAATTATGTATGTCCTTTTACGTGCACTTGCTTTCAAAAAACACAGAACATAAATACTGCGAAAGAAAGAAAGAAAATTTTCTCTGATTGGATATACTTACCGTAAGGCTCCGCATGCATTTCTGTACACATCTGGACTCTCATGTGAAAGCAGTGAAACTAAGGGTGGGATGCCACCTAATGATCTTGTCTTTTGCTTATTTTGGGTCATCCATGTAGCATAAATGCTGGAGGTATGCAGCTGCATTAGCTTTTATTACATTATTTGGATTATTGAGGAATCCAATAACTTCAGTCAGATTAGGATCCCGCCATCGCATGCCTGAAACCAAAACAGTGCTATCACAAACACATGCACAGACTGACAAAACAATGACAAGGTAGTAGACATCAAACTGTGAGCTGCCCTTCATTCTGAAGTAGTCATTCATGTAAAACTGAAGCAATGTTATTCTGAAACACTAAATTGTGACATTTTATTATTTAATAATGACAAAGAATAGTTATAGCAAATATGTAAGTAATACTACAGTTAAAGAATTACAAAATCAAACATACTCCTGGACATACTGAACTAATATCACTCAGTCACACAGGAATAGGCAGTCTGCAGAGTTTTAGCACCTGTATGACAATTTTCACACTTCTTACAGGCAAGTACATATGACCACACTAATTGCTGAAATTATCACATACACTTCAATAAGTTTAAAGATATCCATTTATGAAAACTGGTCCATATGCACTATATTTCATTATTAAATAATGAAACACACCAGTCACTGAAGAACAAAAGTGCAACATCCTATTTTTTTTTTTAAAAAAAAAGAAGTAATTTTCTATTGTATGATTACTGGCACTATAAGAAGCATGGTTGACAGAAACATTTATTAACTTCAAAGAAAAGAATGACCTACTCTGAAACATGCAACATTTTTATTAAATAAATATCACAAAACTATGAAATTATGTATGTTAGACACAAACATTCACTAAGGATGGCAAAAATGTCACCTATTGGAGCTGTATGTTCCTTTAACTAGTAAAACATTAAGAAAGGTTAGAGGAAATGGGGACTTTTGAAAGGAAAAGTTACAACAGGCTTAGAATAGTGTCAGTCCAGACAAGGGACAGTGATGTTGAAAGAAAAAAGTAAACAACAACAATTCAATATTTTCAATTAATTTGGTGTTTTAAATGGAAATTGCTTGGGATTCTCATTCCAAAATGTTTCCCTCTGTTTGGCTGTCACTCAGCACAGACAAAAGAACACAACATAACAAATAACTAAAACAGGATGTCAGTGAAGAAAGAAGTTTCTCTCTTCTGAAATGAGAAGTGGTTTACAATCATTCACATCATTTAAACAAAGTGGACGTGATAAGTAGTAGACATGCAGCAGTAGCAGCAGCAGAAGCAGCTTGCCACTGCAAAATACAATGTTCTGTGGCATGCAAGGATATAGTAGGACAGAGTAGTGGTACTAGGTGCAGTTGGAAGGGGGGGGAGAGGGGGGAGGGCAGGGAGCTGAAAGGAGAGAAGTAGAAAAGCCAGGAGAGAGAGAGAGAGAGAGAGAGAGAGAGAGAGAGAGACTCGTGTGTGGTTAAGTGGAATAGAAGGCCGAGTAGTGCTAGAGCGGGAGCAGGAAAGGGGACTAGCAATGTTTGAGGTCAGTGGGGTTATGGGAACATAGTATACACTAGTGGTCATTAAAATTGCTACATCAAGAAGAAATGCAATGATAAATGGATATTCATTGGACACATATATTATACTAGAACTGACATGTAATTATATTTTCATGCAATTTGGGTGCATAGATCCTGATAAATCAGTACCCAGAACAGCCACCTCTAGCCATAATAAGGGCCTTGATATGCCTGCACATTGAGTCAAACAGAGCTTTGATGGCGTGTATAGGTACAGCTACCCATGCAGCTTCAACACGATACCACAGTTCATCAAGAGAAGTGACTAGCGTATTGTGACGAGCCAGTTGCTCGGCCATCATTGATCAGACGTTTTCAGTTGGTGAGAGATCTGGAGAATGTGCTGGCCAAGGCAGCAGTTGAACATTTTCTGTATCCAGAAAGGCCCATACAGGACCTGCAACATGCGGTCGTGCATTATCCTGCTGAAATGTAGGGTTTCGCAGGGATCGAATGAAGGATAGAGCCACGGGTTGTAACACATCTAAAATGTAATGTCCACTGTTCGAAGTGCCGTCAATTAGAACAAGAGGTGACCGAGATGTGTAACCAATGGCATCCCATACCATCATGCTGGGTGATACGCCAGTATGGTGATGAATACCCGCTTCCAATGTGCGTTCACGACGATGTCGCCAAACACAGATGCGACCATCATGATGCTGTAAACAGAACCTAGATTCATTCGAAAAAATGACGTTTTGCCATTCGTGCACCCACGTTCGTCGTTGAGTACACCATTGCAGGCATTTCTGTCTGTGATGCAGCGTCAAGGGTAACCGCAGCCATGGTGTCTGAGCTGATAGTCCATGCTGCTGAAAACGTCGTCGATCTGTTCGTGCAGATGGTTGTTGTCTTGCAAACGTCCCCATCTGTTGACTCAGGGATCGAGACGTGGCTGCACGATCCGTTACAGCCATGCGGATAAGATGCCTGTCATCTCGACTGCTAGTGATATGAGGCCGTTGGGATCCAGCACAGCGTTCTGTATTACCCTCCTGAACCCACCGATTCCATATTTTGCTAACAGTCATTGGATCTCGACCAACGCGAGCAGCAATGTTGCGATACGATAAACCGCAATCGCCATACGCAACAATCTGACCTTTATCAAAGTCGGAAACGTGATGGTATGCATTTCTCCTCCTTACACGAGGCATCACAACAACGTTTCACTAGGCAACGCCGGTCAACTGCTGTTTGTGTATGAGAAATTGGTTGGAAACTTTCCTCATGTCAGCACGTTGTAGGTGTCGCCACCGGCGCCAACCATGTGTGAATGCTCTGAAAAGCTAATCATTTGCATATCACAGCACCTTCTTCCTGTCGATTAAATTTCATGTCTGCAGCAAGTCATCTTCGTGGTGTAGCAACTTTAATGGCCAGTAGTGTATATTGCAGGGAGGGTTCCTCAAATCCTCAGGCCCACCCCAGAACCTACCTACCCCCCCCCCCCCCTCTCCCCCAATCCCTACCATTCCCTGCACTCCTACCTTCTACATGCTTCCTAAAGCCCATAACCTCAACCACCCATCACATGGCATTGTGGCCAGTTACTGTGCCCCCACTGAAAGGGGCTCTGCTCTCGTGGACCATCTATTAGAAGGCACCAAACATTTCCTCCACTGACTTCCTGCAGTCCCTGTCCCTTTACCACACAGCGCCCTACTAGTCACTATTGATTCCACCTCCCTCTACTTTAACATCCCTGATGCCCTTGGCCTTGGTGCTATTGTACACCGCCTTTCCTGATGCCCCATCTGATTCCCAACCTGCAACCTCCTTCCTGGTCACCATGCCAACTATATCCTCACCCACAATTACTTCACATTTCGTCACCTATTAACAAGTCTGTGCCCCAGAACAGGCACCTGCATGGTACCATCTTATGCCAACTTATTCATGGGCCATCTGCAGGAATCTTTCCTAACCACCCAGAATCCCAAACCCCTCACCTGGCTCTGATTTAAAGATGATACCTTCATGATCTGGAACAAAGGTGAGGACACACTACCCACATTCTTCCAGGACCTCAGCACCCTCTCCCCAATTTGCTTCACCATGTCTTCTTCAACCCAACAAGGCACCTTTCTCGATATTGACCTCCACCTCCTCAAAGATGTCTACATCAGTATCTCTATCCATACCAACCCTACCAACCAACAGCAATACCTCCTATTTGACAGCTGCCACTCACTCCCTACCAAGAAGTCCCTTCCATACACCCTAGCCACCTGTGGCCAACACATCTGTAGTTACCAGCAGTCCTCCTCCAAATATAGCAAGGGTCTCACTGAGGCCTCCACAGACAAATTACCCTCCCAACCTTGTACAGAAACATATCTCCTGTGCCTTGTCTCTCCAGTCACCTAACACCTCCCACATTCGCACTGTCTAGTCACAAAGGACCACCCCCCCCCCCCCTCATGACTCAGCGCTACCCAGTATTGCAGCAACTAAATTACATTCTCTGCCAGGGTTTTGACTACCTCTTTTTGTGCCCTGTAATAGGAATATTCTGCCCACTATCCTTCCCACCCCTCCCATAGTGGTACTCTACGACCCTCTGAACCTATGCAATTTCTTTGTCCATCCCTATTCCATCCCTGCTTCCAACCCCTTGACTCATGGCTCATATCCCTGTAATGGACCTGGATGCAAGATCTGTCCCATACATTCTCCCACCACCACCACCACCACCACCACCACCACCACCACCACCACCACCTACTCCAGTCTCAACACAAGCATCACCCATACCATCAAAGGCAGAACTAACTGTGAAAACATTCAAGTGATCCACAAACTAAGCTGCAACCACGTGGGCATGACAACCAACATGCTGTCTGTCCACAGGAATAGCCACCAACAGTGGTCAAGAGAGAGCTGGACCACCCAGCTGCTGAACATGCTGCCCAACACAACGTGCTTCACTTCAACGACTGCTTTACAGCCTGTGCCATCTGTATCCTTCCTACCAACAGTAGCTTTTCTGGATTGTGCAGGAGGGAACTCTACTTGCAATATAGCCTACATTCCCATAATCCCCCTAGCCTTCAGTAGTCCCTGTCCTTCACCCACTTATGCTCTTCCCTCCTCCCACTTCAGCACTACACAACCTTCTCGTCTACCAATGCACCCACTACACCTGACCCCCCACCCCTTCCTCTCTCTCTCTCTCTCTCTCTCTCTCTCTCTCTCTCTCTCTCTCTCTCTCTCTCTCTCTCTCTCTAACTCTTTTCTTTCAGCTCCTCTGCCCCTCCCCTTTAAACCTCATGACTGTCCCTAACGGCCCAAACCTTTCCCCACAATATCCCCTGCATGCTCCCACCAACAGTACGACACCCTCCCCCAACCCTACTCTGCTATGTCTACCCCTAATCACCCCACCATCCCCCTAATTGTGCTTGCATGAATATATATGTGTGTGTGTTTTCTAAGTTAGAAGGGCTTTTGGCCAAAAGCTCACATGTGTAGAAGTCTCTTTGTTGTACTTATCTGTGACTCAACATTTCTTCTATATGAAGAATAGCACTCTACCCTTTTTCATAATATTGTCATCATTCCATCTCGCATTTTACACTGTTTGTATTAACTAGTAAAATGTTACTATGCAGTGTGTATGACATTATTGTGTTTTTGAATATGACAGGTATTATCTACATAATGTTTTGTCTATATGTAACATGCAAAACTTTTGTAATTGTCACTTCTGTGCATAAGCTTGTGTTAAACACTGAAGTGTCTGAAGTCATGGGATACATCCTAATGTCACCTCCTCAAAGATGGCCTCTTTTTGTATGGCATAGTGCAGCAGCTTGACATGGCATGGATTCAACGAGTCCCCTGCATAAATACTGAGCCATGCTGCCTCTACAGCCATCCATAATGGCGAAAGTGTTGCTGGTGTTGGATTTTGTGCACAAACTGACCAAATGTTTGATAGGATTGACGTTTGGGAAGTCTGGGTGGACAAATAATTCACTTGATTTATCACAAATGTTCTTCAAACCGATCGCGAACAGTTGTGGTCTGGTGACACGATATCACTGTTTGGAATATGAAGTTCATAAATGGCTGCAAATGGTCTACAAGTAGCTGAAAATAACCATTTCCAGTCAATGATCAGTTCAGTTGGACCCAGTCCATCCCCTGTAAACACAGCCCACATCATTAAGAAGCCACTACCAACTTGCACAGTGTCCTGTTGACAACTGCGTGTATGGCTTCGGGGGACCTGTATCACACTTTAATCCTACCATCAGCTCTTACCAACTGAAAACAGGACTCATCTGACCAGGTCGCAGTTTTCCAGTTGTCTAGGGTCCAACTGATATTGTCACAAGCCCATGAGAGATGCTGCAGACAATGTTGTGTTGTCAGCAAAGGCGTCAGTCGTCTCCTGCCATAGCCCACTAATGCCAAATTTCACTGCACTATTCCAATGGATATGTTCATCATATGTCCTATATTAATTTCTGCAGTTACTGCACACAGTGTTGCTCGTCTGTTAGCACTGACAACATTACACAAACACTACTGCTCTTGGTCATTAAGTGAAGGCCAACAGCCACTGCATTGTCTGTGGTGGGAGGTACTGCTCAAAATTTGGTATTCTTGGCATATTGTTGACACTGTGGATCTTGGAATGCTGAATTCCCTAACGATTGCTGAGACAGTATGTTTCATGCGTCTAGTTCCAACTATCATTCCACATTCAAAGTCTGTTAATTCCTGTTGTGCGGTCATAATCCTACCGGAAACCTTTTCACATGAATCACCTGAGTAAAAATGACTGCTCTGCCAACGCACTGCCCTTTTGTACCTTGTGTACATGACACTACCACCATCTGTGTATGTGGATATCTCTAGTCTATGACTTGTCACCTCAGTGTATTGATGACAACACATTTGCAACCAATCTTGTGACTACGCACTGAATTCATTTTATTAATTGATGTTAAGATGGCCAATTGCTCTGCTGAAACTAGTAATCAACGATTGTTAAAAAGGTTCTTATCTGTACTATTAAAGTACTTTATATAAAAATCTTTAATATTTAACATTTCCACTTTGGTTTAAACTATTCCTTTTTAAATCTGTAAATTTTGTAAGAGCACAAGTTGATTAACACTGGCGTTGTAATTTTCTTGGACCTTTGTAACCATGCTCCATTACAGGTCTTTGACAAACGTTATTTCGCTTACACACAGTATTTATATTCTTCAGCTTATACTGAAATTTGTAGACATCTTTGGCAGTTAAATTAGTCAGAACATTCCTCGGATTGTTGTGGCTAAATTGTGAATGATTGTAAACAGATTTTGCATGAAGTATGAGATTGCATTACTTTTTGTAAAGGAACTGTGTCCGTTTCATGACAAGTTGTGAAAGAAGATGAGGGCTCTTGACTGATGTTTGAATACATATAATTTATAACCTATACTTAAGTCATAATATTATTAAATTCTATACTACAAATACCTCTCTGGTCATCATCAATTGAAGGTGAAGGGATTGCAGGATGCATTGACAAGTGTTTCCTCAATTCTTCTTCATCTTCAAAAATTGTTCTTGGAACAGCACCATTCTCTTCATACACTCTAGGGTCTGCACCATTAGTGCCATAAGCTGCTGGTACAGTGCCATATGGAGATGGTGGGTATCCATAAACCAGTTTCGGATCTTCTCCTATAACAAGAAAAGAGAGATTTGTCTTTCTTTGATTGTGACTGAAAATAACCATATACCGCATGCCATGATCCTCTGCTGTATCCCTTCCTGATAAACTCCCAAACTAGATTTTCATTCACATCTCATGAAATTTCATACACAAACCAAATTAGGTCTTATACAAATACAAG
This sequence comes from Schistocerca piceifrons, assembly GCF_021461385.2. NCBI lineage: Eukaryota > Metazoa > Arthropoda > Insecta > Orthoptera > Acrididae > Schistocerca > Schistocerca piceifrons. The sequence goes on along the minus strand of NC_060149.1, from coordinate 365,186,893 downwards.
TAGTAGTTTAATTTGATCTGGCATTAATTTCTTAAATGTTTCTTTGAAGAATAAGATAAATTACAAATATGAATTATCGAAGTTAATTTTCTTGTTGTAAAAGGATGCTACAAATGTTTCAGAATAAGCAGTCTGACAGTCACTAGCTCAGTACTTTAACAAAAGCGGTGATTAAGGTGTCATGCAAAACTGAATACCATTTGCTAAAGTTCAGCTTTTAACTGCAAAACATACACAGTAAATACATCTTTTAAATAAATGAATCAATTAAAAACAGTCATATGAATTCTTAAAAGAAACGAAAACTACTCTTTAATATGTGCATTGATATTAATGTCTATGGTAATATACAAACATAAAATATGTAACTGTAATTAATCAGCACACTATATACATAACAATTAGTCAGGGGGAAAATGAACACTTCATATCTCACACCAATTAAAATTTTATACACCTGCAAAAAATTTCCCCCGTCATAAAAATGGATGGATAATAGGCAATTAACGATGATAGTGACTTCCACACAAAAAGGTTTCATAGCAATGGAATGACAATGTCCTACATTGGCTATGTACAAATGGATGTAAACAGGAATGGGAAAAGGATTATGCAATATTCACTCACCATGTGTTAATTGTGATGGTTCACCTGATTCATCAATGTTCCAGGGATGAGAAATGTGATCTACCAAAATATCAAACACATTTAAATATCAGCCCACAGCAATAAACAACAATAAGAAAGTTCTAGTTAATTATAAATTCCAATTAGTTTTACTGCTATGCATACTGTATTTGTGGTAGGTGTTTTTATTTCTCTACAAACATTTGCTATTTCCACAGATTGTTAGATTTGTAAAGTCTTGAAGCTACAATAACTGATTTCCACATCAATGTTCTCAAGTCCTTTTTTTCTTTTTTTTTTTTTGTTTAATGCAATTAGAGCTCAACTTTGCTGGACAGTCTTGCATTACATGATGCATTCAGGGCAAAGATTAATACATTTGGAAAATTTAAAAGATTCAAAAAGTATGGGTCTGATGAAAATATAAAAGTCCTGATGTTTTATCATTTCAGTTGGTAATGAAAACAACTTTTATGAGTGCTGGCAAATAAAATGAGAATTATTTAATGATGTTCTGTTTAAATCAGACTAAGGGCAGCCGACCAGTTGCAAAGGATAAAGTAATCTTTACCTAGGTTTCAATAGATATAAATCTACCTTCTTCAGAAGACGGCAATATTATAACAACATGAAGTGATATGTCATCGTTTAGGCAAACATCTGCATAGTTACATTAATCATATAAAATATAGCGCTGAAAACAGGGTTTGTCGGACAAATAAAATAGGTACATGGAAGCTTAGGCGCTCTGCAACTTCCATGTACCTATTTTATTTGTCCGACAAACCCTGTTTTCAGGGCTATATTTTATATGATTAATGTAACTATGCAGATGTTTGCCTAAACGATGACATATCACTTCATGTTGTTATAATATTGCCGTCTTCTGAAGAAGATAGATTTATATCTATTGAAACCTAGGTAAAGATTACTTTATCCTTTGCAACTGGTCAGCTGCTCTTTGTCTGATTTACGTGGAACCGTTGCTGTAGCGCAGCTATGTTTAAAGTACTGATGTTCTGTTTCTCTATTTCAGTCTGCCAGTCACAATTATTTGGGCATGTCACTGACAGATCTCTACTATTTAAATTGTTAATTAACAACACTCAACTGCAGAGTAGAAGGTAAAGGTAACATAAAAAAAGCAGACAGAAAATTTCTGTTCTCTCTCTCTCTCTCTCTCTCTCTCTCTCTCTCTCTCTCTCTCTCTCTCTCTGTGTGTGTGTGTGTGTGTGTGTGTGTGTGTGTGTGTGTGTGGGCGCGCACTGAATACAGAGACAGGGAAAGTTAGAACTGGAGACTGCACTAAAGGCCAGATATTACACGAGAGAGAAGAGGGGTATTAAATGCCATACAAGATGACATTACTTGCTGGATAGGGTTCACACACACACACACACACACACACACACAGATATATATGCTGGCACACTCTTGAACAATACACTCAGTCTAACATTTGCAAATAGCTTGTATGAAGTCAGGTGCGTATAATTTTATTACCATCTAGTTAGGAGCAAAAGAAGCCTATTAGCAGCAGTCACCAACATCTCCTAATTCAAATTTAAAATGTTTAGAGATTTCATTGTTTAGTTCAACAAATCATTAAGGTCAGTAGATTAAATGAATCTCAAAATTTAGCTCAGGGATTACAGGCCTACCACTGTTTTCATATGATACAATCTGATTTCAAATGCAAACTACACTTTTGGCAGAAGGCTTTTTAAGGAAGACTTTTTTCCAGAAGGAGCACTGAACAGATATGGTCACTTGTTTACAGTCAATCATCCAACCAAATCATTACTACTGCAATTCGCATTATCACTCTTTGTACTTGGGCTGAAGACTTTAATTTCATCTATTAGTTTGGGTCCTGAAGATCAAAAAAGATGTTGGTAACAGCCATGCAAAGCAAGATTAAGAAGATACCTCAGCAACCAAGTTTGTCTTAAGGGATTGCTGCATATGGAATACTGGATTTCAGGGTAATGTATGACAGATATTATCAAGTTACGCAAATCAAGTCTCCATGTACTGAAAAGTAAATGTGATCTTACTTCATACTACTTATATACTGGATGTGATTTAGCGGTTTTATACTTTATCTATTATAATAGGTAGCATTTGCACATATTAAGCATATTTCATAAAATTCAGCGACATGTTTCAAGAGAGAATCTATCATTATTAGATTGTCAACATTGGGCACATATGCTTAAAACACTAAAAATATGTTATGAATGTTGACAACCTGATGATGTAAGCATTCTCACTTGAAAAGTGTTGTTGAATTGTGGGAAACATGATTAAGGTGGTCGAATGCTATGAATTATAATTGGGTACTTATTTCTGTTAGTGAGAAACAAATAACCAGTGTGAATCACATCAGCAAACACAACACGAATTCATATCAAAACCTCAGAATTTTTCGTTATGGACTCAAATTTAGGTACAGGAAAGTACAGAGAAAGCCTAGACTAACAGAACATCCATACCTGACATTGTAAATGAAGAAATATCAATTTTGATATGACAACTTAATCCCACAAAATAAATTAGTTTGCAGGCATTAAAATCCATGAAAACAATAAACTGTTAGCATTAAGATGGTGTATTCTGTTCACAAAACCATCAGGAGCACTGGAGTGACACTAGGTGGCAGTCAAAGCTTCCCAACAGTTAGGTTTAATAAAAAAAAATTACAAGACCTTGCTAATGAATTCATAATGAATCATGAAAGATTGTCCCTCTGTGCATTCTCACAATAATTTCTGCATAAAATAATGGCACGTGACAAAAAAGACAATATATTGACTCTTACAACAGTTAAACATGCATAAACTGATACTTCATCCACCTGTGAAACAAAACTCCTGACTTCTGGAGTGGTTTGCCTGTATGCAAATATAGTCTCACACATCTTTTGTTTGTTGACTACCTTCTACAGTTATTTCTTGTAACAATAAGGATTTAGAAAATTAACTTAAGTAACCCTCCTCTTTACTCACTTTGGGCAACATTTTTGTTAGATGATGTCACCATGCTGCTCTGGTTCAACAAAGTGATGCATATGGTGTTCGTCAAGAAAACATACAGAAGCCACTAGTGGGTGGTTTTCCCACAAAATCTTTATGAATAATAGAGTAATATAGAAATCACCTTACGTCATTTGGATGAGTGTATTGAAAAGACAAGAAACTACTGATACTAAACAAATGAAGCAATTACAAGTAATTCCTTCCTGCAAACTGAAAGAACTGTTAAAAAGAAAATGTTATTGCATTATGTGCCACAAGCACTGTAGCTAGAACTACTAAACACTGCTTTAGATAAAAAAGCAAAGCAATGGCAAAATTTTCTAAAGCTCTTCACACCTTCTCCTCGTCCCACATTAATTCCACTCCTAGGAATGTGAAAAATAATCAGAAAATGTAATTAATATAATTTGAGAAGTCTTGAATGGAATACAAATAATGGGAGCAGTAAAGATAATCACTCATCAAATAGCTAGGGTGTTGACTGATTGATTAATTGAGAGGGTATATGGGACCAAGCAGTGAGATCATCAGTCCTGCAAGTCAGTCACAGAAGAAAGAGGGTCCATTAAAAGTGGATGGATCCAGTCAGGGGAGTCAAATTATAAAATAATGAAGTTAAAACACACACACAGTAAAAGGCATAAAAGGTGAGACCAAATCTAAAAACTGCAAAAAAGAGGCAGTCTTTCTAAGGGGGAGGAGGTCCCTGACAGAGAAGACATGCAGAGAGGTTCCAACCACAACCACCCTGCCCCTGCTGGATATAAAAGCCACTTTCACAGAGGAAACTAAGGACCAGTTAAACCAACCATGAAGCATTTGCTAATATTAAAATTAAGGAATCAGGATGACTATACTTAGCACAAAGGGCAAAAAGAAGGGGACATTCCACAAACATGTGAGGTACCATCAGTCTGGCTCCACAACCACACTGAGTAGGTGGTTCGTTATGTAGGAGGAAACAATGGGTGAGCCTGGTATGACCAATACGTAGACAGAATAAAACAGTGGACTCACTCTGAGAGGAGTGGAAGAAAGAGTGCCAAACAGCAGTAGACTCCTTGATTGTGCAGAATTTATTACTATGAGCAGTGGCACACCAGATATCATTCCATTTTTGGGCAAAGAGAGATTTGACCTACCACAAATTTGCAACTGGGATCATGAAAGATAATGGGGGTAAGTATCTGCTTCTCTAGCCAAACAGTCAGCCAGTTCATTCCCTGGATGCCCACATGACTTGGGACTCAGAGAAAGACAACTGAGCAGGCAGCACGGCCAAGGGCAGAGAGGAGGTCATGAATAGCAGAGACCTAATGGTGACGATAGTAGCATTGGTCGATAGCCTACAAGCTGCTTATTGGGTTTGAGCAAATTAAAACACTGTGGTCTGAGGCCTGAGAAACAAAATGGAGGGCTATGTGAATGGCTAGAAGCATTGCTGTGAACACATGATCTCAGCAATAAATGGTATTATAAGTCAGAAGGGGACATGAAAGCGTATCCCATCTTATCAACTGTCTTAGAACCATCAGTGCAGAAGATAATGGCACCCTGGAACTCTGCAAGGATGGCATGTACGAGACGCTGTAAAACCATAGGGGTGACAGAGATCTTAGGATCCCGGAACGGGTCTGCCCTAATCTGTGGTCTAGGCATCATGGGAGCAAATACACAGGGTGCATTCCTGTGAGTGGAGATAGAGATCCCAACAAGAGTGAAGTAAGACGCATGCCAACCAGCTATCCTGCCTGTGGGCAGGTGTCAAGAGGGAGACATCCCTCGTTTGCAAAGGGGACAGGGTACACAGGATGGTCAGGGAATTGGCGAACAGCAATTGCGTAAAAAACCAGGAGTAGAAGGGGAATCCCCACTTCTGTGAGGAGACTGTCAACGGGATTAGTGCAAAAGGCACTATCAGCCGGATGCACCCCCACAATGGGGAACAGGTTCAAGTAGTTTCAAAGCGGAAGGAGCCGCTAAGCCATAAACGTGACTACCATAATCTAGTCTGGACAAGACCAGAGCATGGTAAAGGTAGAGAAGAGTGGTACAGTCTGCACCCCCAAGATGTGTAGGCCAGGAGGCAGAGAGCATTAAGCTTCCGCATGCATGTAGTCTTTAGGTGGCGAATATGGGGCAGCCATGTCAGCTTTTTATCAAAAATAAGGCAAAAGAAATGGGACCATGCTAGAACATCGAGGCGTTGGTCGCCTAAATAACTAGTGTGTTGAGTGCTCCAAAGGCACTTAAAAAAAAACTAAATTAGTTGCAAAGCTTTTGGATTATATTTTTCCTCAGACTGAAGAATGTTGTCAGAAAGGTTAGTAACTATTTAAATCATGTTTACATGACTATCAACTGCTCAAAACACCAACTCTATTGTGAGAGGTTACCTTTTCTACCAATCACAATTTACTGTATGGATATTATGAGCATCTCCCCCTTTATTTTCTTCTCTTAATTTTTTACTAAAAAATATTCTTTGTAAAGATGATACACAGAACTCAGTGCCAAATGAAACTAGTTTTTCCTTTATGTAAGTTGGTCTTTCTTTTATTTAGAAGGAAAATATTGTAACTAAATATATGTTTGGAAATATTGTTCTATCACCTGATGCACAGGCAGTTTGGAACAGCTGAGAATGAACAATCTGCATATGAAGCTACTGGATGAAATCTCTGAGTTTATTATAGAAATGTCAGAAATTGAAGGACGTATTTCAAAACAATTATCCAGTTGCATCACTGAATGACATGACAGTTTAAAAACAGAGGGAGGAAAGTCCATAAAAAGTACAAAGAAAAACATTTTAAGCAGTTATGCCTCCAAGAATAATGCGTGCATCAAAAATTTCACCATGCTGTATATTGTTCAGGCAAACGAGCAAATTGAGGGTAAGAAGTAAATTGCTCAGCCTGGCAATGAAAGATTTTTTTAAGGAAAAATGCACTTAATTTTTGACACAGTTATTCAGTCAATGCACTTCCTCCAGTGTATTTTCTGTGGGTAAATTATGTGCCTGAACTGCAATTCTGACAAAGGTCTGTGCAGTACTTATCTACAACTGTTCTCATAAGTTCTTCCCTGCACCCAAAATGTTTGCAGCCCACAAATTTCTTTAAATACAGGACTAGATGGAAGTCAAAGGGCATCAGATCTGGTGAATATCATGAATGTTCCAACAATTAATATTCCAAATCCCTCATTTTCATTCTTTTACTGCAGAAAAATTTTTCTTCTGCAAATCATGTTGTTTCTCATATACTTTTTGAATCTAGTTGGGCCACAAGAAATGCACAGCATTTGCTGGTTATTGTTGTAATCTTTAGAGAGTACAAAAAAATGTTTTGCATTCTAGAAACCAATGACAAAAACTTTTCCAGGAATATGAAACTAACTGCCTTTTCTGGTGCACCACCAGTGGCTTACACCCACTGCTTTGATTGGGTTTTTGTTTATAGCATGAAGTGGTTGATCCACATCTTTTTCAAAGTGACAAATCAATGAACCCAACTGATTGGATTGTTTTTAAAATTGTCAAAATACAGCTCAGAAAATTTGATTTTGGTCAGTGTACAACATAGAACCCATACTGCATAAAGCTTTTTCATAAATAATTCTTAATGAAAAATGTTCTTTACTCTCTTCCATTATGCATATGGATCAGCTCTTTTTACACACACTTCTAATGTCTACTGTCAAATACAACAATCTGGCCTTTCTCGACTACTTCATCTATGGTTGCCCTTTGGGATGTTCTTCAGCTGTATCTTAAAAAGAAATGTGAACACCTTTCAGTTCAGTCAAACATTTCTTAGCTACTGAAAATGAGGAAGACCCCTTATCAATCATCAACTTAAGACAATTTCCACTAGCAAAACTAAGATTTTAATGGCACCACAATATTTCAACTCATTTCAAAATGTACCAATACACCAAAAAACAAAATTTCATTAATGGTAATGCATGGTTTGCCTCAGACTTTACTGTGGCTTTTCATTTCTTGTATATTTTCATTGTTAAATCCAGAAAACTGATTGGTACATATGAAAAGAGCATGAGAAGGTTGGCTACATCAAAAATAGTTTATGGCAATCTGAAACCACATATGCACAGAGTGTAGACATACGGAGTTAACCATCTCTGATGATTTTCACATTGAATCATACAACTGGTTGGTGTAATTTACAGAATATTTGGTAAAAGAAGGTAAGGACAGTTCCAATGACTGCTCGGAAAATTGAAGCAGCATCCAGAGTCCTAAAATTTTAGTGTCTGTACAGCTGAGCTGAGCGAGGCAAATCATGAAGACAACAAATGGTTTTGATGGTGAAATAATTGAGGAAACAGAGATGGAGTCAACTTACAGGATATGGGGGAAGAGTACCTTGTGTACTACTATCAACTCCCTTAACCCCTCCAATACTCAATTCACAAATGGTGTATGGAAAGATCTACTGTCCATAAACAACTGGAAAAGGTTTAATTTCTGTTATTTCACCAGCACAATCATTTCTAAAAATATATGTGGAATGAAGTAATACACTGTTTGACTCCTCTTGGGGCATTCATTCTTTTAACAAGTCTCCCTATGGTGTGAACTGTTCCTCTTTTAGTGTTTGATACTGGAGTACAACGAGTGTGTGTATTGTTTTCATTCTGAATAAAGGAACCTGTGATTAACATTTCAATCCTCCTTTGGACCTTCTCTATACACTGTATGGATCCCATCTTGAATGGAGTACAAAATGGTGAGCAATACTCAAGAACATATGGAAAAAGGGCTTTGTAATGAACCTCACTGTAGATGAATTTATTTTTCCTTCCACTGAATGTTGGGCTGGCCATATCTCAGCCCAAGTCAGATTGTTCCAGATGCACCCCTAATTATTTTACAGTTTACATATACTCCTGGATATTTCACCATTGTGACTGTTTCCAATGACTTATCACCACTTCTGAAATTTAGAAATAATAGGTCTTTTAGCCTTTTTATGTTAAATATTTTTGTGTTGAGGGTCAACAGCCAGTTCATATACTCAGTGCCAATTCTCTGCAGGTCATTCTGTATTTTGCTATATTTGTCTGACCTTCCATCTAGCCTACATATGATAAAATTGCTGCAAATAGCCTCTTGCATCTCCCAAGACCATCCCCAAAGTTATATAAGGGGTGTTCGTAAAGAAATGAGCCGGAGCCATAATTACAGAAACCAGTACATGTATGTCAGAAGTATTGACCCTGGCTGTTGAGACACTTGTCCCACTGTGACACAAAGTGGTGAATGGCTGTCTCATAAGATTCCCGGGTGTGCAATGTTAACTACTTCCGTATGCACAACTGGACATTGTCATCCGAGGTGAATTGATTGCCCCTCGGAGCCTTCCCTGTGAATAAATATCAATAATATTGCACAAGACTAATTTCGGACCTCTCTATCCAATGGACACACAAAATTCCATTTTAAAGCAGGGCATCGTTCAGGCAGGTGGTGAAGGCAATGTAGGATGTTTACATGAGGTGACATTCACCAATGTCTGTCTCTGGAGTACAAGAATATAGTGTCTGATTATGTGCATCTGTCTGCCTACAGCATCCTCTCGGGGACCTACAATTTCAGCAAGACAATTCACCACTTCACTGCCGTTGGATAAGCAGCTGAGCAGCAAGTCGTATACTCCTAGCTCACTCATTTGTTACATAGTTTAATTCTTAATTTCTTTGCGTGTTTTTGGTACTTGCATTGTTTAATTCATAAATTTCGGGCCTATTATAGTATTTGAGAGTTGTAGCATCGCGTTTTAGTACCTGAATAGTGTAAATTCGCGTAGTCGTTTGTCTACTGTTTTTGTTTTGAACGGCCAGTGTCGGTTGGTCACAGTCAGTGTGCTCCCTGCCGCCGTTGGATAAGCAGCTGAGCAGCAAGTCGTATACTCCTAGCTCACTCATTTGTTACATAGTTTAATTCTTAATTTCTTTGCGTGTTTTTGGTACTTGCATTGTTTAATTCATAAATTTCGGGCCTATTATAGTATTTGAGAGTTGTAGCATCGCGTTTTAGTACCTGAATAGTGTAATTTCGCTTAGTCTCCTTCCGCCGCCAAGCAGTGTCAGAAGTGCGCAAGTAGCAGCATTACTGCATTTACTAGGCAATCTTGTATTTTAATAACCGTTTAAATTCTGTCGATTTGTTTGCGCTCTCTGTAAATTAGTTAAGACGTTCTTTGCAAAACAGTTTTTAGCATGGATAGGGACTGCAACTGCTGTGTTCGGATGCAGGCTGAGTTGGCATCCCTTCGCTCCCAGCTACAGGCAGTGTTGGCTTCGGTCACACAGCTTGAGGCTGTTGCCAATGGGCATCACTGTGGGGGTCCGGATGGGGGTTTGTCGGGGACGGCCAGCTCGTCCCACGCAGCCCCCGATCGGACTACGACTGTGGCTGCCCGGGATACTGCCCACATTGAGGCTGATCCCTCACCTGTGGTAGAGTGGGAGGTCGTTTCAAGGTGTGGCAGGGGGCAAAAGACATTCCAGAGGGCTGAACGGAAAGCCTCTCCAGTTTGTCTGACGAACCGGTTTCAGGCTCTGTCTCAGGCTGATACTGATCTTCGGCCTGACACGGCTGCTTGTCCTGTTCCAGAGGTTGCCCCTCAGTCTGCAAGATCCGGGCAGCTGCAGAGGGTGGGCTTACTGGTAGTTGGGAGCTCCAACGTCAGGCGCGTAATGGGGCCCCTTAGGGAAATGGCAGCAAGAGAGGGGAAGAAAACCAATGTGCACTCCGTGTGCATACCGGGGGGAGTCATTCCAGATGTGGAAAGGGTCCTTCCGGATGCCATGAAGGGTACAGGGTGCACCCATCTGCAGGTGGTCGCTCATGTCGGCACCAATGATGTGTGTCGCTATGGATCGGAGGAAATCCTCTCTGGCTTCCGGCGGCTATCTGATTTGGTGAAGACTGCCAGTCTCGCTAGCGGGATGAAAGCAGAGCTCACCATCTGCAGCATCGTCGACAGGACTGACTGCGGACCTTTGGTACAGAGCCGAGTTGAGGGTCTGAATCAGAGGCTGAGACGGTTCTGCGACCGTGTGGGCTGCAGATTCCTCGACTTGCGCCATAGGGTGGTGGGGTTTCGGGTTCCGCTGGATAGATCAGGAGTCCACTACACGCAACAAGCGGCTACACGGGTAGCAGGGATTGTGTGGCGTGGGCTGGGCGGTTTTTTAGGTTAGATGGCCTTGGGCAAGTACAGAAAGGGCAACAGCCTCAGCGGGTGCGGGGCAAAGTCAGGACATGCGGGGACCAAGCAGCAATCGGTATTGTAATTGTCAACTGTCGAAGCTGCGTTGGTAAAGTACCGGAACTTCAAGCGCTGATAGAAAGCACCGAAGCTGAAATCGTTATAGGTACAGAAAGCTGGCTTAAGCCAGAGATAAATTCTGCCGAAATTTTTACAAAGGTACAGACGGTGTTTAGAAAGGATAGATTGCATGCAACCGGTGGTGGAGTGTTCGTCGCTGTTAGTAGTAGTTTATCCTGTAGTGAAGTATAAGTGGATAGTTCCTGTGAATTATTATGGGTGGAGGTTACACTAAACAACCGAACTAGGTTAATAATTGGCTCCTTTTACCGACCTCCCGACTCAGCAGCATTGGTGGCAGAACAACTGAGAGAAAATTTGGAATACATTTCACATAAATTTTCTCAGCATGTTATAGTCTTAGGTGGAGATTTCAATTTACCAGATATAGACTGGGACACTCAGATGTTTAGGACGGGTGGTAGGGACAGAGCATCGAGTGACATTATACTGAGTGCACTAACCGAAAATTACCTCGAGCAATTAAACAGAGATCCGACTCGTGGAAATAACATCTTGGACCTACTGATAACAAACAGACCCGAACTTTTCGACTCTGTATGTACAGAACAGGGAATCAGTGATCATAAGGCCGTTGCAGCATCCCTGAATATGGAAGTTAATAGGAATATAAAAAAAGGGAGGAAGGTTTATCTGTTTAGCAAGAGTAATAGAAGGCAGATTTCAGACTACCTAACAGATCAAAACGAAAATTTCTGTTCCGACACTGACAATGCTGAGTGTTTATGGAAAAAGTTCAAGGCAATCGTAAAATGCGTTTTAGACAGGTACGTGCCGAGTAAAACTTTGAGGGACGGGAAAAACTCACCGTGGTACAACAACAAAGTTAGGAAACTACTGCGAAAGCAAAGAGAGTTCCACTCCAAGTTTAAACGCAGCCAAAACCTCTCGGACAAACAGAAGCTAAACGATTTCAAAGTTAGCGTAAGGAGGGCTATGCGTGAAGCGTTCATTGAATTCGAAAGTAAAATTCTATGTACCGACTTGACAGAAAATCCTAGGAAGTTCTGGTCTTACGTTAAATCAGTAAGTGGCTCGAAACAGCATATCCAGACACTACGGGATGATGATGGCATTGAAACAGAGGATGACTCGCGTAAAGCTGAAATACTAAACACCTTTTTCCAAAGCTGTTTCACAGAGGAAGACCGCACTGCAGTTCCTTCTCTAAATCCTCGCACAAACGAAAAAATGGCTGACATCGAAATACGTGTCCAAGGAATAGAAAAGCAACTGGAATCACTCAATAGAGGAAAGTCCACTGGACCTGACGGGATACCAATTCGATTCTACACAGAGTACGCGAAAGAACTTGCCCCCCTTCTAACAGCCGTGTACCGCAAGTCTCTAGAGGAATGGAGGGTTCCAAACGATTGGAAAAGAGCGCAAATAGTCCCAGTCTTCAAGAAGGGTCGTCGAGCAGATGCGCAAAACTATAGACCTATATCTCTTACGTCGATCTCTTGTAGAATTTTAGAACATGTTTTTTGCTCGCGTATCATGTCATTTCTGGAAACCCAGAATCTACTATGTAGGAATCAACATGGATTCCGGAAACAGCGATCGTGTGAGACCCAACTCGCCTTATTTGTTCATGAGACCCAGAAAATATTAGATACAGGCTCCCAGGTAGATGCTATTTTTCTTGACTTCCGGAAGGCGTTCGATACAGTTCCGCACTGTCGCCTGATAAACAAAGTAAGAGCCTACAGAATATCAGACCAGCTGTGTGGCTGGATTGAAGAGTTTTTAGCAAACAGAACACAGCATGTTGTTATCAATGGAGAGACGTCTACAGACGTTAAAGTAACCTCTGGCGTGCCACAGGGGAGTGTTATGGGACCATTGCTTTTCACAATATATGTAAATGACTTAGTAGATAGTGTCGGAAGTTCCATGCGGCTTTTCGCGGATGATGCTGTAGTATACAGAGAAGTTGCAGCATTAGAAAATTGTAGCGAAATGCAGGAAGATCTGCAGCGGATAGGCACTTGGTGCAGGGAGTGGCAACTGACCCTTAACATAGACAAATGTAATGTATTGCGAATACATAGAAAGAAGGATCCTTTATTGTATGATTATATGATAGCAGAACAAACACTGGTAGCAGTTACTTCTGTAAAATATCTGGGAGTATGCATGCGGAACGATTTGAAGTGGAATGATCATATAAAATTAATTGTTGGTAAGGCGGGTACCAGGTTGAGATTCATTGGGAGAGTGCTTAGAAAATGTAGTCCATCAACAAAGGAGGTGGCTTACAAAACACTCGTTCGACCTATACTTGAGTATTGCTCATCAGTGTGGGATCCGTACCAGATCGGTCTGACGGAGGAGATAGAGAAGGTCCAAAGAAGAGCGGCGCGTTTCGTCACAGGGTTATTTGGTAACCGTGATAGCGTTACGGAGATGTTTAATAAACTCAAGTGGCAGACTCTGCAAGAGAGGCGCTCTGCATCGCGGTGTAGCTTGCTGTCCAGGTTTGTAGAGGGTGCGTTTCTGGATGAGGTATCGAATATATTGCTTCCCCCTACTTATACCTCCCGAGGAGATCACGAATGTAAAATTAGAGAGATTAGAGCACGCACGGAGGCTTTCAGACAGTCGTTTTTCCCGCGAACCATACGCGACTGGAACAGGAAAGGGAGGTAATGACAGTGGCACGTAAAGTGCCCTCCGCCACACACCGTTGGGTGGCTTGCGGAGTATCAATGTAGATGTAGATGTAGATGTAGAAGTTTTGTGAAATACACCACCAGTATAAAAGAATTTTGTGTAACCATTTTAGAAGTTTCATTATGCACAGAACTTAAGATATGTAATAATCTGTCAAGAAAAGTTGAGAGAATGAATGACACAAAATGAAGTTCTGAAATTTCTAAACACTATATCTCTGACTTTGTCTACTGCATCGTTTCCATATTGAATAACTAATCCACTCACACACACTTTTAATATGGTTCTTCCTCATACTAATGCCTTTATGAAGGCTAAATCTTAACCCAAGATGTGGTGATTTTTTCCTCACCTTGTTTTGTTCCAGGATGTGCTAAGGTAAGTAAACATTTTGTTAATGATAATCTAGTTTCTGAGAGGTGGAAAAGTATTCAACTTTCAATGAATATCTCATTATTCTATCTTTAGTGCCCACCTACTGGAGCATACTTCCCAATGCATCAGCACATAGAATGAGAAATAGACAAAGAGAGAGAGAGAGAGAGAGAGAGAGAGAGAGAGAGAGAGAGAGAGAGCGAGCAGGAAGGGGGTGCAAGGAAGGGGGGGGGGGGGGAGAAGAGAAGGAAAGAATGAGAGTAATTCTCACGCCTCCAGAAAGCCAATTCCACTCAGTGGTCTTTGTTATGGAAATAATATGTGCACAGGAGAGTATCTACAATGTGCTACCTACTCACACACCAGTGATACAATTTTTCATAAACAGGAACCTTTTCCACTATCTACAAGACATTGATGTCTTCCACCCTCCTTCTTCCCCTCAAATTCAATTTATCATTTTAAGATATAAAATGTGAGTTACATCCATGACATTAAAGAATGAAACATACCATATCTATCTACAGGTGCACCAGGTGAAGGTGTTATTCGGTAATGTTCCTGACGACCAGGCATTAATGCAGAGTCCAGTTCATCGTACCCCGCTTGGGAATAAGGAGCTCCTTTCCGCAAATAATCTGAAATTTTTAATGAAATATGTGGAAGTGTGAAAATTTTACAGACTTTAATAACTACTTATGTAAGTCAAAGGTACCTAAAAGACAAAGTGTCAATGCATATTGTATCAAATGCTGTTCCAAGTGTGCCAGAAGAACTTCCATCACAAATCATTTGGTGTGAGTAATTTCAATATTTTTTTCCCTTCAAGGTGAAACTATTGCATTTTCAGTCAAAATCTTATTTTTTATACATTTTATACATTCAGTTCAGGTCTCATCAAATGCAGTCTCCATAAAGCTCTGAAGACTGACAGTTACAGTTTCAAGCTTAACAATAAAATTAAGTTTTACACACTACAACACATTCTTCAAAATAATTTTTTTTGCAGCACAAGAAGATATATCTCCCACTGCTGACGATTTAGTACCATTCAGAGCTCTGCTGTAGAGCAGCAACAACTGTCACAATAATACATATTTTTTTAATCTGGTCACTTGTTCATCAAAAAATTTCAAATAATGTAGGCAGAAAAGGATTTTCAAAATGAAACTACAATCATAAATAGGGAAATAACTTGCAAGTGCACACCAATGCCCAAGCCCAAACCCAAGCCAACACATCCTATGAAGGAAGATCAGTATTCTAGGAAATGAAAATTTTGTCAGTTCAAGCACAAAAGTCCATATAAACAAATGATATTTTCCAAACAGTTTTCAAACTAGAACATATTTCACATACAGACTTTTTTCACAGGAATTTTTGAGTAACAAATGACAGGACACTGTTTCTTGCTTTTGCTTTCGGAAAGGTGTTATAAGAACAACAGCTAGTGCCTTGTTGGTCACTTGGAACTTAAGGTGGTCCAGAACTGTAGAGATCATCCACACACTACTACAAGTATAAGGCAATATCTCGTGCACACTTTCATTAATTGGTGGGTTGGTTGGGGCCGAGGCCGATACCACTATCTGGCCAAAATGAACTCAGAAGCCAAAACTGAATTCACACTGGACCTGAAGCACTGTGCCATGTTCTCTGGTGCTCTCTTACAGTAGCATAGAGATGCATTAAGAAATGCAGTGCAATAAACGAAGATATACTGAATCTGACAGTGACCTTTGGGAATACATATTGTGAATTGCTGCATATTGTAAGCTGACAAATAGTGAACAACTGAAACATTCAAATAAACAATAAAATAAAACTATTTCATAACAATGCTAAACAATTATAGACATTTGTCTTGGACTTCATACAATGTAGAGCACAGGTCCATAACAACATTATTGTTTCAAATGGGCATGTCTGTCACCTCCCAGAATACTGATCTTGGCTTCACACTGTCAGGTATGCTGCATTATATACATTTCATCCAGAGTTTCTGAAGAGCAACAGAACAGTGGCGTTTAAGTGGTGTATAGTTAATAATGAACAAATGAAGTGTTATAATAATACACAGGCACACTGATTGGTACTTGAATTTTTTGTTTCCAAAACATTAACAGAGTAGTTGTCAGTTCAATAGAGCACAGTTAGTTTGCACTAGTATTGCGACACCAGAAACAAAAACCTAATAAGACTGATGCCCTACATATGTTCTGAATTGAAGCACAAATGATGAAATCTGCAGTGTACTTTATGACAACCTATTCCAGTGTTATCCAAGAGAATTTCAGAATTCTGCCTCTTCCTTTTCTTTTTATAATTTTTTTACTAGTTTTGCACGGTCAAGAATCGCCCCCCGTTTCGTTCCACTGTCACTGGCATCACTACCAAAGGTACCACTTTTTTCTTTTCCCATGACCATATTTACGAAATGAGTTGTTTCTGCATTCGATGAAAAGAAAATTAATAACCTCTGTCACTTCATAATTGACATTTTCCTACTGTGTCAATTAAGAAAAAGAATGCCTGTTCAAAAGTAATGCCTACAAATTTTTTATGCGAAAACTATTCAAGCTTTTTACATAAAACAAACTTTATTAACATTCTATGTCTTTATTCTTCAAGTCTTCGTATTTATTTCTCAACACAGTCATCCTGCTGACAAACATATTTCTTCCAACGAGAGAATAGTTTGTTGATAACGTCAGTGTAGAAGGTTTGACTTTTTTGATGAAGCCACATCACCACCTTTGTGTGCACTGCTTCATCACTATCAAAGGAAAGTCTTCAAAGGTGCTATTTCAGTTTTGGAAAAAGACGAAAATCGGACAGGGCCAAGTCGGGACTGTATGAGCATGATCAATGACAGTGAACACAAGGCATCAGATTGTCGCAGCACTCGTGTGTGGTCTGGCATTGTTGTAGTGAAAGAGAGGGTGCTTAATGTGTGGACAAACTCTTCAAATTTGAAACTCAATTACAACTGTTTCTCATGTGCCAACATTGTTATGTTACGCATCACCATGTTACCCACTACAATTTGGAAAAACAGAGGATTGCAAATTTGTAAAAATGAAGAATTAAGATGCAGAATGTTAATAAAATGTTTTATTTAAAAGCTCTAAGAGTTTTCAAATAAAAAAATTAAGAGGCATTACTTTTCAGCATACACTCTTATGTTAATACGGAGGCTCAGCATAGCATTATTAGTGCCATAATCAGTTTATATGAAAATTAAATGGAGGAAGATGATAGTTATTGGTCAATACAGGTTAATTATCTAACGATTTTACACACACCTTCTCTTCTATCATATTTACTTTCTTTCCTACACAAAGGACAGGACCATCAACAAAATTAACTTATTGACTACACTTTATGATTACTACAAAGTACTTTTAATTTTGTAAACATGTAAACAAAATAACTTTTATTTGGCATTTGATCATTTTTTCTGTCTATCAGAAAATCGCCAGGTCACCATTCACCATTAATGAATAATGTTTTTCCATTACAGACATTTTACATGTTTTATCAATATAAGCCTTTCCAGGTAGTTCTACAGAGTTCTGTTTAGCTAAACCTAGAATTAAATGTCACTGGGACTGGCACCAGTCAACCTATAGTCTGACTTAAAGTAGCTGTCACTCTGTATTTAAGCTCCAAAGTTGCAGTGTTGTTGCATTAAATACGGTCTACAGGCAGCTGCCACAGTGTATCACTCTCCACTGTGATAGAAAATCATTTTAAAGCCTCTATCTTTACCAAAAACCAAGTAAAAACCTCTCAAATTCCGATACGATGGCGAGTCAAAAATCTGTACTTAATTTTAATTACGGAAAGAACTACATGAATTTTTTTGAAACAGATTAAATTTTCCCCATTTGTAAACAGCTTCAAACTTCTCATGTCATATCTCAAAAACTAATGCACTCACAGCCATACTTTTTCTTTGTTGATTACTAAAAATCTTGCTTGGCTACAAATCTTTTAAAATTTTCATATTGCACTGAGTTTCCTACATATCTGCTTCTGAAAGTAGCATTTTTATGCAATTGCGTCAGTATTTAGCTTGAAATAAGTATGAAGTTTAGTCTCTATGTCCTATAAAAATGAAATAAAAATTCTGATTTATAAAAATTCTGATTTACGTATAGTATCACTCTCAGTGGTATTTGTAAGCACGTCAAAAATATTTTCTTAATTTTATTTAGGATTGGTGTTATATTGGTCATTGAAACAGGAGAAATTTTCATGCCTGCGAAAGTTTCCTTCTTATCTCTGAATATCTTGGAAAATACTACACACTTGAAATGACGTCTTTGTGTCTACATAAGGAGATGAGGGGACCTGGTTGAGGGTTGGGTTGGATTGTTTGGGGAAGGAGACCAAACAGCGAGGGCATCGGTCTCATCGGATTATGGAAGGACAGGGAAGGAAGTCGGCTGGGTCCTTTCAAAGGAATCATCCTGGCATTTGCCTGGAACGATTTAGGGAAATCACGGAAAATCTAAATCAGGATGGCCGGACGCAGGATTGAACCGTCATCCTTCCGAATGCGAGTCAGTGTGCTAGCCACTGCACCACCTCGCTCGGTGGAGCTGGTTGAATAGTATTCCTTAGTCTCCCAGCAGGAAATAAAAATTCATCAAAATAAAGTCTCTCTCTCTCTCTCTCTCTCTCTCTCTCTCTCACACACACACACACACACACACACACACACACACACAATTTAATGGAGATGACATCCATTAAAGTCCACTATACTCTACATACTAATCAGACAGTGGGAAGATGCCACTTCATTCAGAGTCATAGTCATAGTGGAGCTATCAGTGTCTCTGCTAAAAGTGACAGATATATCAAGTCAAGGATGCATTGTTTAACACACCTTCATTGTTCCACGCTTCCTGTATCACTCCTTTCACATGATCCACTACCTTCTGTCGCTTTTCTGGTGTCACTTTTTCAACAACCTTTTCAAAAGCTGTTTCACTTCAGTCAACAAAAGGTTTTTATTTTCTGCAGCAATTTGATGTCTAACCTGAGCCCAAATCAGTTCTACTGCATAGAAGTGGCAACGGTAGGGAGGCAAACTGAGCACTTTGTGTCCACGTTTTTTTGCTATTCATCCACAATGTAATCAGGGTTCCTTGACTTGTGTTGCAACATAAGTTATAATAATTCTGCTGCTGTCAAGGTACTGTCAAATCGTATCTTACGCTTCTCTAACCAGCAAACAATCTCTTTTTTCTTCATTTGTGGATGCCTTGTCTTATATAACCGAACGATATGGAGTGTTATCCATGACAATTATGAAGTTTTTCATTAAGTTTTGAAGCACAGTCTCTTCAAACCATTTTGCAAAAGTATTTTGGCTCTTCTCTTTGTGGTAGCCTGAGGTCTTGTTTGAAGTGAAGACCAGTAAAAAACCAGAAATGAAACCTTTTGAATTTTTGGCATGTGCTAAAATTATTCTTTTTACTCTGCCGATTGGAGCTACCATACTACTGCTGATGGTATTGTTTGTCCAGCTTTTTTTTTTCAAACCGAGTCCTGCATTCACCCATGTTTCATCAAACCAAAAAATATCATCAATTTTGTCCATACTAATTCTCTATGAACGTGCCATGACCATGCTGCAATATCTTGGCATTCCATTGACAACTTGTGGTCAAAAATGGATTCACAGTGGAATCCTAACTTTTTTACTACTAGTTTACAAGTCTTATTTACTATCCTGAAATAGGTCCACTGCTACAAAGGTAGCACGTGCCTTTTTGGGCGTTGACTACTCCTTTCTCAAATATTATGCATATATCTGATGACAAATTGCACCTTTGTGAAAAGAGTTGAGATTCGTGACCCTATTTCCTTGCAGATTCTTATCACTGATCATTTGCTGATTTGCAGAGCAGCTGCAGTTCAATCCACCACTTTATACAAAGGAAAAAAGAGGTCCTTTTCCCTCCCTCCCCCCCCCCCCTCTCTCTCTCTCTCTCTCTCTCTCTCTCTCTCTCTCTCTCTCTCTCTCTCTCTCTCTCCCCCCCCCCCCCCCCTCTCCCTCTCCCTCTCAGAGCACTGCCTTGTGGAAAACACGAATTCAGATGACTGACTGCATTTAATCACGACCACGTCTGACACTCTTTCAAAGTTTTCTAGGTGTGGGCAGTCTTGATCTACCCCTCTTTTGACTAGTTTCATCACTCATTGTAAGGTACACAAAGCTGGAAGACACACAAATCTCTCACTACAACAGCTTGCTGAGGACTGGCTGGCATTATGCTTTAGACAGCGCAGCACAAGTGACAACACAGTGGGGGCTGAGAATGCCAGTGGTGGCGAAAGAAGTGCAACCTGCTACCTGTCAAGTGGCAACTACTTTAAATCAGACTATTGTGACCAAGAAAACTTCAACAACAATATTAAACAACTGAAAATCTGGGATACATTAATATTGGTAATTTGCAATTTTTTAAAATGTCAACCCCTTGCCGTCCTACCTACAGCTTAAAGAGACTAACGATAGTAAGATATGTGTGGAGAAGTTTGGTTGAAATTGCTCCAGCCCTTCCAGAGCCAAGTTGACACAAACATAAACCGCCATCATACCTTCATACATATACATATATTATGCAAGGTTCCGTTAGCCATATCAAACTGAAAATGTGTGTGGGAATTACTGAAGTTTTGAGTGAGATGAAGATACAGGGTTCATCTTTGGCACACTAGCACATAGAATGTCACAATGTATGTAATGCAAAAGAAGGTTTCCAACCTATTCTGTACATGTTTAAGTTGACTTTTTCTTTACCCAAGCAAGAACAAATACATCAGATAGAAAAGCACTTAAAAATTAAACTAACTGATGCTTCTTGTGCAAATCAGAAGAATTATCTGACTCACCTATTGTTTGTCTGCTGCACAGAAACTTGGGAATGGTTTGTTATATTTTGAATTATTATGAATTTCTGAAAGCTTATAACTGTCGCAAATGATTATTTTTTTATATATATAAGGCGTGGTAAAATGTCAATGGAACTCTGTACATGTACACACCGTCGGCAGGTATTTACACGATTAGAGTTGCAATTCTTTGTAACAAGTAGAGCGGCCACCAGCATGTATTAGTGTTATTCATGTTTAATGTTGTTAGCATGCATGGTTGGGTATGAAGAGGCACAAACAGAGACAGATGTTGAGTGATCACTATGAGACACATGGAGATGCTGGGTACCTGTGTGAGAGCATTGTCATGTGCTGACAGGGTTTTGAAGGGGCCTCATTGTGGGCCTCAATTTAGCTGAATGTTCAAATCATAGAGTATCCAGATTTGTGGGGAATTTGGATGTGATAGTGGCCCAAATGTGAGGACAGGCATCATCAAGTACCAGTTGACCACATCTGACCATCAAAACGAAGATAACCATATTGTGAACCAGGTACATCGTAGTCCCTTCAAAATCAGTGCATCCCATCTGAGAATACGCAATGGACTTCATGCAACATTCTATGCCATCCCGCACCAAAGGCCAGAGACTAACAGCAGTTGGTCTGGGGAATTACTGTCCCAGTCACAGCATACCATTAAAACTGGCTACACCTGGAATAGTGCCACGTCCAAGAATTGTGGACTGCTGACGAATGGTGTCACACTGTGTTAAGCAAAAAGATAGGGTTCTGCACTACTGTGGGTGAACATTGTTGGGGAGTATGGTGGTGACAGCAGGAGAGGTTCTTTCCTTCCAAAGCTATGGACAACATAGCTATGTTACTCCAGGCATTATAGTGTGGGGACCCATCAGGTATTACTTTAGGTCACATCTGTTAGTGATCTAGAGAACTCTGACAGCACAATGGTATGACATGAACAACTTGTGCCCTCATGTGTTACCTCTTATGTGACAGTATTGTGGCCCCAGTTTTCAGACAATGCTTTTCCACACAGGGCACACATATCTAAAAACTGTATACATGATGTTGAGGTACTCAGTGGCCAGCAAAGTCCCCAGATCTGTCCCGGATAGAATGTGTGGGACGAGCTTGGATGTCAACTCCGTTCAAGTGCCAATATCCAGGACCTGTTACAACAGTTGTCAGCCTATTTGCTTCGGGATAAGCATTTTATGATACCCTCCTCAAACAAATCAGTGGATGCGTCCAGGCCAGATGGGTGTAACATCTCACTGATGAGTGGGCTCATTCTGCCATTTTTCTTTTTATAAATTCTACTCAATCTTGCAATTTAACAGTAGTGGGAAACTCGTGTTGCAACATGTTAATGAAGTCACTACATTCTCTAGATGATTATCTAGTGTTGATTCCCCAAGCGCCCATGTTAATACAACTTAGAAAATAATAAATGACTGTTCTTTAGCAATATGTGTGAGCAAGACTGTAATCACTAACATATTAGCTGTTTATAGCTGTGATCCCTAGACTTTTGTTATTAATGACAGATACGAAAGAATGCATAGCAACTTTTGTGGATTGTCATGTGCCTATAGAAGAAACTCTTCCATTAGTTAAGGAAGAGTTCTGTTCAGAACTGGAACTGATAATAGGTGCCATTCTGAATAACTTCTGCAAACTCTACATTGGCAATATGAATACCAAGACTGGAAGACCGCACTCAACAGCTGAAAGAAACCATTGACATGAGGGGAATAATGACCATGCCATCAGATTTATCAGCTTTGCAATCAAAAGAGATATTTAACGGCAGCGATAACTTCAAACATAAGAAAATACACAAAGGGATAAAAGTGTCACCGGCTGGTACGACAGAATCAAACAACCGAACTGCAATGCTTTAAATACAAAGAAAATTCACAGAATTCATTCAAACAATGATATGAGACATCATCACTCAGCAAAATGTGTTCTAGTTACAACACATTAGCTGTGAAACTATATACACTCTGTCAGTTTTAATGTCCTTATAATCCTTGGCCATAATTCAACACTGGAAATTATAATATCAACAAGACACCATGAAACTGTTGAAAAACATCATGGCAGAACTATCTCCACATTTAATGGTAGGAAATAATCTTTCCAACACACAAGCCCCTTTGGGTATCTCCCATACACTGGAAATAAAGGTGAAGAGTGACACACATTATTAATTTCTAACTACTGCCAGGTCATTATGCACAGTTCTGGTATAATTTGCACCATCCTTACATACACTTGGCAGTGACTAAGAGGTTTGGTAGTTGTCTTCTGAAAAGAAGTTCATTCTGCACATCTCACATCCAACTGCGACTGAATAAACACGTCATTCGCTAGGGTTTTTTGTGCAATCCTCTTCAACATTCTGAGACCTTTTTTTTTCATTTGTTTGTTGTTTATCATTGTGTTTGGTCATTGCAGACGTCACATGACATCCATTCAAGTTTTTTGTTGATCCTTCCACTCAGTTTTTTTTATTACAGAGGCCAACCGGCTCTCTGACCGAACACGCTGAGCTACCATGCCGGCGGACCTAAACTGCTGTGGTCTGATTTTTGCTCTCTATTAGTATGAAAGTGACCAGGTTTTGTCACAGATCTTCCATGCTGCACTGATATTGCACAGTAAATCTCAACATGAATAATGCACCAGCGTAATATTAAACACTTTCTTTAAGTGCACAATTTAAATTTGCCCTAGCCAAATGGAACAAGAGCCTTCCACACTGCTTCATGTGAGCCTGACCAAATGCACAAATGAATAAACAATTTCCACTGCATAGCGGACCAGCACCTGTATATGGGGTCGCTGACTGACGTCTGCTTACAGCATATTGAATCAATGTATATTATTACACTGCAGGAATCTAATATGCACAATGTTTCTTTATTGAGACTACAACTTCCTGAAACATCTAAACAGAATATTGCACCTTTGCCAGTACTACTTCAAATTAAAATATTTTCCAGTCAGGAATCCTTGATATACTCCAGATTCAGCTCCACTCTGTCTCACATTGGCAATTGTTCATCAGTTACTTCTATCATATAAATGTGATGCCAGCAGAGTAACATCAAATTTATGTCCTCAAAATACACAAGGATCTCCAATGATCTGCTGATGCAAAGTGCTCCAGTATGAACACAGCTACTAATAGCAAGCGACTGCGGTGCCAAATCTGAAGTACTTATCAAGATGCAAAATCACAAGGACCATGTGCGCTGCCCAAACAAAACTGGATGCATCATGTTCCACATAGTGTATGGCACCTCTGGAGGCAGGCAACCTGCCAGAGACTAGTACACATTACTTTTAGTAACTGATTGTTCTGGAAAATTGGAGTTCTCATTAATTAAGAAAAACTGTACATATTTGGTTACTGACAACAACAACCATAAAGTAAAGCACTCATTGTCTGTCATACAACACACTGATGCTATTTATTATTTCAGATATATCAAGTACTAAATCCAGAGCCATTACATTGTCCAGGTGCTTCGGCACATCACAAAAACAAAGACCCACAAGGACAACAGGCAACAGAAAATCTAAGGCAGAGGTTACATACATATAAGAAGGGGTGGTGGAAAGTGAAATTTGTGGTTTCATTTATAACAATGAACTTAACTTTAAAATTACAGCTTTCACATTAAAACTTTTGTTTCAAAACTGAAAATACATTCCTACACTATTCATTGCATGACTAAGGATGAAATTCTTAAAAACATATTACAAATTACCATGCTGAAGAGATTGCTGCAAAGGTGGCGATTCACTTCTTTCACTTGGACTGGGTGGTGTTGTTGGCCGTTCAACGTAACCTGGCTGTTCCACATAGTTGGAAGCATCACCATACGGTGCAAAGCCACCTGGATATGCTGGGTTTTGGTATGGGTATTCAGGCTGCGGAGGATACTGCTCATAATCCTGGTAACTCGGATGATAAGCATCTGGATACCTTCGTGCTGTGAAAAAAAAAGGTTAGAACAAAAATGACTAGATTATATTACAATTGTTACATCATAAGAACTAATAAATGTCTTCACGTTGTTATCATTATCATTATCATCATCATCATCATCATCATCATCATCTACATGGCACACTGAGTGGAAAGGAAGGGAGTGCAACAGAATGAAGTGTCCGTTAGACCATCAGTGAGGCAGGACCTTCCACTGCTGCTGCTGCTGCTGCTGCTGCAGACAAAGGCAAGTACACCATTTGTTTGCAAATTATATTTACAAGCTCCAAACAGGAGAAACTTATTTTCAGTTTCTGTGAGGATACTCGTTTAGCTTTTTTAATTTCTTGTGTGTTTATGGGCTTACTAGGCACAGGTTAGCATTCTAATAACTATGTAGTGTACACTTTTGCCATCTTTGTATGGATAGGGTTCGTGATTGCTGTGTTCAGATGCAAGTTGAGTTAGTGACCCTTTGTGGACAGCTCCAGACAGTGTTGGCTTTGGTCACAAAGCTTGAGACTATTGCCAGTGGGCATCACTGTGGGGGGCTGGGTGTGAGGATCTGTGGGATGTACAACATGTCCCAAATGTCCCTAATCGGTCCAGTAATGTGACAGCAATGGGTACTGCCCACACTGAAGTTGATCCCTCACTTGTGGTCGAGTGGGAGGTTGCTCCAAGGTGTGGTATGCAGTGAAAGATTTTTGCAGGAGGCCAATCGGAGGGCCTTCCCAGGTCGTCTGATGAGCAGGTTTCGGGTGCTATCTGTGGCTGATGAAGTCCCTGAGCCAGATGCAGTCACTTGCCCTGTTCCAGAGGAAGTAATGCAGCGTGCAAGATCTGGGCATTCACAGAGGGTAGGATAACTGGTAGTTGGGAGCTCCAAACTTAGACATGTAATGGAGACCATTAAGGGTATAGCTGCCATGGAGTAGAAGGAATCTAGTGGGCATGCTGTGTGGATACCGGGAGGAGTCATTCCAGATGTGGAAAGGCTGCTTCTGGATGCCATGAAGAACACAGGGTGCAGTCAACTGCAGGTGGTGGCTCATCTCAGAACTAATTATGTGTGTTGCTTTGGATGGGAAGAGATTCTCTCTGGTTTCATGCAGCTAGCTGAGATGGTAAAGACTGTTAGTCTTGCTCGAGATATGAAGGTGTAGATCATCATCTGTAGCACTGTCGACAGAACAACATTTGTAGCCTCAATGACAGAACTGACTGTGGTCCTTTGGAACAGAGCCAAGTATACGGTCCAAATCAGAGGCTCATATGGTTCTGTCACACTGTAGGATGCAGATTCCTCAACTTGCGCCATAGGGTAGTGGGTCTCCAGGTTCTGCTTAATAGGTTAGGTGCACACTACACAAAGGAATTGGCTACAAGGGTAGCAGGGGCTGTGTGGGGGGAGCTAGGCGATTTTTTAGGTTACAGGGTGTTGGGAAACTACAGAAAGGCTGTCAGTCTAAAAGGGGTGCAGGACAAACACAGGAAGGTAGACTTGGCAAAAATCAGTATTGCAGTTGCAAAGTGTCATAGCTGTGCTCAAAAACAACCAGAGCTTCAAGTGCTAACAGAAAGCACTGAAGCTCAAATCGTTATAGGTACAGAAAGCCAGCTAAAGCCAAAAATAAGTTCAGCTGTAATTTTCATGAAGGACCTGTATTCATAAAGGACAGATTAAATATAGTTGGTGCTGGAGTGTTTACTGCTGTCAAAAGTAGTTATCTTGTTGTAAAACTGAAGTAGATAGTTCCTGTGAGTTAGTGTGGGCAGAGGTTATAGTTGACAACCAGAGTAAATTAATAATTAATACCTTTTATCAACCTGCAACCCCCCCCCCCAACTCAAATGACTTAATTGCTGAACTGTTCAAACAAAAGGATTGTGAAAACATACTTGACCTGTTTGCAACCAATAATCCTGAGCAAAAAGGGAGCATCATGACGGATATGGGGATTAGTGACCACAAGGTGCTTGTAGCAAGACTAAATACTGTAACATCAAAACCCATAAAAAATAAATGCAAAATACATCTATTTAAAAAAATGCAGATAAAATATTCACTTGACACCTTCCTAAGAGTGTCTCTCCACTCCTTGCAATCTGACATAGTAATTGTAGACCAGACATAGTTTAATTTCAAAGAAATAGTATTGATGGCAATTGAGAGATATAAACCAAATAAACTAATCAGAGATGGTGCTGATCTCCCATGTTACACAAAACATGGTCACAATGTTGTTGCAGAAGTAATGAAAAAAAGTATGCCAAATTTCAAAGAATGCAGAAATCCCAAGATTGGTACAGTTTTACAGAAGCTCAAAATTTAGGACGAACTTCAACGCGAGGTGCCTTTAACAGTGTCTACAATGAAACACTGTCACGACTCTGGCAGAATATCGAAAGATATTCTGGTTATATGTAAAGTACACCAGCAAAAAGACACAATCAATACCTTCACTCTCCAATAACAATGGTGATATTATGAATGGCAGTACCACTAAAGTAGAGCCACTAAATACAGTTTTCCAAAATCCTTTCACCAAAGAAGATGAAGTAAATATTCCAGAATTTGAATCAAGAACAACTGCCAATATGAGAAACTTAGAAGTAGATATCCTTGGTGTAGTGAAGCAGCTTAAATAACTTAATGAAGGCAAGGCCTTTGGTCCAGATGTTCCAGCCACATTCCATATTTTTAGATTTCCAGAAAGCTTTTGACGCCATTCCTAACCAGCGACTTCTAATCAAATTGCATGCCTATGGAGTATAATCTCAGTTGTGCAACTGGATTCAAAATTTCCTGTCAGAAAAGTCACAGCTAATAGTAATTGGCAGAAAGTCATAGAGTAAAACAGAGATAATATCTGGAGTTCCCCAAGGAATAAATGATTTAGGAGACAATCTGAAAAGCCCTCTATATTGTTTGCAGATAATACTGTCAATTACTACTTTATAAACTCCATCAGAGGGTCAAAACAAATTGCAAAATGATTTAGACATGATATCTGTATGGTGCGAAGAATGGCAATTGACTCTAAATAGCGAAAAGTGTGAAGCGATCCACATAATTACAAAAAGGAATCCGCTAAATTTCAGTCACAGGACGAAAAACACGAATTTATGGCTGTAAATTCAACTAAATACTCAGCTATTACAATTACCAATAACTTAAATTGGAATGATCACAGAGATAACGTTGTGGGGAAAGCAAACCAAAGACTGCATATTATTGGCAAACACTTAGAAAATGCAACAGGTCTACCAAAGAGACTGTTTACGCTACATTTGTCCGCCCTCTTCTGGAGTACTGTTTTGCAGTGTGGAATCGGCCTCAGACAGAATTGATGGAGGGCATAGAAAAAGTTCAAAGAAGGGCAGCTCATTTTGTATTATCGTTCGATAGGGGAGAAAGTGCAACAGGTGTGATACGCAAATTGGGGGTGACAATCATTAAAACAAAGATGTCTTTCATTGCGGCAGAATATTCTCAATGAATTTCAATCACCAACTTTTTCCTCAGAGTGTGAAAATACTTCGTGATGCCCCCTACATAGTAAGGAAACATCTTACAGAAAGATTTTAGTGTTCATTTTTCCTATGCACTCTTCGAGAGTGGAGTGGTAGAGAAGTAGTTTGAAGGTGGTTTGCTGAACCCTCTGCCAGAATTTAATTGTGAGCTGCAGAGTAATCATGTACATGAAGATGAAGGGACTATATGTAGCACTGCTGTCATCTCATGCACTTGGTCACATAATTGCATCCAACACTCACTAAACAAAAACAAATGAGTCTTACATTCCAAATGCTATACTGATACAATACATTGGCTGAAGCTGATGTAATTACAGAGATATTGATTCAACAGTACACTGTAACAGAACATAATCTCATTGCATTTAAACCATCTAACAAAATTATGTAACATATGACAGTGATGCATTTAAATGAAATAATGATTTATATTTATGGAACCACTTTACTAGGAAATATACAACTGACTTTCCCAGCATCACAGACTGAAGTAATAGTGTCAACTACATTGTGATCACAAATCACAGAAGCAACGATTATGTCCATGCTACTGTCTGCGTGGCAGCTTCAGCACAAGTTCACCATTTATAGGTTTGACTGTTGCAGAAAACATATATAACAGATGCCAAAACATACTAATGCTTATTCGGCGATGCGCCTCATAAACAAATAAAATCTGAGAGAAACAGTATCATGTGTGCTCTAACACAGGCTTAGAGGTCTGTCACACACACACACACACACACACACACACACACACACACACACACACACACACTTGCCTAAGTGAGCTGTCAAACACACCTTCAAGACGCACTAACAGCAGAGGTTGCCGATGAAAGCTTAACCCTTTGTTTCCTGACATAAGAAAAAAATTACTTTTTAACATTTTCTCTGCAGAATTTATGCTATTGTGGCCTCAAATGACGGTAGGATTTTTTGAAAAATTTTATCTTATTTTTCACAACTTTTTTCTCTCCTGGTACTCAGAAGTACCGTCAGACTCCGTGGACACAATCACAATATGCGCAGAAAAATGATCCAATTTTTATAACTAGTACTTTATTCCACATAAACATTAAATATTTTTACATTAGAAAATTAATTAACAGAAATATGATACGATATTTCTGAATTTTTTTTTTTTAAATTTCGCATAAATTTATTCTAGAGCAACTTCACAGTACATAGTAACTTAGCTATACATATCACATATTTCGTGTTAGTGATACCTCATGAAATTGTAGGAAACAGTTCTTTTTCTCATTGGAGCACAAATACACTTTACATGTACTACATTGTGAATGTGGTCTCGACTGAATTTTATTTTTCGCACACATTTCGCATCGTCCTCTTTTACAACTGAACACTGCAAAATGGTTTTCTCGGTTGCCAAGATGTACATTCTTCGGAACAGAAAAGTTATCCTTCCTTAACTTTGGGGGAGTTATTTCATCTTTACCAGAGTTTCTCTTTTTGAGATTTGGCACTTGCTGTTCATTCATTAGCCCTAGTGCCACGGCACTCCTGAATTCCAGCAGTGGCAGTGCCCCATGTAGATATGACGTAAGCATTGACAAAAGCAATTTCTATTGCTCCCCAGAAGAGACGGTGCCACCATTTCTTTGATCGCCTGTCAAGACCATAAGTTGAACGTAATCTGTCTGCATGATCCACACCACCCATGTGTTTATTGTAATCACATACAATAACCGGTCGTGGTATAGTCATACTAGTTCCATCTTTCTGTTTTCTTGTCACTACGCTCTGTTCAGTGCCATGGAAGTTTGACGCAAAATACACTACTTTATTTTCCCTCCACTGAAATACTGTTAGGTCTAAAGATGACACTCTGTGATTTGATTCCCCACGGTTTAGACATTTTTCTTTAGGTAAATTCCCTGGAAAACCTTTCCTGTTTGTTCTAATTGTTTCTGTGTGAGAAAAAGTGAACAGAACAACTAGTGAGAGGTAATGCATTGTTGCTACAATAAAGTGTTCGCACAACCTGACAGTACTAGTAAGTCCGCCTTATATTTTCCACTTTATCTCATTCACTTGTAACGTAATGCTTCAAACTATTATAAAAAAAACAAAGAAGGTAAGAACGTACAATGGAAAACTCAACGGAAGTTTCAATAAATTGCACACAAACTCAGGTAACACCATTGAAACAAGCACATACAATCTTCTGTTTTCACAGCAGCGCGCGAAAAGCAATATCAAGCTCTGACCGCCAGAGAGGTCTATGTATTGCACAATAACATCTATGAAACAGTAGAGCAGAGTTACTGTTACGTACCGACGGACTCTCAGATCCCGAAACTGCACCACGAGAAAATAATGAGAGTCAAAACTTACTGGTACTTTTAAGTACCGTCAGGCAACAAAGGGTTAAAGCACTTTAAATGACAAAACCATTGCTGGATTCCACATAATACAGCAACCACACTCACTCCAAAAAAGCAGCTATCCCCACAATATTAGTTAATGTGCATACAAGGGTGGCTTTTTATGTTTTTACAAATACAATGAAAGAAAAATTTTTTGTGGCACAAACCACTTTATTGTTACTCAAAGTCTTCACCTTTAAAATTTATGCACCTTAAAAATATAGTTTTTAATGATTCTGTAGATTCTGATAAATGTCCATGCAGTTTTTGTTTTGATGTATGGGAAGAGAAATAAGATGTTGGGTGATGAATCAGTGAATGCCAGCAATGACATATTCATTCCATGTTTTTTCCCATCAAATAATCAACTGTTTGACATGGAGAGGAATTATGTGAAATTTTCACTTGTTTCTCCCAATTTCATCAATCAATTGTGGCAAACAAAGTGTACAATATTCTGCATTAACTGTTCTTCAATCCTCTAAGGCAGCATCTCTAAAACTGTCCCACAGAACCCTGAGAAGCTGTGGATATCACACTTGAAGGTTCAGAGACACTTACGTGCCTTTTTTTCATAATATTCGAGAAAGTGACTTAAAATTTTTTGATGTTAACATCTACCTCTCACTTCCAATTACGGATTTGAACAGTCAGCACAAATGCAACGACGGCAGAGAGTAAGGCAGCGCTTATTGGAGACCAGATGGCAACCTCTGAGATGGAAAAAATCACAATGAGGGAAAGACTGCACAGGGCTTGACTGTAATGGGCTGTGCAAAACGCAAGTGTCATCCACACTCACAGCAGTCTCTATCACTTTATAGTCAATAATCAGAAAGGTGAACCATATTATGCTTTGTAACTTCAGTCTATATATTTGAAGAAGAATATCTGCAGGTTTGTTTGTTACAGAAAAATACAGTTTTTACATAATACTTTGAACCCCCAGCCCCTCCCCTCCATCCTTCCACCTTTTTAAGAAAATTATATAAAAGGTACAGTCTGTTTGCATTAATATTTTTTGAGGTTTATATTCTGCTGTTAATAATACTTTCAATGTAAGTAACCATTTAAACTTTATTCGGGCTAAAAATAAAAACTTATTTTTTGTCATAAAACCATTTTTGACATTTTGTTGCAGGATGGAGACGTGGCTTTAAAAAACCAGTAACACATTCTACTATAGAACTTTACCCATCTGCTTCAGACTCAACAATCAGCTCTTTTCCTAAAGACTATTATGGTAGTAATGAGAATTATTTCAATAAAATCATCTGAAAGAAGTAAGGCCAACTGATTCTTCTACAAGTATACCCAGAGCAGTTACTGAAAAACTTAAGAAGTATGATGAAAGTTACATATTTCTAGGATTCATTAAAAATAATGATAGTTTCAGAGGGAGCATTAGGCAACAGTTGACTAGAACAGGGGGAAGGAATACAGTACAAGACGAATGAGTAACTTTAAGAGATGAAACAGTGAAGACAGCAGAGGATCAAATAGGTAAAAGGACAAGACCTAGTAGAAACCCTGGGATAACACAGGATATATTTAATTTAACTGATGAAAGGTAAACATATAAAAATGCAGCAAATGAAGTGAGTGAAAGGGAATACAAATGCCTAAAAAATGAGACTGACAAGAAGTGCAAACTGGCTAAGCAGGGATGGCTAAGAGGGCAAATGTAAGGATTTAGAAGCACATTTCGCTAAGGGAAAGATAGATACTGCCTACAGGAAAATTAAAGAAACCTTTTGAGAAAAAAGAAGCAGCTGTATGAATAGCAAGAGCTCAGATGGAAAATCAGTCCTAAGCAAAGAAGGGAAAGCTGAAAGGTGGAAGGAGTATACAGATGGTTTATACTGGGGAGACAAATTTGAAGGCAATGTTAATAGAAATGGAAGAACACGTAGACGAAGATGAGACAGGAGATGTGATACTGAGAGAACAATTTGACAGAGCACTGAAAGACCTAAGTGGAAACAAGGCCCCAGGAGTAGACGACATTCTGTCAGAACTACTGATAGCCTTGGGAGAGCCAGCCATGATAAAATTCTTCCATCTTAAGTGCAAGATGTATGAGACAGGTGAAATACCGTCAGACTTCAAGAAAACTGTGATAATTCCAATTCCAGGTGCAAATATTACCGAACTATCAGTTTAATAAATTATGGTTGCAAAACCAACATAAATTCATTAAAGAATGGTCAAAAGTAGATAGGATATAGAAAATAATCCACTTATGGATGCTGCATTAAACACACAACACTGAAACAAACCTGGGTTCCACAACAAAAGGGGACATTAAAAAGGGTTCTACTTATCAAAAAGATTTAAAAAAAAACACTATTTTAAACCAATGACTGTGTGGTGTTTGGTATAACCAAAGTAACAAGCAACCATTTTCTCAGAAGTGGGTGACAAACGAACTGATTTTGTCGATTTTTGTTCATATCAGAACACCAAAATGGCTAACTGCTGCTCAGTTTGCAGCTCATACAAATATATCCAAGTTTAATCTCCTGTTACAATGTTATACACATATGGATTGTGTTTCTATCATCAAATGTTTTAAACTTAAATCAAACTGTGTGGTGTTCATTGGGAAACAGATCCTTTTCACATCCAAGCGTTCACACAAAACTGTATTGGTGTTTCTGATATGCTTAAGAAAGCCTGTATCTCATGGTACACCTGTGCCAATTCCCATCAATCGTGTAGCACACAGCATCAATGTTATTTGCAACAATAACAGATTTCTGTCAACTTTCACGAAATTTACTGCTGAGCTGAAGGAAACATAATCGAAATGAAATTCTGCCTAGGAATTGTGAACAGTCTTTTCTGAAAGTAATTGGCTGCTAAAAGTTGAGTGAAGCAATTTGAAACATTGTTGTTGACTCAGGCCTTTATGAATGTGGTAAGAAAATTATAAAAAAAAAAGTTCACATCAAACTTCTATTTTTTTTTTTACAATGTTTCTTTTAACACTCACTGTAAACAAACTACTTATCCACATTCCGAACCTCCATTGTTTTAACAATAACAAATTTTAAAACAATTGTAATGTCACGTCTCAATAGCATCATCTAATCCAGACCTGTTCAGGAGACGGTTAAATGAGCACGAATTCTAACTCTCGCTCACTGCCTGGGTAGTGAGTGCTCGTGGTAAAATGTGACGATTGGTCGCCATTATGGAGAAGTGCAAACTGTGTTCTGTCTTCAGAGGAATGACCATGTGTTAAGCTCACTGCAGCCTTAAACGCATGCGTATATAATTAACAGTGCAGTGCTTAAAGTGGAGAGTAGCCCTTATTAAAACACATGATAAGCAGCATTATGACCAGTTCCGGAACTTCGAAGTGAAGGTCAGACACATCAAAATAAATTTACAACCAGTCAGTGCAGGATGCAACCCTATAGTTAGAACTTACAGACTTGCAGCGTGACAAGTAAAATGTGTGATGATTTTGCAATAACATAAGGCTTGTAAGCTCACATAAAAATTTCCCTCTATTATTTTGATGTTTGGACCTATATACTTGTGCAAGAACCTTTTGCCCTCAATGATGAAAAAATTTACCTACAGAAGCTCTTTCATATACTGCAGCTTAAAAGCTTATGCTCAGTTTAGGAGTGCTGAAAAAGTGGTACCTGTACCATATTGGTGTTTTAGTGAAAAATAAAGGAAGTACCATTCAATGATATCCAGTGTTCTTATATTTAATGTGTAGATAAAATAATCATGAAATACAAGTTGATGTCACTTTAAACTTCATCCGAAAATGACTTTTATCGTAAGGCTGCATCTGTTGTAAGAAATATCATATTTCGTACTTAGCTGTCCCATGTTCTTCACCTCATCAAGTAAAAGAAATTAAACTTTCATTTTGCTGTCATTTCTCATCAGTTCAACAGTCTTAGAACATAAATTTGCCACAAAAGGCATTAATTAGGCAGAAAGAAGTGATAAATAGTAGAACTAACTTTAGTGTCTGTTGAATAAACGGACTGACAACAATTTCTTTCTTTCTTTCTTTCATTTTCTAATATGTGGACTATTTTTTGATATCATTAGATACAGCAAACTGTTCTTTCTTGTTTATCTTAATTTTTTATTTTACATGAATGGTGACTCATCAAGGAAGTTGGTATTCTACAGTTGAGTCTCTTTTTCCATGTATTTTGATGTTATATTCCATAAAAATGAGACTTAACCACATGTTTTATGGACTGTTCAAACTTCATTAGAGCACACTAGTGGTTTCTTCTTTAGTTCTGACTACATCAGAAAATAGCAAGAAAATACCACTGATTTGTATCAAAGCAGACTGGGGAAAAAAAAAACAACCTCTGGAGCTCTGGAATATATTCCTCTCACTGCAATTCTGTTTCACAACTGTTACTGCTGTTCATTGGGGCTTGGAAAATATAAATGATTTTCTGCCATGCATACAAATATTTTTATTACTGTTAATCACACACAAATCTCTTCTCACTTTTATGCTTCAGCTCCACTGTCAAAATGTTTATTTAATGGTGTAATGTTGTCAATCACAAATGGCTAATTTGATCTTCAGTGTTCTAAAGAGATAAATGTTTACATACAAATAGATCACCTGCATTTTCATGCCTCTACTCACACACTCAAACATGTGAACTTCTTTCTGAACACTACTAACCTGGGTCCATGGGAGGATAGCCTTCCTGCCCTGTCAATAGCTCATAATTGGTGAAAGGAGGATAATTCGAAGGTGTAGCTGTAGGTGGTACAACTCCAGCTCCTGAATATGGAAGACCAACATAATCAACTTGCTGACCATCAGGTCCAACATGATGAACTTCTCTAACAACTTTCGTTAAAGTAGTAACCTGTAAAAGCATATTGTTATTATTATTATTATTATTATTATTATTATTATTATTATTATTTTGGAGAGTTCAATAAAATTCACGGTGTATAATTTTGTGAACAATCATATCTACTAAAACCTAACCTGCTGTGTAGTTTGTTGCTTCTGAGTACGAGACACAAGAGTTGCTCCATCTCCACTCTGAACAGACAGGTGAGAAGAATTAGGTGAGTGATTATCCTGGTGGCCATTTGTTGGATGGTATGTCATATCAAGTGAATAAGAGTTTCCCTGATGTAATTCTGGTTGACCACTAAAAGTTTTCAAACATAAAACAAATAAATTTTCGCAGAAACCAATTGTCTAAAAACACCTAACTTCAGTTACAACCACAATATACTCACGTATACTGTAGCATGTCTGGCGTTTTCTCCTGTAGAACTCTCCTGAAATGAAAATGGGAAGTATGAGAATTAAATTAGTTAAAACATGAATTTGTAACATAACAAATGCAAACACTGCGACACAAAAATGTTGCATTCATCTACTAAATAAATGACTGTGGTGCGACCAATAAACATATTCAAAACATTAAGCTTTTGGAACTGGCGCTTCCAATTACTTATTTACATAAATCTGGGGAGAAACAAAAAATGAAAAAGCAACCACAGAAAGGAAACAAAAAAGGGTAGTGCCAACAAATGTGTTGACAACTACTGAGTAACTCAGTAGGTAGAGCACTTTCCCACTAAAAGGCAAAGGTCTCACATTAAAGTTCTGGTCAAGTACACACTTTCAATCTATCTAGAAGTTTCAAATCAGCCCACATGCTGCTGCAGAGTGAAACTTGCTGCTGCAGAGTGAAACTTCATTCTGGAAACAATCCCATAGGTTATGGCTTACCCAGTTCTCTGCTACATCCTTTCTTCCAGGAGCGTGTCTCGCAAAGCATGTAGGAGAAATTGCATGGTCTTTGGAACGAAGGAGAGAGATACTGGTGGTAGTGAAGGAGTGAGTGCAGGGTCATGAGTCACGTGTGGATAAATTAAGTTGGTAGAGCACTTGTCCACAAAGGGCAAAGTTCCTAGGTTTGCGTCCCTGTCCAGCACAATGTTTCAATCTGCCAGGAAGTTTCAAAAAATTTATTCTGTAACTTCATTTTTTGTGGCAATGATTAAAACTTTATTATTAGCCCTCATATAGCTTATGGCCCTCAGGACCATGCCTCAAATAGAAGAAGGAATTCTTGACTAAAGAGCAAAATATACAAACTTAAACAGAACTGTACCAACAGAAACAGTTAAGCAAGTCTGAAAAACACAAATTTTCAGTTTTTATTGGTAACTACTGAGATAACAACATTTGTTTTAAAATGTTTGCGTTGGTAGAATTAGAAGACCACTCATGAGATAAATATGAGGGAGAAGTGTGTAAGACATTGGGAGAAAATGTGGTATCACTTCCATTATGAATTCTGTTGCAGATTTTAAGGCCTTTGGGATAGAATTCCAACACTACTTCTATGGATTTTTTAAATTATGAGTGCTCCTGATGGAGATATCCTGAGAAAATGATGTGTCAGTTTCCAGCTCTGTGCTACTGCACATCATGTGGAAGACAGGCACCTCAGCCTTACAGCATAGGGTAATTTGTGTAAGGAAACACAAATTAATTGTGCCACACTGAGAAAGTATGTTTCAGTTCTGGAGAGAATTACTGTACATGGCCAAAGTGCTCCTGAGGAGTTTAACTATTACAGACAATTTAATCAAACATCAATACTGTACATTTTAAATGCAATTTAATTTTCCCCGCATTGTTATTGCATGTTTGGTACTTATGTTCTCATGCATGTGCATTCTTGCACCTTACTGCTAGTGTAACTAATTAGTTTCGGGTAAGAGGAAAGTTTAGAAAATTGGGTGAGGAGGGAGCAGTGAGGAGGGAGGAGGGAGGGTGGGGATAACTAACATGTTAAGAGTACGTGCTTAATAGGCAGAGGAAATAATGGAAGTACAGAAGCAGTATCTTATTTATATGCTTATCAACTGCTGACAGTTGTTGTTTATTGTTGTGGTGTTCAGTCCAAAGACTGGTTTGATGTGGATTGCCACACTACTATATCCTGTGCAAGCCTCTTCATCTTTGCATAGTGGGACTGATGAGCTTGATGTCTGGTCTCCCCCCCCCCCCCCCCCCCCCAAATCAACCAACCTTTGCATAGTTACTGCACCCTACATAGGGTCTTCACAAGGTAAGTTACACATGTTGTCCCCCACTAAGATTGTCACACAATGAGAATGGGTCACTAATAAGAGCGTACACATTCCAGGTTTCCTGTGGAGACAGTTCTTGTTGCAATACAGGCAACGGGTGCATCACAGTGTGGAAGTGAAATGGCACACAAATGGAAACATAATCCAAAGTTGAAGTACAAGGGATAGTAAGATTCTTGTACATGAAACATCTAACTTGCACAAATATTCACCATGAACTTCTGGTGATATATGAACCAAATGCAATGTTGTGCCCAGTCGTAGTGAAATAGTGGCTACAATTTGACAGAAGTCACATAGATGTGGGCGATGCTGGGAAGTGTAGATCTTGCACAATACGATTTCCATATTTTTGGTAAGCTGGAAGAACATCTGGTGGGAGGTGGGGGTGGGGGGGGGGGGGGAGGGAGGGTGGGAGGGGTTTTCAGACAAAGTGGACATTCACACAGTGATTACTGAATGACTTTGTGACCATGGAGTGGATTTCTATTGTTGAGGAAATGAACAACTGGTAGAACGTTCTGACCATGGTTTACGGAGACTTGCTGACTATGTTGAAAAATAGCATCATATATCTGTGTCCTTTGAAGTGTAGTGCAGCATTCAATAAGTTACTTGACCTGCCATAATAATGTGTAAATTACTTTCTGAAGTCCCCCTGACCATATGTTTGAACCTGCTTATTATAGTCACACCTTTGTTTCTCCTTAACAATTTTTACCACTCACAATTCCCTCCATTACCAAACAGACAATTCCTCCATGACTCAGGACATGTCCTATCAATCAATTCTCTTTTTAGTACAATTAGGTTACAAATTTTTGTCCTGCCCCCCTACCCCCACATTCAATTCAGTACTACCTCATTAGTTATTCAATCTACCCTTCTAATTCAGCATTCTTCTGCAGCACAACATTTAAAAAATCTCTATTCTCTTCTTGTCTAAACCATTTACTGCCCTCATTTCACTTCTGTACAAGGCTACACTCCAGACAAATGCCTCTAGAAAAAGACTTCCTAAAACTTAAATCTGCAATCACTACTAAGAAATTTCTCTTTCACAGAAACACTTTTTTTGTTATTGCCAGATGCAATTCATACTCCTCAATTTTAGCCATACTCCTCAATTTTAGCCATCATTACTTATTTTGCTACCTAATTAAGAAAACTGCCTTATTTCCTCACATAATTCCTTCAGCATAACCTGAGATAATGAGGCTACATAAGGAATGATATGTATAAAAGGTAATTTGTTGCTCACAGAAGGGTTTTTGGGCTCTTTCCCAACTTGTTTTACTTTTGTTTATAATCTATCTTCAAGACAGTATGCATTTTGCTCAAGTGCTCTTCCTAGTCCTTCGCCAACTATGGCATCTTACACCACCACTGGCAAACCTCAAAGTTATTATTTCTTTACCCCAAACATTGACTCCCCTTCCAAATTTCTCTTTTGTTTTCCTTTACTGCTTGCTTATTATAGATTGAATAATATCGGGGATAGACTACAGCCTTGTCCCACTACCTTCTCAACTACTTTTCTCTTTCACATTCTTTGTCTCATAACTGCAGTTCGGTTTCTGTAAAAGTTGTAGAAAAGCTTCCATTCTCAACACTTTCTCTCTGCTATCTTCAGAATTCAATGAGTGTATTCCAGTCAATGTCATCAAAAGTTTTTTCCAAATCTACAAATTCTATAAACGTATGTGTAAGCATCTTCAATGTATCTTTTTAGATAAGCAGTAGTGTCAGTATTGGCTCCTATAATCTTGTATTTCTCCAGAACCAAAACTGATCTTTTCTGACGTTATGTTCTAACTGTCTTTCCATTCTTCTATAAATAATTTTATTTTGTACTTTGCACTTGTGATTTATTAGACTGATTATTCTGTACTATTCACACCTAAAACCATCTGTTATCTTTGGAATTAGAATTATTACACTCTTCTCGAGGTCTGAGAGGATGATAGCAGTATGATGCTGAGCATAATAAGATTAGTTCACCAAAGTCCTAGGAGAGTGCCTGCAAATATGTACATGTTGCCAGGTTCTGTAGTACTTTTACTGTGATAAGGGATGGACTATATAAAGGTCATCTCTCACTCACACAAGAGTTTTTGGGCACTTTCCCAACTTCCATTTATGTGAATGTCCAACACTGCAGTAGCATAAAAAGGCTTCTAAGGTCATCTACCTTCCCTTTAAGTAAAGCTGTCTATAAACACTGCAGTGCTCTACTAAGCAAGGTCCTACTGGGTGTTGTATGCCCTTGCTTGCCTCCAGCCTTTAAGCTGAGCCAACCTTCCAACCAGAGGGGGATCTACAGTTTAATGTGGACTCTGATCCATGTGCAACTCAGCATTTTCCATGGTAACAAATCATGGCCAAAGGTAGAATGAACAACAAG
Organism: Schistocerca piceifrons; assembly: GCF_021461385.2. Taxonomy (NCBI): domain Eukaryota; kingdom Metazoa; phylum Arthropoda; class Insecta; order Orthoptera; family Acrididae; genus Schistocerca; species Schistocerca piceifrons. The sequence goes on along the minus strand of NC_060149.1, from coordinate 365,146,406 downwards.
TGATGTACTGCGTTGCATTCATATTGCTTGACAGAACTCAAAGTATGTATTCCAGTATGTTAGGAGGAACTACTTGAATACAGTTGCCAACTATAAAGCTCTTTTATTGAAAGAGGCTATTTAAATCTATGAATGTGATAACAACACTGATAGACAGGGAAAAAAAAGCACAGAATAAATGAGATGTAGTTGCTGCCATTACAAAGAACCCCTACAGATTAATATAAATGTATTAGATACTAACAATACACTGTGTTAATGAGGTCTCTATCAGAACAATACCAGTTTGCTAATGTGAGCTAGTGACCTATGAAGTTCACAGTCCTCTGGCAATGGCACCTAAATGTAAAAAAATTTACAACAACGTTGCATCAAAAAGTTTTAAGATTTTACTATTGTTAAGATATCAAGCAACAGCAGCAAAATCTCTTATTATTTAATCTGTGTAGTAATGTCTAACAGCTCCATTTTATGTTACAGAAGACCTTTACAAACTAAGACATTAAGCTTTGTATATATGAACAATTTGTCCATGATTGTCCAGTCTTCTGAAAATCTCAAATTTTAATGATAGGTACATATGCGAGATATTATGTGATTTAGATGGTATCACATGCAGATGCTCTTTTAACACTGTTTATTTTGATTGTTATAGGTCTATAAAACTGGATACAGAATAAATATGAAGGATTAGTGGTACAATATCAATTGCATTGTTAGGAATAACAGATTAGGAAGAAACAATGCAGCAGTGATAAGCTGATCAATATATTATGGATAGTGGGAAAGTAACTGCACAAAATTATGGATGTTTTAAACAAATTATGCATAAGCTGAACCTCATTTTTAGATGTGTCAATTTACAGACTTTACAGGGCCACAGCTCTATCTGTTTCGAGCCAGAAATAAACAAGCAAATATTTCTCTACTGTCCCCTACTATCGCAGACAATGAACACAATACACAGCTCTTATTATACAGTACGAAAACTTTTTAGCTTCCTTTATACTACTCAACTGAAACATACAGCATAAATAAGTGAATCCATTCTAACATCATATTTTTCTTCAAAAATTAATGAAACCACATAATATTATCAACAATTGCCTTCTGCACTCAATAAATACTAAAGTTACACTGGTTATCATCACAAAGAAAACAATCATACCTAAAAATTTCATATTGTGGTTGTAGCTGAACATTCAACTCCACCTTTGTCAATAGGTCTTACAGGAATATGACACTTTCCTGATTATATAAATTGACACACACACACACACACACACACACACACACACACACACACACAATCTTTTATAAAGTCTGCATTATGAAGTTACAAAAAAATTTGATTAGCTGACAAACACGCTTTACCAAATATATACGGGTAGTTTATGCTGAATACTGTGCACTATTTTTTTATTTTTTTCCAAGATCTATTAAAACACCACTGCATTTCTACAACAACAAACAGCTGAAAAGTAATGCAAATTTGAATACAAAATAACAAAAAATCTTACATAAAGGAACATGCTGTCACATTTCAATTGAACATTATTTCGGTCATAGTACTGTGTCCAAATATTCTCATAGAAGCAATGAATTATAAATTAAAATCTAATGGTTTCATAGGCCCCATTAATGGTATACGTGATTAAGATATCCAATTCTCCATTTGAAGCCTGTGCGTTCATCTGCATGAAGACTGTAAGATTACTCAGATATTAAAGCCTGTAGTCAATCGCAGCTATGTGGAGGAGAAACTTTCTGAACAATGAGATATAGTACCTTTAAAAATGTGAACATAAATATGAATTTACTGGGAAAAATTTAACACTTGTAAGACAAAAATATGACATGATTGATATTCAGTAGCGGAATATAAAATGGGTATCAAGTTACGTATCTAAAGCAGATCAACCATGTAAATAAATTATTTTGCAGATCAGAAGTGAAGATAGAATACAGCAGTAAATTTAATCAGTGTTTCTTGAAATCTAAATCTGTTTTTATAACTTTAAATTTTTAGGACTGAAAGAACCAAAATCTAGCACAAAAGTACCAGGAAAGCTTCCCTAGACCTGCAGATCTACACATAATGTTGTGTGCAAAACAATTCTTTTTTTTAAACACAGCAAAACACAAAACTGTAAAAGCAAGTAATGCCATGAAGAACAAAATATGTAAACAAAAAGTGTAGCATAGAATGAGAGTAAATTAGTCATACAAGCATAAGCATAATTAGACTCTTTACTCGCTCAAAAATTACCCCAACACTAAAGGCCACAACAATACATACTACAAAACAAACAATGACATGTCCCAAAACAGGAAGATAGTACAAAGCACCTAAATTATAATTACTAGAGAACAAATATTCCAGTATGTTCATTTACCATTATCTGACATTCTTCAGCTGTTATCATCACCCACTTTCCAAAGTGCCACATAAGCAATACTGTTTCAAAGATTAAGGCAAAGATTTCTTCAAAATAGATAGCATGCAAAACTGCTGAAAACAAAACGCTGATTTCATGATACAACCAATGACATCTCAGTAACCATCATGCAATGCAAATACCTCTGGGTAATTTCCGTGTGAGTAATGCTGTGCTCTTGGCGCTGTTCTATCCGCCGATTCACCAGCCTGTGTAGCCAAATGCAAAGCAAGACCCATGAGATTTTGGGCTAGTAAAGCCATGCCTAAATAGTTACAGTTTAGTTTTTTTTAAAAAAAAAAAGAAAAAATCAACAATAGCAGTTAAACTGCTTCCCTACATGCAGACTGCTGATGCATCAAACTTCATGGTAATTTACAATCTTCAATAAAGTATTATAAGTGGAAAGAAAAACATTATACAACAATGCAAGCTTCCATTTATTATTTTCTACCTCATTCCACAACCCACTTCCCGCAACAATAGACATACATCAATCTCCACCTTTCTTGAAACATTTAAAAATGTGGCTCAAGAAACCACAATACAATCAAATGCTGACTCCGATACCACATTACACAAAAAAATAATTAGGGTTCTCATAAACAGGAAAGTGCTATGTCACACTAAGACGAATTTTGGAACCAAACTGTAAGTCAGGAAACAAATTTCAGTGACAGGGAATATTGTTACAATAGAAATATGCTATCAAGAAGCATGTTTTACAATAAACTTCAACTTCAGACAGAAGATTTACTCCAGTAGTTGTAGTCATCATATGAAAATAGAACATCCTGAAGAAGGAAGAATAATGCTCTTTAGTGTTACCTTTAGTCTGTAAATGAAATGTATTTAATATTATGTAGCCATAAGATACCTCTGAACACAACAGGCCCACATTTCTACTGTTTTGGATGACAACGGGACTTTTGCAGTACAATTTTTGTTACCATTTGTTGTATGCAAGAAGATCGTAAACATGCAAAAAACAATGCAGAGACTGTACTGAGACAAGACACTTAATACTACACAACTACTAAAAGAAATAGTGGCACTGTTCAAAGTCAAGATCTACAGCTACTGTTATAAAAAATTGCACCAGAAGAATAGAACTGTGGGCTCACAAACCCATATTAGCACATAAAATAGGCTCATAAAAATATGCAGGAAAACTGAAATACAATGAAGACCAAATTTATATACTCAAATTGAATCAAGTTATTCTCGCATAGAACGTAGGTCATATTGCATCACAATATGTATACAATATTTATTTTCCTTTATCATTCTCTATGTAGATAGACAATGTTCAACCAGTAAATGATTTTAGTCTTCTTACTGAGTTTATATGAATGACACCTAAATGAGTAATGACATTTTCCAAAATCTTAGATATTTTGCATGGACGCAACATGTGTAGGTTTCCCTACAAAATTCATATTTTTCTTTTGTGTTATATTTTTGCAACCCTCTGGTATCAGAATGGTTAGAGAGTAAGCCCAAACCTGTGTCTGATAACTGCACAGAACTGAATTGGGTATGGTCCATGAGGGAATTTGCGATTATCATAGTATGTGGACATAAATAGCTGTACCTTAACTGCGCTGACTTGGGAGATTAAATTTTTTACACCGCCAAGGGACTGTAGATGTTAGTATTTGTAACTTTTAGCTTGATACCTCCACCCATTCCTGGGCAAAATTGGCCTGAACAGATAGATAGATAGATAGATAGATAGATAGACAGACAGACAAAGTGACCTTACAAGAGCTCCATTTTACCTATTGAGGTACAGAACCCTAAAACGAAGTAAGATTACAGTGAAACAAAACCACAGTGAAATATAAACTGATAGGGATTATCCTTCCTACCATTTAATATCATAAAGGCAAATCACAAGAAAGTGTAAAATGCAAATATAGCCACAACAATTATAACTTCTACATGTCATTTTATTTTATTTGCACAAAATGTGGTTTTGTCACATTACAATGGCTTAATGTAGAGTTGGTAGACTTCAGTTTCCTGGATAGTAAGTTTTGTTTTGTCATTGCCATATCATTTAAGAGAAGCCCCATGTTTTTTACAGTAGTCATAAGAGTTTATAAAATGGAATACATCTAAAATGACTGACAGATTGGAGCAGAACAGCTGAGACAAACACAAGAATTACGCCTCACCCAAGTATTAACAGCAAGAAATGTTCTGCAGAAACAGATAATGACAAGGCTGGGAGTCCAGTGTTTTTTCTGACTCAGAGTAATAATAATTTCCTTTGAGCAGAACAGGAACTAGAAGTCAAGAGACAAATAATTACTATATTCAAGTAATTCTACAGGGTATAAATGACAATCTCATGTATTAATCACAGCAATATAACATGCCTCTATGGCTCTTTATAAAATTTCACATCATCTAAGTTCCTATCACTATTCAAAAGTTCTTGAAAGTTTTCCTTCCAGTGATCATTTATATAACAGCTCTCTCTCAAAAGCATGGTGCCATTCTTAGATCTTATGGGATTGAGACTTTGAGTTGATTGGCCATATACTGTATTGGTAGCCCTACAGTAGCAAAGCTCTCGGTTTCAGCCAGATGTTGCAATTTTGGGATATCCATGATTGATTCAGTAGTTGTTTTATTCGTGCTTTGGTTTGCTAATCACACAATGTCTTGGACGCACAAATAAGGTGATTCTGCCATTCAATACACGCTCTGCTCTTATTGTTCATGGGAACAAAAACGTTTTAGCCATTGCCCTTCAATGTTTCCCGGTTACTCATTAGAAAGCTTTTTATTCAGGAGATGATGGAATTTTTCATTGACATCATCATCCAGGAGATGTTCAATGTATGCCTCGTGCATTTTCCCTGCTTCCTTCACTGCCAGTGGATATGAAGTGTTACCATAGATTTTATCAACTGATGGTTTATTCAGGACTCCTGCAATTCCTAGAGCACCTATGATATGTACATCATGTTGATCTCGGCCACACATATTTACACAAGCGATTGGGTGCCACTGTTTGGACTAACAATGTTGTTATGTGATTTTAATCTCATCCTTTTGTCGATATAAGGTATTTGTGATAACTAGGTTCCACTCTAAGCATCTGGTAAATAAGGTCCCATGTGAATTGGACCTACTATCACCAACAACATCATTATCAATCATGTTAGACCATAGTGTACAGTTCTAACTCAGGCAATGAGGTTTCTCATGAGAAAGTTTTTGGCTGATTCTGGTGTATCCGTTGGTAGCAGATGAACTTGGGAGGATACTTCTTTCTGTTCTTTACCACAATCAATGGTGAGCTTCTGTGGTGTGTAGAACTTGTGAAAACACTGACGCTGAAATTCAACATTGCCTCAGATGTACCACCATTGCAACGACCACCACTTTTGGTCTTCTACAGTATAGGGTTTCCGATAATTGTTAACATCAGCGCTAGGACTCAGCTGTAAGTGTAAGCTCAAACAGACAAGAACATCAAACTACCCTTAGCTATTGTTGCTACAAGCCACCTCATCACGCAGAACTTCCGAGATATTGCAATGAACATGGTGTAAGTGTCATAGATGGGAAGCTTGACGACTGAACACCAAAGTCCAGCCAGAAACTTCGTTGACAACACCGACAACAGTACTGCAGTAAGGAAAAATAATTTTGAAAATTATCTGAGATGTCACTGCATTCTGAGAATGATGTAAATAATAAGTGTTCCTCTACCACAATATGTAACAATTCTTTATAAGAGAGACTACATCATAATATATTTCCATTATTCCATCAGGTCTTCAATCCTAAACAAATACTTGAAAATAAATGGGAGACTTAAGATGAAAAATAATAAGGGTTGGTACAGAAATACATACTTGCCAAGCTCTGGGTGAATACATAGAAAGCTGACAGAAACATTTAATACTACAAGAGAGTGAACAGGAGAAGAGAGGGGGGAGGAGGGGGGGGGGGGAGATATAATATCACGAAAGAGAGGGAAGTCACTCGAACTACAGGGTTAAAATGACATGCCTTCGTTTCTTTTATATTTCTGTATTGTCAGACTTGGCTGTCTAGTGGTAAGGCACATGCCTGGAAACCGAAAGGTCGCACGACGAAATACTTGTCAGAAGGTGGAGAATTTCAGTCTGCCTTTAACCCAGTCATCATCTCGTAATGATGATGAGTTTATCTAAGAACAACACAGAGTTTGGCTTCCATGTTAAATTGCAGGCCCCCTTTCTCTGGTATGATTACTGGGGTAGCCACATGGAATTTCAATGGTTCAAATGGCTCTGAGCACTATGGGACTTAACATCTATGGTCATCAGTCCCCTAGAACTTCTACTTAAACCTAACTAACCTAAGGACATCACACAACACCCAGTCATCACGAGGCAGAGAAAATCCCTGACCCCGCCGGGAATCGAACCCGGGAACCCGGGTGTGGGAAGGAATTACCTGGTATAATAATAATAATAATAATAATAATAATAATAATATTTATTATTATTATTTCAATGTTTACTCTCAGACTGCCACTACCACAGTTGCGAGTATCTAAGCTACTAGGGTGTGTGTGTGTGTGTGTGTGTGTGTGTGTGTGTGTGTGTGTGTGTGTGTGTCTATATATGTGTGAGACACATGGCAGCAGGTCTCTACGGGAAACGGAGTTTTATGCAGCGGTCATCTTTACTAATGTATTCACTGTTCGCTACTTACCTACATACCTCTTAACTATCACTGATACTTCCCCCATTTCTCTCATTCTCATTGTGCCCAGTTAAGCTAGTACATACCTCAATAACTGTCCTATACCTAACAATAACAATACCTTCTAACTCCGACATAAAAAAAATGTAAAAATTACAAGAAGGTCAAGTAAGTTCTGTGTCAACATACCATAATTCCTATTCTTCATTACATTTTCCAGGTGACTGGATACAAACTTTTAAGTTTTTCCCAGTATTTTCAGAGAAAGAGAATCAAGTAAAGTAAAATAATGATGATTTTTGACCCTCAAAATGCACCTGAGAGCCTCTGAACTAGCAGGATCCAATGTGATCACCTGTCATACATCTCCCTAAAACATGAGCCAGAATATGCTGTTGTGACATTACTGCATGTGCCAAATCAAGTTCACATAAAAATTTCTTAATTGTATTTGCAGTCCTTCCATGGATACTTTCTCATTAACAAAAGCCGGAAATAAACAAAACTTCATAATGATAGGAGAAGCCAAACATTAAGGTATCCCAAGTTCTCTTGTAAAGCAAGAAAAATTTAAAGAAGAGGCATTTGAACCTGAAGAAAGCAAACCTTAAACATTTTCTAACCAGAGATATCTTTAGAAGAAACCAATCATTCTTAGATGTTCATGCAAAGGAAACAATTTGGGCTGATGCACCATATTATCTAAGTTTCTAAATCTCAAAATACAGGCAGCAGAACAAGAATGAACAGAATGTGTATTTTTTCCACCTAAATTTTTCCAATCACTGCCGCATTTTTTTTTTTTTTTTTTTGCCATATTTGTGTATTTGAAAGTAACAGAATGAATGTAGCCACATAATTTTAAGAGCCACCACATTAGCAAACACTATACCACCACCTCAAAGTGACCACTACAACTACTTGGGAAAGTAATTTTTGCCCAATGTTTTCCGATTAGCCAAGACCAAAAGCAAAGGGTAGCAGCATCAACCAGTAAAGCTCTCCCAGGTGCTGTAAAAAAGCAATGCTCAACACATTTACCATTTTTTGTTTTCTCTTTCATTCGTTAGCTTACCTTTCCCCCATCACGTGGCCACAGGCTGCTTCAGTGTTACACTTTTCCTTCACGTACAGTAGTAATGGAAGCTTGCATTTTCAACCTGCAGAAATTCCATCGTGATAACAAAAACACTATAATACCAGAGAATGCCATTTTCATTAATGAAACCTGAGTGACGTCTAAAAGATCTGGGAATTTACTATTAGTTTCAGTTGTCTTATGGTATCCATTCTGAGGGCTTTTTGTAAGACACATATGCCATACATTTACAAGTCCGATTCATTACACCAAAATATCAATATGTAGGACATCAGACTATCCCCACTTGTCAACTTGTTTTTTGAATTTTTCTGTGTCCTCAGCTAAACTATCATTATTTAAGATTTACTCTTAACAAAACCCAAAAATAAATAAATGAATTCAGTGATAAAATTTTCAAACTGCATTAGCAGAGTAATACAAAAAAAGTGACTCAAACGAAAACCATACGCATGTAATAAAAAAGTAACATTGCCAGTAAGTTGCTGAACATGTTTCAAGTAGTGCACTGTACATTCACTAAGTAACTACATGGGGCAGATGGACAAACACCAGCACAGGAATAGTAATACAACGGCTATCCCACTAGAAACTTGAACCAGAGATGAAAAGCACTCACTCTTTTTTTCTGAATAGTAAACAACTAATTTAAATTCATTACAGATAATGCCCAGTAGTGTGCGAAACTTAATGATGGAAGTAACTTTCACATAATATGTCACCCTCATATGGAGAGCACAGGGAACAAATAATACACCTAGGTACATTGTTGAATATGGTCATTTTGGTGGTACAGGTTTTATGGTGAGGGAAGGCATAATGTTGCATGGAAATACTGGTCTCCACATCTCAGAACATAGTATACTAACCAGTCAATGTTATTCTGACACTGTATTCCTTCCCCATGTGTATCTTTTCAGGGGTGTATTTGGTCCAATTTCATTTATATTGATTATAACACACAACCCCAATGAACCGTGCAGGTGGAGCAGCTCTTGGACTTAGAGGATATTTGGTGAATGGACTGGACTTCCCAATCCACAGATTTAAATCCCATCGAGTACATGCAGGATGCATTGGGGGACGTATGGCGCTATGTCCACATGCACCAACGACCATCCAGCAGCTGTCAACCACATTGAATGAGGAATGGAATGTCCTACCAGTAAGAACTCTTTACCAACCTTACGGTGAGCATGGGAGCATGTTGCAGAGCATGCACTGCCACCTGTGGTCATCATACACTCTATTAAGAACCACATCCCACCATTTTTTAAGGTTTGCGGACACTCATAAATTGTGTAACTTCAATGTAATTATTGTCTTTGAATAAAATTGTCACTCCTATTTGTCTCATCACATTTTTTTCAGTTACCTTCTGTACTATACTGTAACAGTTCTTTCTATGTATGGACCAAAGCTTCATCAAGCTAAGTTACTTGGCAGTGACACATCATTTACTGCTTTCCTGAAGTTTTGCAAACCAGTGTTGTTCAAAGATCACAAATGGGGAAATCTGTAGCCAATGTTCCTCGTAAAGTCACACAAATTTAATTGTGACTCTGGGAAATAATGCAGGAAATGAAGCCACTGTGATGGAACCTATCACGTGACAATGGATGTCACTGCAGAAACTTCTTGTATCCACCTTATATTAGTGACTGAGTTATATTACTCGCACATTATACTTCAAACACACTAAAATGTGTATGACGTGCATCAATTTCATAAAGAGCCTGCCTGCACAGTGATTTCCCAGGCAGTTTACCCCTGAATTGAATTTGTGCTTGTGAACAAAGTCTATGGTTTCCAGAATGAATTTTTCTATCTGCAGTGGAAAGTGCACTGATTTGAAACTGCTTAGCAGATTAAAACTGTATGGTGGTACAGGACTAACTCTGAACCTATGTACTTTGCAGGCGTGTTCTTTACCCCTGGGCTATCCAGGGTAAGTTGTTTCTTTACAATATCCTTTCTTCTAGGAGTGCTACTTCCACAAGGCAGGCAGGAGAACTTCTGTAAATTTTGGAAGGTAGGCGAGAGGTGTTAGAGGAAGTAAAACTATTAGAGGGTTCATTACCTGTGCATGGATAGCCCCATGAGAGGCAAAGGTACTGGGTTAGAGTCCCAGGTTGGTTGGTTAATTTGGGGAAGAGGACCAAACAGCCAAGTTATCAGTCTCATCGCATTAGTGAAAGATGGGGAAGGAAGTTGGCTGTGCCCTTTAAAAGAAAGCATCCCAGCATTTACCTGAAGCGATTTGGGGAAATCATGGAAAACCTACATCAGGATGGCTGGTCACAGGTTTGAACCATTTTCCTCCCAAATGTGAGTCCAACATGCTAACCATTGCACCACCTCACTCAGTTCCCGGAATGGCACACAGTTAAAAATCTGCCAGCAAGTTTCAACTTTTATGTGGTAACTTAATGTGGTGGTCATGACTTTTTTATATTAATTTTCACGCCTAACTAAACCCAGCTCCACTACCACCATTAACAAAACAAAATAAATTATAAACACAGCCACCAGCAGTGAAGTTTTAGCATAATTTTGGAGGGCTGCACAGCATGAAGAACCACTATCACTAGTGCACAGGACAAAGATTTAAAAAGAAAATTTTCATCCTGCAATCAAATTTATAGGGCACACATTTTTGTCAGCCAGTGTTATGACCAAACAGGGCCCCTGCAACAGCTGCAACACTCACAAACCCGAAGTTTGTACATAACCTGTATCCATCATGCTCACTAGTCATTTACTGAAATGATTTCCACATATTTGGACAATCAAAAAAGCTTTGGGTGGAATATGCTTTTTGTGGTGTACAAATGATTGTGCCAACAACTAAACAATTTTTTACATGAATTGTGGCACCTTTAAATCAGTGGCAAACTTTGCTTGACCAAGAGGGAGATTACATTACCTCAATAGGTGACATAGTTCTCAGCTGTATATGCACAACAAACAATATTAATTTACTTTTACCTATTTCTGTCAGTGTTTTTTCTGTGACTGTATCACTTTAGTAAAATATAGAACAATCACCTTCTGTCACAATCATGATTTTATTTCAGTGCATTATGCAATTCGAGCAGTGGGGCTCATCTTCAGGTGTTTTGACAGTTTACATCGATTATCTTTCAGATTTGGGTTAATTCTGGTACTGGTAAGATTACAACAGTATATTAATAGGCGGACACATTGTGATTATGTTTATAAAATGAAAACAAATTGAAAAATAATTGTTTCCAGTGGTGGATACATGGTTTTTGAAGCAAAGTATGCGTACACACGCTTATATACATACATACACTTTTCATTCTACAGCATATTTTATAAACAGAGGTCAAAACAAGTCAAAGAATTTCAGATTTAAAGATGCTGCAGGTCTACAAATACACAAGTGTTGTTATTTCAAAGGAGATATAAAGTCATTACATTATTAGTCATGCAAGATATCATTTCCAAAACAAATATTTATGTACATGTAAAACGTTGATTATGTTTTCAAATGGTTGCACTATTAACCAGTTTTCCATTAGGAAAAATAAACTTTTAAAATTACTGAAAAAACTGTGGCTGCTAAACACTGTTTGTTCACTCAACTTGTTTGGATGAGATTTCACTTTGTGTAACATTATTTCTAATTATTCCAGTTGATCAAGTTTTTTACTATGATTTCTGAACTCCAAGAAGACACCAGCGTACAAACTTTCACAATTAGTAAACAATGTCCTCAGGGAATTTTGCGCTCTTGGAACCATATACTCAAAAAATACACGTGAGTTGACAACATCCATCAAAGGTGTAAAAATCCCCAGAGAAGTTAAATTTGCCTCATCTGTCATTGTTAATTTTATTCACATATGTGCTTGTCAAAGAGACAATTGAAATTTCACAGAAAACCCTGTCAAACACAAAAAACTAAGCTTGCCAGAGATTTCAGAGGGGGTCAATCTGATTGGACTAGTACTATCCCATAACTACTTTTCTTTTAATAGTAAAATCTACCAACAGAAAGAAGCTTTAACTATGAGTAACAACATGTAAAGCTCCTGGCTGACATATTCACCAACCACTTACGAAATAAATTTTTTGAAGGGAAAAATAAACTTGTTTGAAAAACTTTATATTACACAAGATATGTGGATGACGCTCTACTCCTATCTGATGACACGAAAGACAAACTTTGAGCTTCTTACAGTATTCATTTCACTCCACAATAAAATAAAGTTCACAACTGAACACAGAACAAATCAATTCATAAATTCCTTAGACCTCACATGGAGGGGAGGGCCTCGTTCTGAAGAAGATATTTTTAGAAATATCGAAACCTAGGTCAAGGGCTAATAAATAAACCTTTTTTTGCAGCTGGTTGGCTGATTTTCTTTCAACCTCTTCAGATTTACACAGTTGCAGATTTGCAGCAATGTTTAAGAATTTGAAAAGCCTTTTTTACCAAGTCGAGTACAGTTAAGCTGTTGTGGATGTCACTTACTCTGTGCCTGTTAATGTACATGTAGTTGGCTACTGTGGTTGGTTGGTTGGTTTGGGGAAGGAGACCAGACAGCGTGGTCATCGGTCTCATCGGATTAGGGAAGGATGGGGAAGGAAGTCGGCCGTGCCCTTTCAGAGGAACCGTCCCGGCATTTGCCTGGAGTGATTTAGGGAAATCACGGAAAACCTAAATCAGGATGGCCGGACGCGGAATTGAACCGTCGTCCTCCCGAATGCGAGTCCAGTGTCTAACCACTGCGCCACCTCGCTCGGTGGCTATTGTGGATTTGTCAAAGTAGTTAAGCCTAAAAGCATCAGTGTGTTCTTTGTATCATGTATGGGAAGTTATTCCTGTTTTTCCTATGTAAAATGCAGAGCAGCTGTTATGTTGGAATTTATATATTCCACTATATTCTGTTATTGAGGTGTTTGTGTTTACTGTGTGAGGTAAATCATGATCAAGTTTGTGGTTTGTGAAGAATGCTGTTTTAATATTGGTGTTTCTAAGTAAGTTAGCAATTTTTGTGATGCTGTGTCTAAATCGGGAATACTTGTGAAGAAATGTGCTGTGTCAGTTTTTATTCTTGTAGTGCTTCTGTTCCTGATGTTGGCCTTTATTTTGTTGGATAGAGTGTCCACTGATTATTTTGAATACCCATTGTTTACTGCAGTTGCTTTGGTCATATCAATTTCTTGTGTTAATGCTTTGGGTTCCAAAGGTAATGTGTGTGTGCCCTGTTCTATATGGATCTAAATGCAGCACGCTTGTGTGTGTGTGTGTGTGTGTGTGTGTGTGTGTGTGTGTGTGTGTGATGATTCATGTATTGTGATATCAGTGCAGATTGGTTTCCTGTAAAATTATGTTTTTGTTGTTCATTAACAATTGTGAGGTCTAAGAAATTTATGAATTGATTTGTTCTGTGTTCAGTTGTGAACTTTATTTTATTGTGGAGTGAAATGAATACTGTAAGAAGCTCAAAGTTTGTCTTTCGTGCCATCAGATAGGAGTAGAGCGTCATCCGCATATCTTGTGTAATATAAAGTTTTTCAAACAAGTTTATTTTTCCCTTCAAAAAATTTATTTCGTAAGTGGTTGGTGAATATGTCAGCCAGGAGCTTTACATGTTGTTACTCATAGTTAAAGCTTCTTTCTGTTGGTAGATTTTACCATTAAAAGAAAAGTAGTTATGGGATAGTACTAGTCCAATCAGATTGACCCCCTCTGAAATCTCTGGCAAGCTTAGTTTTTGGTGGGAGGCGGGGCAGGGGGGTGGGAGGCGGGGCAGGGGGGTGGGAGGCGGGGGAGGGGTTGGGAGGCGGGGGAGGGGGTGGGTGGCAGGGGAGGGGGCTTGGTGGCAGGGGAGGGGGCTGGGTGGCAGGGGAGGGGGGTGGGTGGCAGGGGAGGGGGGAGGCAGGGAAGGGGGGAGAGGCATAGGAGGGAGAGGGAGGGGGAGAGCATATATAATATGGCCAAAGAAGAATATACTTACAAACAGGAGTCAATTAACTGATTACTGCTGGTCATGACGACCTTCATTTGCTACGTCCCACAAAAAGAAAAAAAAAAAATCAGTTGGCCATTCAGGAGTCTTGTCAACTGCAATAAAATGACAGTTTGATTAGAAAATCCTGTTAGAAAATAGCTGTATTATGATTTTAAATATTTTATTTCTTACATTGTTTGCAACACAGAAAAAAATTATATCAACTTTGTGGTCAACGACATCAATTTTACTGTTGAGTAAGGCACAGCACACATTGTAATTTATTACAAAATGAGAACAGTTGACTTATCACTGTAAGAGCTTCACATTATTTTGTTAAATCAATGAAACAAATTAAACAGAACTGGAACACACATCAACATTGCCTAATTCATACACCCCCACCACTTCAAGGTTTGTCCATTGAGGATGTGATGTTCTGCTATAACACAAATAAAGTAATTTTGCAAATGAAAGATTTTTGTGCATGGATCATCTATCTCCCATCGAAGTTTGGGTTCCATCTTCAATAGCCTTGATGTCGATGTGACAGTAAAACTCACTCTTGCTTTCATCATTTCTCACTTTTCTAAGCCCTGGAGAGTGTTTGTAAATCTACCTAGTTTACAAGCAAGTCTTATAGATGCATTCAGCCAACACTAGTAAGCAGCCACAGGATAGCACCTTTTAGACTGATCAGTGTACAGTAACACACAACTGCCACACTTAAAATGTTTTTAAAAATGTACATTTTTTTTACATATTCTGAATTATAATTTCCTTCATAATCTAGTAGATTTAAAATGATCTTCAGCCTCCTCAATATGGCCTCACTCTTTGATAAGACTCTCCTCCTATTATCTACAAGCAGTTTGCCATTGCTGAACCATATACAGAGTACTCATATTCAAACTGAGATCAATGGAACGACCTGAAGATCTTAGACAGTTGTTTCGGCATGCTTCCAAAGACTACTGTTTAAGTCTCTTTACACTCTTTATAGTGTATTTATATTTTTGAGGCCTATGGAATTTGGAAACTGTATGCACTGTAGTTTTGTGAGTTTATCATCAATGAGATATAACACTTAAGCAGTTTGCACACATAAAAATAAAAATATCTTGTATCCGAAACAAGCAGGTCTCTCTCTCTCTCTCTCTCTCTCTCTCTCTCTCTCTCTCTCTCTCTCTCTCTCTGTGTGTGTGTGTGTGTGTGTGTGTGTGTGTGTGTGTGTGTGTGTTTGTTTCCTCCTATCTAACCCTCCAAATCTATGAGGAAGAGACTAGTATGTCCACAAGCTAGAAACAGCTTCTTTCATTTTTAAATGCTTCTATTCGCAGTACTGGATTTTCACCTCCTGAAAGTAAGTACTGGCCAACTATTACATGTCCACGCAATTTTAGTTTTCTCTAGTGAATTTTCTTTTTGCCAGACTTTGTATTTTCATTTTTAAATTTATTCACAAGTTCATCAAATCATTCATGAAATATTTTATTCGGGATCACGATGTGACATTCAGAAACATATATGGTCATATTCACTACTGGAACTACTAGATTCAGTCTTCACCACACGCTATACTCATGTATCTTCATATACTATAAAAAATATTATAATAAAGGAGAATTTACTACAACACCACACAAATATATTAATGATTTTTTTAAAATTGTGTTACAAAGGAGGAAGTTTTATGGAATTACATGATGTATAATAATGATCTTTTGTACAACAAACTGTTAACTTCACAAAACACCACTGATATACAGCTTTGAGAGTATTAAATATGATTTAAGATAACAATAACATAAAAGCTGTAAACCATGGCCTCCACAAAACAGAGTATTTCTTTATATCCAAAGGACTTGGGTTGGACCAATGCGCAGGTATGGGAATAAAGGGTGAATTCTACCTCTGACACAGTTTCAGAAGCGTATCTTCCGAAAATGGGGTGTAAGGGACGCATGGTCTTCAGTAGCTTGTGACCGAGTAATAATGTAGTTATGATTTATTCAGTTTGTTACCCTAATTACCTTTGTTTCTGTGCAAATACTTTCACAACAATTAAAAAGCTTTTGATACACAATTATTGTAACATGAAAGGATCTAGTTTCTCATATGCAACTACATACAGTTCAAAATATTGTGATGTGGTTTCTGTTACTAGAAGAACAGTTCAGCATAGCTCCATAGGGCCATTCTTCCATTGCATTAAGTGAAACTGTACTAAAGGTGCATACTGGCCAATTCTTCATCAGTAAGCTCTTCCATAGTGCTCATAAAACTGTTACTGTATAATTTACAGTGGCAGAAAAACAAACCAGACACAGACCCGAGCAGTATTGAATGCACGCTTTACAGTGAAGAATAAAGTAGTCACTACTGTTGCCAACAGTTAGTTGGTTGGTTGGTTGATTTGGGGGAGGGGACCAAACAGCGAGGTCATCAGTCAGCAAGGTCATCGGTCCCATTGGATTAGGGAGGGGTGGGGAAGGAAGTCAGCCATGCCGTTTCAAACGAACCACCCCATCATTTGCCTGAAGTGATTTAGGAAAATCGCCAACAACTAGTACTGCGAGTGAATGGAACAAGTTTGTTTCCAACCAATGACAATTTCACTGTTGTGCAATTACTTTCAGTGCAATACAGATACAAAGATAAATGGGGGAGGGGAGTGGGAATAAAACAAACAAAAATGCCATTACTCTGTAACAAGCCACTAGAGGCCTTGGGAACATTATACCAAAATACTCAAAAAAGTATCTCTGAACAACCTCAGAAATTCTGTCGATGGAGTTCAGGATTACACTGTAGAAATTCTACTAGAAAGAGCCACTTCTCTCTGAATATGTCTGGTACAAAACAAACCAATCTGGTATCCAGAAATTGCACAATAAACAGAGCTACAATATAAAAGATGCACCTCCTTAGTACATTTCTGACATGTGGGTGTAGACTGGCTGTTTTGTTTGTTGCTGTTATTATTATTATTATTGTTATTATTGTTATTATTGTTATTATTATTACTGGTAGATTTCCTGTTTAGTGTCCAGATAATGAAATGAAGTTGAGGGCAGCAAAGCAAAAGCAGAAATACTGAACTATGTTTTCAAATGTTCCTTTTCAAAGGTGGTTCCAGGTGTACTATTCCAGTTTAATTCTCACACTACTCCATAGATGAGTGATGTAACAGTAATAGTAATAGTAATAGTAATAGTAGTAGTAGTGGGTGGGTGTGGGGTTTGGTTTTTGGTTTTGTTCTGCTTTAGGATGCAAAAAAACAAATTGGGTCATACGCGCCAAAATCAAAACTATAGAACACAAAGACAGAAAGGAGTTAAAAAAACAACTATACGTCAGTCCCAATTTACATAATAGAAGACAGCTAAAACCAGGCACGTGGAAAAAGGGCTAAAAAGAGACACCATACAGAAACTGAGCTCCAAAACTAAAAATTAAATGGCTTTCATCATACTGCTTTGGGGGATAAAAAGTAAAACACAGTCGACAGCCCGCATGTCATTTGCTAAAACAGCCGATAAAGCAGACGGCAAACCCAAGCGGGAACATAAACATTTAAAAAATGGGCATTAAATCAGGAAGTGGCAGACAGTTAAAACTTGGGCGCAATGTGTACAAAGTGGTGGGGTAGCGCCACTTAGCAAATGCCGATGGCTAAGAAGGCAGTGCCCAATACGCAGCCAGTTAAAATGACTTCCTCCCAGCAGAGGGGCTGAGAGGAGATTGTCCCAAGCCACTGGGAGAGGCTTAGTAAGCTGGGGCTCATTCTAATGCCAAAGGGACACCAGCTTCTGATAGACGGCAATACAGTGATCATCAGAGGGAATATAGGTACTTGGGGGCTGAGGTACGAGGACTGCAGCCTTGGCACCAGCGTCAGCAGCCTCATTTCCTGGCAGGCAGACATGACCAGGAATCCACAGAAACATCACACTGACTCCACCAAGAGTGAGCAAGTGACAGTTTTCCTGGACCCGCTGCACTAAGGGATGGGCAGTGTACCGCGCACATAGACTTTGAAGTGCACTGAGTCTGAGCAGAGGACACAATTGAAAAGGCTATGTCACCAGATGTATTCCGTGGCCTGATACAGGTCAAAGAGCTTGGCTGTAAATACTGAGCAGTGTACCAGAAGTAGATATTGAAAGACACGGGTGCCAAGAGGGAGGAGGGGAGGGGGGGAGGGGGGAGATGGCGAGTGCCGGCAGTTTCTTTCTTCCATGCATTACTCTTACAAGGATACTGCACATGTCACGGTATGAGACCTTAAGGAACACATATGCAGGCATTTACATACTTATACATCTGCTTCCCTAAAGCTGGGATAGACAGTCAGCTGTAGCTTTACAGTAGGAACTATTCCGGCATTTGCTTGAAGAAATTTTGGCAAACTATAGAAATCCTGAATCCGGATGGCCAGATGGAGCCTCCACCCTCCCGAATACAAGGCCAGCATGTTTAAAAAAGCTCAACCACATTCAGTTTATCGATGGTGTAGAATACTATTTTATTTATACACTCTTGCAAATAAGTTACTTCATAATATAGAAAACTAGTGTTATATTGTTCATTAATTTATCTATACGGATCACCATACACTCTACATACATGTTATTTTGTAATGTACCACTACATGCAATATCAGCTGATTACAGAATCATGAGAAAGGTGTATGGTTTCCACTTTGTCTACTGCAGCTTCCCAGTTGCTTGTCTGAAAAACCATGTCCGCAACCCCTCTCCCACTCATCCCCCCAACACTGAGCTGAGGAACAGAAGCATACCGACAATCCTTCTTTCCACGAACAATACGAGACTGGAATAGAAGGGAGAACTGATAGAGGTACTCAGGGTACCCTCCGCCACACACCGTCAGGTGGTTTGCGGAGTATGGATGTAGATGTAGATAAAAGATTTTAGTATATACACTGTATAGCTTTCGTGTACTTTTAGTTTTTTATTTTTTTCCCCCAGGGAAAAAACCTGTGTAATAGTGAGA
This sequence comes from Schistocerca piceifrons, assembly GCF_021461385.2. Lineage (NCBI taxonomy): Eukaryota > Metazoa > Arthropoda > Insecta > Orthoptera > Acrididae > Schistocerca > Schistocerca piceifrons. The sequence goes on along the minus strand of NC_060149.1, from coordinate 365,127,153 downwards.
AAGTGTGCTGTGCAATGCCAGATGTTCTATTATTATTAACAACCACTTTTGTTACAGTTTTTACCAAACCCACTACTTTGCGTTATCTAAGTAATCCTTCACTGTAGATACGCTATTGTGTAACAGGTACTTTTTAATTGCCTTTTAAATTAAGTTTCAGCAACCTCTTCAATCTGATTGGCCTAGATACTGTACAATTTTATATCTTGAAAGAAAATACCGTTTTGAGTTTAATGTTCACTTTTTCTCAGAACACACAACTTCTGTCTAAATCTTGTTTCATAGTTGTGGATAGAGCTGTTTTTACTGTAATTATCAACATTATTTTTGATGAGCATACCCTATTTAGTATATAGATTTTAGTGCCAGTGGCATTGAGGACAAACTATCCCAACACTGACTAATGCTCCAGGGTCCAATGGAATCCTTATTGCACTATACACAAAACTTACAATTGAGTTAACCCCTATTTTAACCATAATATACCACAGACCCCTCAAATAAAAAAAAGTACACCCAGTGGTTGAAAGAAAGCATAGGTCACAACTGTCTATCAGAAGGAAGGCAGAAATGATAAGGAAAACTACCATCCAACTTTACTGGCATTATCTGTTGTAAAATTTTTGAACATATTCTGAGCTTAATGTAATGTTATATCATGAACAGAATGCTCTCCATGCCAACCATCAAGGATTCTGAAAACATTGGTCATACACAACACAACTTGTGTTTTTCTAATATGATGTCCTGACAACCATGGTAACCAAGATACGACTGTTGTCCTTCAGGAAGGATTTCGGCAGAGGTGCTTAAAACTTCTTATACTATTACTTTTTCTACTTTCCTACATACTAATATACACTTCATCTAACTCAGTCAGACCATAGTTTAAAACAACATTTAGCTTTCCTTTTTGAGTCAATATTATTGTGTGTGCATGAGAAAACTTGGTTTGCTGAAAATGGATTATCTGCCTGACCTTGTTGTTGATGGGTACATATAATTTCTGTATTAGAAGAATAACTGTTTACATATTTTCACAGAATGTCCTATTAATATAATAAAGGATAATATGAGAACTTTCATGTCCAATGTAACCTCAGCAACTGTCTGTTTAAGCACATCCTTCAAGGAGGACATTAGCCCTTTGCATCCAAAATCAAATACAGTATTTTCTGCCCTTTCTCTTCTGCTGTAACATAAGGACACACGTGTCTGTATTATATTTTAGCTACTAAAGCATACTATACTGTTATAAGTTGCTAAAATGTTTATAATATCCTACAAATTGTATTTATCATTATTCAGGGTGCATGGATTTTCATTGTCTGATATATCAGAGCTGAGAATAAAAATTTATGTTACTGCCATTTCATAAATACCAAAATAAAAATCCTTTCTGCAAACATTTGCTTTATAAGCTATACTTCCTCAATTGGATTACTCGTATTTTGTTGTTAAGAAAATAAAATTCAGTAGAAAGAAGTAAATAACTGTGAAAAGTAATGCTGATATAAACAAAAATGTACACTTCCTGCACAGTTATCTGCAAAAAATGGGTGTCATTAGATGACTTTCTTGAAATGCCAGAACACTAATGATGGCATGGCTGAAAATGGTTTGGATGTTGCATCTATCAATGCTACAAATTATCTGACAGATGAATACTCTGGTAATGAGAAAGCTCCAATGTTCCAGCAAGTCAGTTGAAACCTCCAGCCACAATTTGCAATAAAGATCTCTCTAACAACATAAAATTTCCAAATCCATTACTTTTGACAAATTATGCAAGTAATGACAGTTGATGTAGAGCTTTGCTCGCCTTTCACATCCATTGCTACAGTATCCTTTGTAATACAAAGAAATTCTGCAGCACTAAAATGAAGAAAATTAACTAAACCATATCATAAGTATCACTATTCAAAACAGCCACTTCCAACTACAATTGCAGTCTTGCCACAAATGAGTGCTGTAAAACACTCACTGAGGGCGCCATTAGAATATTTTGAACTATTTTTTTGACAGTGATGTTATAAGCATCACGGTGAAATACACAAATCAGTATGCTGCCAATAGGAAGATGTTTGGTGATTGCTCTAAAGAGGAAAAGAAATGTTTCCTAGCTATTTTGTTTCTCATCATCCAGTAATGTGACATTCACACCAGCAGAAAGAATGGATAGCAATTCAACAACCTAGAATCATTTACCATTACAACAAGTTTATGGGCAGAGCTGACCAAATTAGAGTATCTATCAGGATAAGAAATAGTACTTCCCCATTACTGCACATTCTGCCGATGTAGCCGAGCAAAACACATGGCAGCTCTACATGGAGGATAACTGGACCACATGGCATTTTGTTGGAGAATCATCACTGCAATTCTGGAATGAAACTACTATGTTGCTTTGCAAAGAGGAAGATGATCAAAAATTGATTCTAGATATGACAAGCAAGAGCATTATGTCACAGATTTGGCACTAGATCCTGTTTTGAGAAAGGAGAAACAACTTCTTCACTGTCATCAATGTCACAAAAAACTACAACACAGTGCATTAAATATAATGTACCACTTCATGTTTCTTGTTTCATACTATTCCTTACAAAATAATAAGTCAGTATTGATTTGATGCTTAAAGAGAAACATTGTGTTAAGTGCCTGTATATACAGATGAAGTCTTTTCAGAAAGCTGGTGTATTTTTCAAAAACCGTGCAAACAAAAAGTGTAAAACTGTTATGTGACATTTGTTATAATTAAATGATTAATTAATGTTATCATTAAAATGCAAACAAACAATAATTCAACCTTATTTGGGTTAAGGCAGTGAAGTAGACACAGTATTTCTCAATTTCCAGAAAGCATTTCATTCAGTATCACATTAATCTAATGAAAGTATGATAATATGGTGTATCAAATCAAATTTGTGAATGAAATGAAGATTTGTCCCTTAAGGAAGAGAACTGGGACCCTTGATGTTCATGTTTTATGTCAATGACATATTAACATTAACTTCAGACATTTTTGCAGAAGATGCAGTTATCTATAGTGAAGTACTATCTGAAAAAAAAGCTACATAAATATCTTGGCAGAATTTGACAAGATTCCAAAATGGTGCAAAATTTGGAAACTTGTGACAAATGCTCAGAAATATGAAACTGTGGACTCAAAAAATAGTAGTATCCATGTCTAAATCAGAGAAGTAAAGTAGGAATCAGTCAACTCATACAAGTACTATATGTAATAATTTATGGGGATATGAAATGGAATGATAATATGGGCTCAGTTGTTGGCTAGTTGATAAGAGGTTAAGGGACTAAAAAGCTGGGTCATCAGACCCTCAAAAGATGTCCACGAAGTACATATTCTGATTATGAAAGTATGTAACAGTAGCAAGACTGAGGCATTGAAGGTAAAACTGATGCCAGATCTTAGACAGAATTTGTAGAGAAGTGTATGGATGAGGTCAGCACATATGCCAGAGCAGATGAGGGGTCTCCCAGGATTCAACCAATGGTAAGAAAAGCCCAACCATGCGTCCAATACCTGCCAGAGCCCAGTGAAGGGCAAAGGCAACTAAAGAACATCTTCATGTCGGTAGATTCAGAATAGTAAAAGTGAGAAGGTTGAAAATGTAACAGATCATCAATAATAAAAACAAGAGGAGAGAAACCGGTAATGCAACAGGTGGGCATTCCTGGGGCTCTGCATGTGCCAGAAGTCACCCCACCCACAGTCGGCTCACTCCTTCTCCAGTGTAGTCAAGGCGTTAAAAAGCATCCATTATTCATGAGATGCTGGGGAAGCAGAGTCTGTTGTACTCTCGGTTCAAAAGAGAATATGCAAGTGATAATAAGCAAAGGTTAGAAGAGATTCATGCATCTGTGAAAAGATCTACACGTGAAGCACACAACTACTACCACCGTCACACCTTAGCAAAAGGTCTGGCAGTGAATCTGAGAAAATTCTGGTTCTACATGAAATTGCTAAGTGGGTCTAAGGTTTTTACCCAATCACTTATTGACCAGTCTGGTGTGGCAATTGAAGATACCAAAGGCAAAGCTGAAGTTTTAAATTTCACATTCAAGAAATTGTTCATGCAGGAGAATCATACAAACATACCATTGTCTGACCATCGAACTGACTCCCGTTTGGACAACAGTAAAAAGCATCCCCAGTGTAGAGAAACAAAAGAAGGAGTTGAAAACAGATATGTAACCAGCTCTGGATGGAATCCCAATTAAGGTTTCCAAAGAATACTCGACTGCATTGGAACCTTACTTAGCTTGCATTTATCGTGAATCTCTCGGCCAACACGGAGTCCCAAGTCACTGGGAAAAAGCGCAGATGACTCCTGTGTATAAGAAGAGACAATTTTAGACCCATAAAATTACAGACAAAAATCCAGAATCCTTGACATATTCTCAGTTCGAATATAATAAATTTTTTTGAGAGCAAGAAGCTTATCTCCATTAATCAGCGTGGTTTTAGAAAGCATCACTAATGTGAAACACAGCTTGCCCTTTTCTCACATGATATACTGCGAACTATGGATAAAGGGCAACAGGCTGATTCTATATTTCTAGACCTGCTGAAAGCGTTTGACATGGTGCCCCATTGCAGCCTGTTAAACAAGGTACAAGCACATGGAACAGGTTCACAGATATGAGAATGCCTTGAAAACTTATTATGTTATAAAACACAGTATGTTGTTGTCGACAGCGAGTGTTCATCAGAGACAAGGGTATCATCAGGAGTGCCACAGGGATGTGTGATAGAACTGCAGTTGTTCTCTATATACATAAATGATTTATATCTAAAAACAAAGATGATGTGACTTACCGAACGAAAGTGCTGGCAGGTCGATAGACACACAAACAAACACAAACACACACACAAAATTCTAGCTTTCGCAACAAACGGTTGCTTCGTCAGGAAAGAGGGAAGGAGAGGGAAAGACGAAAGGAAGTGGGTTTTAAGGGAGAGGTTAAGGAGTCATTCCAATCCTGGGAGCGGAAAGACTTACCTTAGGGGTAAAAAAGGACGGGTATACACTCGTGCACACACACACATATCCATCCACACATATACAGACACAAGCAGACATATTTAAAGACAAAGAGCTTGTGCAGAGAGGTCAGTCGAGGCGGAAGTGAAGAGGCAAAGATGATGATGAATGACAGGTGAGGTATGAGTGGCGGCAACTTGAAATTAGCGGAGATTGAGGCCTGGTGGGTAACGGGAAGAGATGATATATTGAAGAGCAAGTTCCCATCTCCGGAGTTCGGATAGGTTGGTGTTGGTGGGAAGTATCCAGATAACCCGGACAGTGTAACACTGTGGCAAGATGTGCTGGTCGTGCAACAAGGCATGTTTAGCCACAGGGTGATCCTCATTACCAACAAACACTGTCTGCCTGTGTCCATTCATGCGAATGGACAGTTTGTTGCTGGTCATTCCCACATAGAATGCATCACAGTGTAGGCAGGTCAGTTGGTAAATCACGTGGGTGCTTTCACATGTGGCTCTGCCTTTGATCGTGTACACCTTCCAGGTTACAGGACTGGAGTAGGTGGTGGTGGGAGGGTGCATGGGACAGGTTTTACACCGGGGGCGGTTACAAGGATAGGAGCCAGAGGGTAGGGAAGGTGGTTTGGGGATTTCATAGGGATGAACTAACAGGTTACGAAGGTTAGGTGGATGGCGGAAAGACACTCTTGGTGGAGTGGGGAGGATTTCATGAAGGATGGATCTCCTTTCAGGGCAGGATTTGAGGAAGTCGTATCCCTGCTGGAGAGCCACATTCAGAGTCTGGTCCAGTCCCGGAAAGTATCCTGTCACAAGTGGGGCACTTTTGTGGTTCTTCTGTGGGGGATTCTGGGTTCGAGGGGATGAGGAAGTGGCTCTGGTTATTTGCTTCTGTACCAGGTCGGGAGGGTAGTTGCGAGATGTGAAAGCTGTTGTCAGGTTGTTGGTGTAATGGTTCAGGGATTCCAGACTGGAGCAGATTCGTTTGCCACGAAGACCTAGGCTGTAGGGAAGGGACTGTTTGATGTGGAATGGGTGGCAGCTGTCATAATGGAGGTACTGTTGCTTGTTGGTGGGTTTGATGTGGACGGATGTGTGAAGCTGGCCATTGGACAGGTGGAGGTCAACGTCAAGGAAAGTGGCATGAGATTTGGAGTAGGACCAGGTGAATCTGATGGAACCAAAGGAGCTGAGGTTGGGGAGGAAATTCTGGAGTTCTTCTTCACTGTGAGTCCAGATCATGAAGATGTCATCAATAAATCTGTACCAAACTTTGGGTTGGCAGGCCTGGGTAACCAAGAAGGCTTCCTCTAAGCGACCCATGAATAGGTTGGCGTACGAGGGGGCCATCCTGGTACCCATGGCTGTTCCCTTTAATTGTTGGTATGTCTGGCCTTCAAAAGTGAGGAAGTTGTGGGTCAGGATGAAACTGGCTAAGGTGATGAGGAAAGAGGTTTTAGGTAGGGTGGCAGGTGATCGGCGTGAAAGGAAATGCTCCATCGCAGCGAGGCCCTGGACGTGCGGAATATTTGTGTATAAGGAAGTGGCATCAATGGTTACAAGGATGGTTTCCGGGGGTAACAGATTGGGTAAGGATTCCAGGCATTCGAGAAAGTGGTTGGTGTCTTTGATGAAGGATGGGAGACTCCATGTAATGGGTTGAAGGTGTTGATCTACGTAGGCAGAGATACGTTCTGTGGGGGCTTGGTAACCAGCTACAATGGGGCGGCCGGGATGATTGGGTTTGTGGATTTTAGGAAGAAGGTAGAAGGTAGGGGTGCGGGGTGTCGGTGGGGTCAGGAGGTTGATGGAGTCAGGTGAAAGGTTTTGCAGGGGGCCTAAGGTTCTGAGGATTCCTTGAAGCCCCGCCTGGACATCGGGAATGGGGTTACCTTGGCAAACTTTGTATATGGTGTTGTCTGAAAGCTGACGCAGTCCCTCAGCCACATACTCCCGACAATCAAGTACCACGGTCGTGGAACCCTTGTCCGCTGGAAGAATGACGATGGATCGGTCAGCCTTCAGATCACGGATAGCCTGGGCTTCAGCAGGGGTGATGTTGGGAGTAGGATTAAGGTTTTTTAAGAAGGATTGAGATGCATGGCTGGAAGTCAGAACTTCTAGGAATTTGCCAAGGTAACCCCATTCCCGATGTCCAGGCGGAGCTTCAAGGAATCATCAGAACCTTAGGCCCCCTGCAAAACCTTTCACCTGACTCCATCAACCTCCTGACCCCACCGACACCCCGCACCCCTACCTTCTACCTTCTTCCTAAAATCCACAAACCCAATCATCCCGGCCGCCCCATTGTAGCTGGTTACCAAGCCCCCACAGAACGTATCTCTGCCTACGTAGATCAACACCTTCAACCCATTACATGGAGTCTCCCATCCTTCATCAAAGACACCAACCACTTTCTCGAATGCCTGGAATCCTCACCCAATCTGTTACCCCCAGAAACCATCCTTGTAACCATTGATGCCACTTCCTTATACACAGATATTCCGCACGTCCAGCGCCTCGCTGCGATGGAGCATTTCCTTTCACGCCGATCACCTGCCACCCTACCTAAAACCTCTTTCCTCATCACCTTAGCCAGCTTCATCCTGACCCACAACTTCCTCACTTTTGAAGGCCAGACATACCAACAATTAAAGGGAACAGCCATGGGTACCAGGATGGCTCCCTCGTACGCCAACCTATTCATGGGTCGCTTAGAGGAAGCCTTCTTGGTTACCCAGGCCTGCCAACCCAAAGTTTGGTACAGATTTATTGATGACATCTTCATGATCTGGACTCACAGTGAAGAAGAACTCCAGAATTTCCTCCTCAACCTCAGCTCCTTTGGTTCCATCAGATTCACTTGGTCCTACTCCAAATCCCATGCCACTTTCCTTGACGTTGACCTCCACCTGTCCAATGGCCAGCTTCACACGTCCGTCCACATCAAACCCACCAACAAGCAACAGTACCTCCATTATGACAGCTGCCACCCATTCCACATCAAACGGTCCCTTCCCTACAGCCTAGGTCTTCGTGGCAAACGAATCTGCTCCAGTCCTGACAACAGCTTTCGCATCTCGCAACTACCCTCCCGACCTGGTACAGAAGCAAATAACCAGAGCCACTTCCTCATCCCCTCGAACCCAGAATCCCCCACAGAAGAACCACAAAAGTGCCCCACTTGTGACAGGATACTTTCCGGGACTGGACCAGACTCTGAATGTGGCTCTCCAGCAGGGATACGACTTCCTCAAATCCTGCCCTGAAAGGAGATCCATCCTTCATGAAATCCTCCCCACTCCACCAAGAGTGTCTTTCCGCCGTCCACCTAACCTTCGTAACCTGTTAGTTCATCCCTATGAAATCCCCAAACCACCTTCCCTACCCTCTGGCTCCTATCCTTGTAACCGCCCCCGGTGTAAAAACCTGTCCTATGCACCCTCCCACCACCACCTACTCCAGTCCTGTAACCCGGAAGGTGTACACGATCAAAGGCAGAGCCACATGTGAAAGCACCCACATGATTTACCAACTGACCTGCCTACACTGTGATGCATTCTATGTGGGAATGACCAGCAACAAACTGTCCATTCGCATGAATGGACACAGGCAGACAGTGTTTGTTGGTAATGAGGATCACCCTGTGGCTAAACATGCCTTGTTGCACGGCCAGCACATCTTGCCACAGTGTTACACCGTCCGGGTTATCTGGATACTTCCCACCAACACCAACCTATCCGAACTCCGGAGATGGGAACTTGCTCTTCAATATATCCTATCTTCCCGTTACCCACCAGGGCTCAATCTCCGCTAATTTCAAGTTGCCGCCACTCATACTTCACCTGTCATTCAACATCATCTTTGCCTCTTCACTTCCGCCTCGACTGACCTCTCTGCACAAGCTCTTTGTCTTTAAATATGTCTGCTTGTGTCTGTATATGTGTGGATGGATATGTGTGTGTGTGCGCGCGAGTGTATACCCGTCCTTTTTTACCCCTAAGGTAAGTCTTTCCGCTCCCGGGATTGGAATGACTCCTTACCCTCTCCCTTAAAACCCACTTCCTTTCGTCTTTCCCTCTCCTTCCCTCTTTCCTGACGAAGCAACCGTTTGTTGCGAAAGCTAGAATTTTGTGTGTGTGTTTGTGTTTGTTTGTGTGTCTATCGACCTGCCAGCGCTTTCGTTCGGTAAGTCACATCATCTTTGTTTTTAGATATATTTTTCCCACGTGGAATGTTTCCCTCTATTATATACATAAATGATTTGGCAGACATAGTGGGCAGCAATATGAGACTGTTTGCTGATGTTGCTTTGGTGTACGGTAAGGTGTCAAAGTTGACTGACTGTAGGAGGATCAAGATGACTTAGACAAAATTTTTAATTGGTGTGATGAATGGGCACCTACCTCTAAATGTAGAAAAATGTAAGTTAATGTGGACGAGTAGGGAAAATAAACCCATGATATTCTGACACCGCATGACACAGTCACATCGTTCAAATATCTGAACATAACGTTCCAAAGTTATATGAAATGGAATGAGCATGTGACAAATGTGTAAGTAAAGGCGAATGGTAGCCTTCAGATTATTGCAGGAATTCTAGGACAGTGTGGTTCATCTGTAAATGAGACTGATACAGCACGGTAGTGCTACATATTCTTGAGTACTGCTTAAGTGGTTGGGATCCGTACAGGTTGGATTAAAGGAAGACATCAAAGCAATTCAGAGGCAGGTATGGAGATGCTTTGGGAACCAAAATGTGAATCCTTGGAGGGAAGGTGATGTTCTTTTTGAGGAATAATATCGAGAAAATTTCGAGAACAGGCATTTGAGGCTGACTGCAGAACAATCCTATTGCCTCCAACATACACTGCACATAAGGATCAACCACGAACATAAGATATGAGAAATCAAGGCTCACACAGAGGTATATACACAGTCATTTTTACCTTGTTCTGTTTGCACATAGAACAGTAAAGGAAATGACTAGTAGTGGTATGGGGTACACACTGCCACACATTGTAATGTGGACTGCAGAGTATCGATGTAGTTGTAGATGTAGAGTGCTACCTCTGAAATAGAAAATAGGGTGTGGCGGGAAAGGAGACAAACTGTATCTAAAAGCAATTAAAACAGAGTCAGAGGGTTGGGGGCCCTCAGACGCAGCACACAGTGGGAGACACCTCAATCCCTAGCTGCCTCCTTCCCTGATTGCTGCTTAAAACCTTATATCTGAAAATAAAAACTTTCACTGAGAAAATGGAGAACCAGTTCAACTGTCCATGAATATGCCAATATTTGAGGCAAGGAATTTGAAGGCCATGCTTTGCATGGACAGCCAGAAAAGAGGGGTGGTTCGTTATGTAAAATGCAAGGAGTTAGCCTGGTATGAGCAATGCAGAGGTGATATAGGACTGTGGATTCCTTCCAGGAGGAACAGAAGAAAGAGTATCATTCAGTTGTCTCTACGAAAGTGCGGAGTTTATTACAGGGGGCAGTAGCCAACCACATATCATTCCATCTCCAAGTGAGCAGAAGTCATATTTGCACCCACAAATGGTCAGCCAGTTCATTCCATGGGATACCCACATGACCTGGGACCAAGACAAAAACATCTGAACGGTCAGTATGACTGAGTTCAGTGAGAAGGTAATGAACAGCAGAGACCACATGATGACAAGAGTAATAATGGTCAATGGCCCGAAGATGCTTATGAGTCACTACATATTAAACACAATCAAGGGAGGCCTGTTTAATAAAGTGGAGTGATCTTAATGGCTACCAGCCCTGCTGTAAAAACACTACACATTCCTGGCAATGAATAGTGTTCCAGACCAGCAGATTTTACAGCCATCAATATAAAAGACGGTAACAACCTGAAACGTCTGAAGAACTTAATGGGAACAGATGCTGAAAGTCGTGGGGGCTCACAAGGGCCTTGAAATACATCAGTCCTAATCCGTGCCTTGGGCACCAATCAAGGGGGTGGGAGTGTGCGAGAAAACACTGGGAGTATATTCCAGGGAGGAAAGGTGGATATCCTGGCAGAGAGCTGTGAGGCACTTTCCAACTGGTAATCCTACCAGCGGGTGCATATCAGGAGGCTGACAGCCCTCACATGCAAAAAGAAAGGGACACAATAGGTGATCAGGAAATTGTTGAAGGGTGATTACCAACAGACCAAGAGAGCAAGGGCTGGTACTGTTGGAACAGAACAGATCAGATACCAGTTTTGAAAGGAGACTATCTACAGGACTAGTCCGGAATGCGCCAATGGCCAGATGGACTCCATGACAACTGACTGGGTCTAACAATTTCAAAGCCAAATGCGCCATCATGCCATAAATCTGGCAACCATAATCCAGTTGGGATGAGACCAGGGACCAGTAAATACAGAGAAGAGTAGCATGATCTGTACCCCAAGAGGTGTGGCCAAGAAAGCAGAGACAGTTAAGCTTCCCCAGGCAACTACATTGTAGTTTATGAATATGGAGCAGCCAAGTCAGTTTTTTATCAAACCAAAGGCCCAAAAAAGGAGACTGCAACAAGTACCAAGTGCTTGGTATTAAAGCAAGATTTCTGGGACGGGATGGACTGCACTACGACAACAGAAAAGCATGACCCTCTTATTTTTAGATGTTTGGGAACCATGGGAAAGGGTCCACACAGAGGTTCATCGGATGGCATCCTGGAGCTGGCGTTCAACTGAGGCTGCAGAATGTGAGCTGTACTAAACACAAAAGTCTTCAACATACAGCAGCCTGACAAAGGCCACTAGCCCATGGAGAATGGTAAGGAAGAGTGACATTTAGTACAGAGCCCTGTGGGGTGCCCTTCTCTTGCACCCATGGGTAGCTCAGTGAAATACCAACTCAAACCCAGAAAACGGACAGGATAACAACTGATGAATAAAAAATGGTAATGAACCTCAAAAGCCAGTCATAGAGGATAAGTAAAATGTGATGGTGCCACGCAGTATTCTATGCCTTACGTAGGTCAAGAAAGACTGTAATGAGGTGTTGGCATTTCCAACAGGATGAGATGATCAGCTGTGGATTGTGCCTTGTGGAAACCATACTGATAGGAGGAAAAAAGGCCCTAAGACTCTATAACACAGAATAATCTGCAGGCAACCATCCTTTTCAGTAGTTTGTAGGGCACGTTGGTTAGGGTGATCAGTTGGTAGCTTTTGAGAGCCATTGGTGCTTTGCCTGGCTTAAGGATAGAGAATATGATACTACTTATATATCACCACTGCAAAGGGAAGAAACCTCTGAGCCAAATACAGTTGAAGACCCTGACTAGATGTAATCTTTGGGTAACATTCAGCTGTTGGATCACTTGATTATGAATTTAATCAGGGCCTGGGACCATGTCTTGAGACAAAGCAAGAGCCTGGAGCAGTTCCCAACTGGTAAAAGTTTCATTACACCACTCGGTTTTATGGCGGTGGGAGGGGAAGGGGGAGAGAACATAAGGGGACATCTTCAACTTGTTTCTACAGTAGAAAGGTAGCTGGATAAGAGAGCCAAAACAGTTGTTGATTGCTGTCAGCCCACAGGACTACAGAGCTTTGCCCACACCTGGGACGAAGAGGCAGATGTTCCCAGAGAGGAGACCTAGCATCCTAGAATTTCTCCTTACTGTGTTTACTTATATAGTGAGACCTAGCATCAAGTCACTTTAAAGTGACGAGGTCGGTCTGTGAAGGATGTCTTTCAAAACAGTGCAGGTCACTACAGTGATCCTGAACACCTACTGCAATGTCGTCCACAATGTCACTTGCCGGCAATGGATGGGGTTAGAGAGAGGGGGACAGCAGTTCTGGCTGTATGGGTGATCATATCAGAGACATGTGGCAAAACCTCGTGGATGCAATATCACACAGAGAGGGTGAAGGTAACAACAGAAGCATACAGCTAACAGTTGGCTTTTTGAAACACCCAGTGTGATAGTTGCTCCATGTGACAACAGCAAGGGTGCGACAGGATCACCAGAAAGCGGTCACTGTTTCAAATGTCATCGTGTTATCACAAATGCAGTGAAGCCACAAGAGTGGGGGGAAAAGACTGTTACATCGACAGCTGAAAACGGTCCACAGCCAGCACTGAAGTGGGTAGCAGTATTATATCTGAAGCGAGACAAATCACTGTGAGTAAGAGGCTGGTCAAGCAGAAGGCCCCTACAAGACGAAGTTGTGCTCCCCCATAGGGGATGGTGCACACTGAAATTCCCAAGTAGGAGAGAAAGCGGGGCCAGGATGGCGCGGTGGGGGGAGAGGGTCGCTGCAATAAGGTGGACAATTCAAGGCAAGGAAGTGACCAGCTCGAAGATATCTAAATGTTGCAACTGGTGATCACTCAGCTTGTTTGCACTTGCACCACTATCACTCTCAATGTGGTACAAAGGAAAATCCACTCACTGGCCACATCTGTGTGAACTAATATACAGACCTCTCCAGATGCCCTCTTGGAGATAGTATGCATGATAACCACGAAGTGTTGGAGAATGGTCACTGATATTGTGTATTTCTTGTAAAGCAATGCAAATTGCAGAAGAGGAGGAACTAAGGTGCTGTAGTTTTGACAGGAGATGGTACAGGGTGTTTCAAAAATGACCGGTATATTTGAAACGGCAATAAAAACTAAACTAGCAGCGATAGAAATACACCGTTTGTTGCAATATGCTTGGGACAACAGTACATTTTCAGGCGGAACAACTTTCGAAATTACAGTAGTTACAATTTTCAACAACAGATGGCGCTGCAAGTGATGTGAAAGATATAGAAGACAACGCAGTCTGTGGGTGCGCCATTCTGTACGTCGTCTTTCTGCTGTAAGCGTGTGCTGTTCACAACGTGCAAGTGTGCTGTGGACAACATGGTTTATTCCTTAGAACAGAGGATTTTTCTGGTGTTGGAATTCCACCGCCTAGAACACAGTGTTGTTGCAACAAGATGAAGTTTTCAACGGAGGTATAATGTAACCAAAGAACCGAAAAGCGATACAATAAAGGATCTGTTTGAAAAATTTCAACGGACTGGGAACGTGACGGATGAACGTGCTGGAAAGGTAGGGCGACCGCGTACGGCAACCACAGAGGGCAACGCGCAGCTAGTGCAGCACGTGATCCAACAGCAGCCTCGGGTTTCCGTTCGCCGTGTTGCAGCTGCGGTCCAAATGACGCCAATGTCCACGTATCGTCTCGTGCGCCAGAGTTTACACCTCTATCCATACAAAATTCAAACGCGGCAACCCCTCAGCGCCGCTACCATTGCTGCACGAGAGACATTCGCTAACGATATAGTGCACAGGATTGATGACGGCGATATGCATGTGGGCAGCATTTGGTTTACTGACGAAGCTTATTTTTACCTGGACGGCTTCGTCAATAAACAGAACTGGCGCATATGGGGAACCGAAAAGCCCCATGTTGCAGTCCCATCGTCCCTGCATCCTCAAAAAGTACTGGTCTGGGCCGCCATTTCTTCCAAAGGAATCATTGGCTCATTTTTCAGATCCGAAACGATTACTGCATCACGCTGTCTGGACATGCTTCGTGAATTTGTGGCGGTACAAACTGCCTTAGACGACACTGCGAACACCTCGTGGTTTATGCAAGATGGTGCCCGGCCACATCGCACGGCCGACGTCTTTAATTTCCTGAATGAATATTTCGATGATCGTGTGATTGCTTTGGGCTATCCGAAACATACAGGAGGCGGCGTGGATTGGCCTCCCTATTCGCCAGACATGAACCCCTGTGACTTCTTTCTGTGGGGACACTTGAAAGACCAGGTGTACCGCCAGAATCCAGAAACAATTGAACAGCTGAAGCAGTACATCTCATCTGCATGTGAAGCCATTCCGCCAGACACGTTGTCAAAGGTTTCGCGTAATTTCATTCAGAGACTACGCCATATTATTGCTACGCATGGTGGATATGTGGAAAATATCGTACTATAGAGTTTCCCAGACCGCAGCGCCATCTGTTGTTGAAAATTATAACTACTGTAATTTCGAAAGTTTGTCTGCCTGAAAATGTACTGTTGTCCCAAGCATATTGCAACAAACGGTGTATTTCTATCACTGCTCGTTTAGTCTTTATTGCCGTTTCAAATATACCGGTCATTTTTGAAACACCCTGTATATTCACTACAGTTCCACTGAATGATCATAATGTGTGTGTCCAGGTTAGGTATGACTGGGCCAAGAGTCTTCATGTGCCAGGATCACTGCATGTCACCAAATGCTGTGGAATTAAATCAAAGAGCATTGGTTCAGAATCTCATGGGGCCTTCCCCTCAGACTTTGGACAGGATTCTTGTGAGGGCCTATCTGTGATGACTGTGGAGGCTGATGAAGAGCAGGCGCCCCTGGGACACCCAAGTTGCGGTTCCTTCAGCCACTGGCTGGCATCGGGCTGTGCGTCTCTAGGGACAAGGGTTCCAAGAGGGAGCCTTGTCACTGGTAGATGGAGGAGGATGCTGCTCCTGCAGCCACGTGTGGGGACTGGTCCTCAAACAAGGTGCTGCAAGAACCACAAGAGAGGAGGGTGGTGGGAGAACTGATTTTGCAAAACAGACGTAATGGACTTCTGGACAACTGGACATCATATCAATGGGGTGCAGGTGTTCATATTTTTTGAATGCCTCAGTATACGACTGGCTATCAATAGACTTACATTCATGAATTTTCTTTTCTTTCTTGAAGGCTAGGCAATCCAGTGAATGTGGAAGACAGTGTTCTATGCAACTGACACACAAAGGTGGTCATTCACAAGCACTACCATTGCAGAGTGATCATCCCAAATTAACAAATTTTCAGTCTGCTGTGCAGAGGGACAACATACGACCAAAGCGCAAGCATCGAAAGCACCTCATGGGCAGTGGGACGTAAGGTTTCACATCATGTGTGTACACCGAGATTCACTTTTTCTGGGACAACATTCGCTTCAAAGGCTAAGATAAAGGTGCCTGTATCTATTCTATTATCTCCGAGACCTTTATGGAAATGTCAGACAAAATGTATGTCTCGCCATTCAAGATTAGCTCGTAACTCCTTGCCTGTCTGGAACATAAGGTTTCTGTGGATGGTTCCTCGGGCCATACTCAAAGTACTGTTTCGCTCCTAGACATCTGATTTGTCCCTCTTCCTACAGAGCAGCTAATGTAGGGAAAGCAGTAGGGCTGTAACTGTCTGCATTGAACTTTCGATTTCTACCTGAAGAGGAAACTTAGTAAGAATGTCTATAGTTGTGATGTAATTTAATATGTTTCACATGTGAAACATCTGCCCTGATGCCAACTACTCGGATCAAGGGCTCTCCCCAAAGGCATCACTCAGCTGCAGTGAAATCAGTCTGGCATGATGGTCGTTGCAGGGAGTCCTGATGCCCCAGGAGGATTGTGCGCAAATTATCTACAAGATTGCAGCAGGTGCTATTTAAGGTGTTCTTTCCCAGTCAGTCCACACTACAGAAGAATTTGGAAAATAAAGGTCAAACCCAAGAGGGAAAAACAAATTACTTCAGTCAAAAGGTGGAGGGGGGAGAGGGGAGGTGGGGAGAGACAGAGGGAGGGAGGGAGGGAGGGAGGGAGGGAGGGAGTGCCCACGGAGCCATGTCAACATCAAAGGTAGCCACCATGAGAAAGAGAACAACAGAAGGAAGGAGATGACAGATTGCATCACAGAAAAGGAGGTACATCCTGCAATAGCTTGGGGCCCCATACTCGCCACACACATTCTCACGACAGAGTTGTGAGCCACTTGAGGTGATGGGCTCAGCTGTAGTTGAAGCAAGCAGTAATCTTCGGTCATTGGACGGATATTGGGAAAATGCAATCAGCCTACAAACAGATTTGATGAAAATATTCCTGCAAACCACCCTGCAATACTGCTCAAGTGTGAGGACCCATATCAATTACACCCTACAGGTGACACTAAACGTATACGCAGAAGGGCAGCATGAAAGGTTACAGGTCTGTCCGACACATGGGAGGGCATCATGAAAACGCTGAAAAACCTTAAGTAGCAGCCTGTTGAAGACAAGTGCCAACTATTAAGTGAAAAATCCATAAATACACAACAGCCTCATACATATGACTCCTGTAGGTATCCAAAGATAAAATTATACTAAAGACAGTGTGCACAGAGGCATTTAAGCAGCCATAAGCTCCATATGTGAATGGAACAGGATAACCAATGTGTTGTACAATGGAAAGTACTCCCTGGCATACACTTTCCAGCAGTTTGTAGAGTATGGCTGTATATTTAGAATGCCAAGATGAGATGTACATAAACTGATAAGCCAAAACATTATGATCACCTGCTTAAGAGGTTTTTGTCACTCTTCGTAACTAAATACATCACTGATTCTGCGTATCAGGTATCCGACAGTTTGTGTAGGTATGTGTCATTAGAAGTCTACACACAAGTCATGTAATTCGCATAAATAACACAGGCAAACATTTGTTTTTTTTTACTTTGATAGCTGATTTTTATGAGCAGAATCCAAATATAGCCTTAGTTTTTTTGTATCATCCATAGTTTTTGAGCAATATGCTTTTTATTATATAGTATAAAAATCCTATGCTATACGGTAAACAGGGAAATTAATGAAACGCTTTGTTACAACATAAGCATGGTCTCTATTTACAGTAAGCTGCTTAAAACAATGATGTGTGTTAATAGAGGTTTCACTTGTCAGCTGGAATTGGTTTGTATTTTCTTTCTCTTTTTTCTTCGAAGCTTCTTTTGTAGCTTTTTCTACAATGAGTCACTTGCTGAACTTCTCAATGAGTGACCAAAAGTAGTCCCCCCATCATGTTGGTGTTCCAGTGGCCTTGGTAGCATTTTTCCATCACTTTAATGTCCTGGTGAAAACGTTCTCCTTATTCCTCACTACCATCTCCCATATTGTCAGGGAAGTAATCAAGGTGACTGTTCAGAAAGTGAATTTTCAGGCTCATTAACCATCCAAAAGTTTTAAACTTCTTTAACATTGTGGCTATAATAGAAACATATACTGGGTGTTTTTCATGTCCTAAGAATTTTGTAATGACTTGCTTGAATGATTCCCATGCTTCTTTCTCATTTAAGGTCATTGTGGATTCAAAGTTAACATCAAAGATCAATTTTCTAATGTCAGGTCTGATAAAGACACCTTCTTTTAGTTTAGCTTCTGAAAGGTGGGGAAACTTTTAGCAGAGATACTTAAAACATGGTCCATCTTTAGGCAAAGCCTTTACACACTGTTTCATTACGCCTAGCTTTAGATGTACTAGAGGTGGTAGGAGTACATTTTTTGGATCTTCAAGGTTTTTGCATAGAAGGTTCTTCCCACCAGGTTTTAAAGACTCCCTCACAGGCCAGTTCTTCCTGCACCAGTGATGATCCCTAGTCTTACTGTCCCATTCACACAAGAAACATGGAAATTTGGTAAAGCCACCTTGCTGACCAAGGAGCATGCATGTTACTTTTAGCTCACCACATATCATCCAACCATGAGCAGAATAGCCTATTTTATTTAGCACTATTTCTAGGACTAGTTTTGGATGAATCAATAAACAGCCTGCAGTCTTCCTTTTTGTATTCAATACCAAACTCATTCATCAGACTGGGAATGTCTGAGCAGTACTCTAAATCACCTTCTAGTTGAAAAAACTTGGAAAATTGCTGCTCTCTCTTTCTATACATGTGTATGCTGGTTCCAACTGCCAATAAGTTCTTTTCTTTTAATCTAGAGTCAAGCAATTCAGCTTTTTCTTTCGTTAAGCCCAGATCCCTAACCAAATCGTTAAGCTCAGTCTGAGTAAACAATTTGGGCTCTAAGACTATCTGTATTACAATGTAATTCATCATCATCTGGTTCATGTAAATCACATTGTACATCAGAAAATACTTCTGTTGGAATAGAATTTAAATCATCTGGTGGTTCAGGAACTGCCAAATCTACACAATGCCCTACTGGTCGGATGGCAGATGGAAGGTTAGGGTAGCTTATTATCTTCTTATTTTTCGAATTATGGCCAGTAATATCAACACTGCAAAAGTAGCAATCATCGGAATAATTTCTTAGCTCCCTCCATATCATGGGAACAGCAAATCTAAAGGCTTTTTTTCTCATTTTTGGACCATTTTCTCAGATCCTCAACACACAAATAACATACCTTATGCAGCGCCCAATATTTATCTTGATCACCAAGTTTGGATCCAAAGTATGATAGATAAACCTTTTTCACAAAGTTTGTAATGTTTCTTTGGTATTTTTTAATCACAAATTCACCACCAATGTAACAAAAACTGTCAGCAGAGTTTTTACAACCACGATTAGACATTGTACTGACCACACGTACAGGACACAGGAAAGTGAGGTTAGGTTGACAGTAAACAAAACACAATCTGTTAACACAAAAATAGAATCTACCTTTTTTGCCAGCAAACCCCATATTCTGTGAAGAGTCAGGGATGGCCAATCACTTAGCATCTCGTGATAGTTCCACTGTCCTTCTACCTCTTTCTGTACATGCTCACGACAATTGCACATAATAAGTTGACTGGCTTCACCATTTTCGAGATACTCATTCACAGGCCCTGCATAATAATAATCTGCCGTTTGTTAAAGTTGCTTAATTCAATGGATTTCCTCATTTGCAGCCCACACCTTTGTTAGGGTGATCTCCCACCCACATCTGCTCTGCTTACACACTTTTACTGCATCACATGCCCGTAATGCCACTGTGCGGCATACAATGTCATGATGGGCAGTGGTCATAATGTTTTGTCTAACCAGTGTATCTCTGAACTGATGTCCAGCCAGGGCTTAATTATCTCCACAGGATGGCACTAACTACTGTCATCATAGAGCACGAATAGCTTTAGAAACTCCGAAGACAGGGTGTTTATTACTATGTCACCCATTACATTTTAAAATCAAAAGTTAAGTAACAAAGCCCAAAAAAAGTTTACAAATTTTTGTCACTTTTTTTATTTATTATGAATTTTGAGATTGAATAAATTTAAGAATATTAGAGTTTAACTTTTCACTCCCACCGAGGTAATTAGTGCAGCAGTGTGTCCACTGGATAATGGCGGAGGAAAAAAATTTGGCATTAGCCAGCCAAAGGAACCACTGCAGAGTTTGACAGCAGTGATTTAGGAAAACTACAGGAAACATAAAACAGGATGGCTATACATAAAACAGGATGGCCATACAGGGACTTGGATCCCCCTCTAATGCATGTGCGTCCAGAAGCTCAATTACTGTCACTGCTTCCTCACTTATTGTGACTTCGTCAACCAACAAAGAAATACTGTTCTGTCAGGTTTATACCATGTAGCCAAATATCATTAATTCTTCTGTTATGTAAACTGGAAACCTTCCAACCACTTTCAAGCTGATACAGAAATAAAAAGTCATGGATTTGTATTCACAAGTAGAGGCGCAATTCAAGGAGGACACAATGTCAAATTCTACTTGTGTCAGATGACATAGTTGACTCTGTTGCACCATAGATACTGATAGCCTGGTGTGGCTTAGCAAGAAATACACTGAACATGAACCTGTGTGTGCACCTGGCTTAAACAGGCACAGTGGCACTCAGCAGAAGGTGCAATGTTTATGAGTCTGTCTGATTACTGTTGAAGTTGATGGCAAGTGTTTTGAGCGTTAAGCAGCTATTACACAAGATCAAAATTTCAGAGAGATCAATCTTTGAATACACAATGTCACTTTTGATCTTCTACTTATTCTCCATATGTTTGTGACCATTGCGTTACATGTTTCACAAGCAATAACAATACAGCTAACCAACAACTTCAATTTTCATTGCCTCACAATATGCTTGCAATATACACTACACTACCAAACATACGCCCAAACAGCAAGTTTTTAACACAAAACGAAAGTCACAAATTTGATCTGGGGAAAAAGAAAAAAAAAAATTTACAATCTTCTTTCAGATCCCCATTCAAGATTTCTGAGCAGCTTCATTAAACTTTCATATAGGTTTTGACCTATTGCCAGGTTCATTCAGTAAGCAAGAAAGGATCATGGAGGTGATCAGTCAACTCCAATGGCAGATTCTGCAAAAGAGCCATTTTGCATCACAGCGTGAGCGAAAGACATGAAGATAAAATCAGAAAGATTCAAGTTCACATGGATGCTTACCAACAATCGTTCATCCTGTGAATCATTTGGAACTGGAACAGGAAAGGGGGAGGGGGAGAAACAGTGATATAAAAATTACACACTACCAAAACACCTTAAGGTGGATTGCAGAATATGGATGCTGATGTAGATTACTATACTAGTGGTGTGCCTCTGAATCTGTTCTTTGTCTACTGCCATGCCTACTTGTTATGGACTCCAAACACTAGAACAGTGCTCTAGAATCAGTTGCACTAATGTCTTCTCATGACTTCCTTTACAGATACACTGCAGTCTCCCCACAATCATTTCAACAAATGAAAGTCTTCACTTCACTTTCCTTAGTACCGATTCACATATCTGTTCTATCTCGTACATAAAATTTAAATTATATGACAGGCTCCAAATGTTTATCAGTAATGTAACTGAAGACTAACAGATTACTTCTCTTTGGTATGTGCATTATGTTGGTTTTGACCACATTCAAAGAGAGCTGTCATTTGGTATCTGTTGAAAGTATTGTCCAACTTGTTATGCAGTTCTGGTTGGCTGGTTGATTTGAGGAGGGGACCAAACACTGAGGTCATCAGTCCCCTTAGATTAGGGAAAGATGGGGAACAACATTGCCCATGCCCTTTCAAAGGAACCATTCCAGCATTTGCCTGAAGTGATTTAGGGAAATCATGGAAAACCTAAAACAGGATGGTCAGATGGGGGCTTGAACAGTCGTCCTTCCGAATGCGAGTCCAGTGTGATAACAACTGCACCACCTCGGTCGGTCTCTGCAGTTCTAGACTGTCATCCAGTGACATTAACCCTCAGTTGGTAACATGTAAAAAACTTTGCTAATGGTAACATCCACCTGGGAGACTAAGATTATCAAATTTTGCATTTTATACCCATCTTAGAGAAAAATCAGAAATAAATAACATTTTAAATGCATTACGAAATATTAATACCAATATTTTTTGTATTTAAATCATAATTGGTGTTACAATACGCAAAAATTATATACCTTTTCTTCATGAAATAGTTTATAAACTTCATTAATCTTTTGCAAAATTCAAAAAATTAAATATTAGTGTTTCCAATGAAACAGTTTGTAAAGGTGACACATTTTTTCAGCTATACTATATATGGAAGTACATAAAAAATTACAAACTTTCTGCACATATTTTCACGGAGCACTGTAAGAAACTGGGTTTATCACATTTCACGCACTTGTATGCCGCCATTCTGTTCAGTATATAGGGATGGTGATGACAGTTTTTTTCTCTTTCATAACTAGTCATTTCTTTCTCTTTTTGTTGGATTGCCACCTTGCTGCTCTTCACCCAAAATATTTGACATAGTTTTCTTAGGTTCATCCAGTAAGTTTGGATTCTGCAGGCTTCTCTGTATACGTCTTCTGATTAAGCTCATTCCTATTCTTTTCATGAACTCAAATCATGACATGTACCTTTATGTAACTACATTGGCACTTCCACAGCTCACTGATATTAGTAAAATATTGCCAGCAGCCACTTCCTCGTTCACCGGTTAGCTGAGTAGTTACTGAACTTCAAGTCTAAAGCGTCTACAACAGATTTCATGACATTATAGAAATTAATAATTACTGGTTTGTTGCTTTTTCCATCAGTAAAAAAAAAAGTGGTGCATAGAAGAAAGCATTATAACGGCATTAGATTTTTTTTGGAACAAAAGACAATATTGTAAGATCTAAAATATGATGAATGTGCATCTCTAAGACATTACCTTTATGCCATGTTTCTTTGTGTGTGTGTGTGTGTGTGTGTGTGTGTGTGTGTGTGTGTGTGTGTGTGTAAAGCAGGAGCTCCAATGGAGTAAACCTCCTGCCACTTAGAAATAAAGATGTTGAATATGTTCAACACAGCTGTTGCAGGATTGTCTCTTTCTTTGTTCATGAGTACATGAATCAGCAAATCTGAGAGACACCAGCAAAACTTCACACCATTTTAGAGATGGTTGCACAACAAATGAGATTTCGGTACAGTCATTTGCAAAAGGTGGTGCTAATTTTTCACGCCCAGACTTGAAAATGGAACTTAGAACCATCAAACCAATAAACACCTCAATTTCAGTTTTGTCTATCTTTATAACTGGGGGAGGAAGGATTCTTTATAATTTATTCCTTATGATTTGCAGTTTTGAGTTGGTATGTGGTACAATCTCATCCAAACTCTCAGTGTTTAAAAATGAATACCATGTTTCTTCTGGGTCTGGATTGTTACCTAACTGATTGGGGGGCCTAACCATGATGACAATCTAATTTGTATTATATTTCTGTGTGGTGTCTTAGTGCCACAAATGGGTGTTCTGGAACTCCAAGTGAAACAGTTGGTCTTGCCATAGTAAGCTATGTCAGTTTTGGTGGTGTTATTTCACCCAATTCTGAAAAGAGTTTATTCTCAGATGAGTTGAGAACGTCACTGACATATATCTCAGAATCACTGTTGAGGTCTGAATCTGATAGGTGATCTTCTTCAGGGACATAAGAATCATCTGAATGATAATCACCATCGCTCTCCTCAAACTGCTCTAAAGCCATCTGCACCTTTTTTTTTTGCTTCTTTGTGACACATCAGACATATCCCCCCCCCCCCCCACTAGTAGCCATCCAGAAATAGAGATATATTTGGAAAGTAACGAGTGTAACACAAAAGAAGGACTCTCTTAAAGTAAAATCCGTCCATCAGATGGAAGAAAATTCTTAGCTTTACAGTAATATCTGCCTGTCAGATGATGTGGCTGACATATGTGCACAAGTAAAACAATACTATTGTGGAAATGAATCAATGATGTAAGCGCAATAATAAGTTCAACTCATGACCGAAGCATAATCGAAACATCAGATCAAATTAACAATGCACGTGTGCCAACAAATAGTTGAGAAATTTTATATCCGTCTATGAAACGGATGTTACCAACTACGGTTAAGTTCCTGCAAGCAATAGCCCTATCAGCAAACAATTTGATAACAATGCTGATCCTATCTGCTGAACATTTTTCATCCAATTTAAGATATTGGGTTTTAATTGCCAAAAATTTATCAAACAAATCTTTTGTGAAACAATTTGTTGCTTAGCAACAAATTCCTTGGAAAATATATGACTGAATATACCTGGTATTTTGTTTACAAGATACTGTTTATGAAGAAGTGAGCTTTGTTTTATATAACTGGTTTTACCTGAATTTATAATGATAGTTCAAAAGAAGCTTCTTTTCCTCAATGTACCTCACATTCTATAAAATTCTATAAAGTTGCAATACATGTATCTTAAGGATATTATTCTGTGTATCAGATTCTTCACTGTTTTTGTAAACAGAAGTGCATCTGCAATCTTTCCCACTCAAAGACGATTACTCACTTTGCATAAGATCATCAAAAAAAATGAGCAAAGAAAGAGGCTAAATCCATAGCTTACTCAAACAAATATTAATACTGTCACGGACTAATAGTTATTTTTGTTTGAATAATTCCATTTTTGTCCTCCAGTCTTGGGAGTGGTAACTGCAACAGCATTTGTGTGGGAGTATGTGCACATGTAAAACAGCAATACAGTAATAGACTTCTCATGCTTAAATTAAAAGTTCAATGTTTGCCTTTCTGCTGGTTACTTTTAGTGTCAACATCAGATTAATTCACAAGAGACTGGATGGAAGGTTTTTTTTTTTTTTTTTTAACAGACTTTACATGGGGCCAGATCATCCTAGGGTTTTCTGAGTTTTATAAGGGATTTTCCGGCAGAAATTTTGACAGTCCTCCTTATGGATGCATACGTTTGCACTGTAAGTTTCTGTACAACCTTTGTTTCTGCAAGAGTACAACAATGTTTTCACAATAAACAAAGGTGAAGTTTTGCCTTCTTATTTTGCTGGTATATTTATCTACAGTACAGTTTATCATATTTCTCAGCTTTAATCACAACTGTTATTGTTTGTTAGACTTGAACTAAATTGTCTAAATCGCAGGTGAGCAACCAGCAGCCCATGGGCCGGATCTGTCCTGCAATTAGTTTTGGTCTGGTCCACAAAAGAAATTCCTGGGGGAGAGGGTAAGATGCTCACGTTGTATTTATTTAGTGCTACAGAAACAATAAATGCCCATGCAGTCAGTCATCACAAATAGTTTGGGACAAATATTTAAAAAATGCTTGCTAATAGTGTTTGTGGATATTAACACACTAAATTTTAAATTTCAAACACTCAAATGAGCTAACTGTAGCCAAAAATCATGAAGTTACTCGTCATTGCATGTTGACTGGAACTCTCTACCTCATTGCTGTATTTTGTTTTTCTATTCTTTCTTGATTTAACATTAAAACATAATTCTTGTCAGTCGCAGACATATTAGAAACTGTTGGAATTGAAGGTAATTTATAATGAATTAGCTGTAACCAGGTGCTTTTACAGGTGTTCATTTTTCCATGATGACATTCCAAGATGCTTGGCATCCCACCTTCAGATGTTTACATTTATTTACACTTTGTGAACATGATTTATTTACTAATGGCACTGCAGAATTTTGTGACTAAAGTTTTTAAGACAGCTATTGTATTCATAAAATGTCGTAAGTAAAGAAATGATCTTGGAAAGAATGAAAGAATCAGCTAAGTAGTTGCATAACACAGGTTTATTAGAACTCTTGACCTAGGTTTTGATAATTATAAAATTATCTTCATCAGAAGGAGATTCGAACACCTAGAAATTATACATTCTAAAGAAAATAATTTTATCCTTATATCAACGGCTCTACTAAACCTGTGTTACGCAACTGGTTGGTTGATTCGTTTATCCTTTCTAAGACTACCACTTTACATTGCTGTTTACAGCCCTGTTCAAGAGTTTAAACAAATTATGTTTATGATGTGTAAGTAAATGTAAACAGCTGAAGATGGGGTTGAACATAAACTGAACACCGCCTGACAGAGCGCACCATGAGCTTATGAAAGTATATGAATCAGGCCCACGGGTCACTAAAGATAGCCTATGCCTGCTCTAGATTGTTCTTTTAAGTGGAATATTATTGACATTTTATCATCTGCACCACACAAAATCCTTGTTTCCTGGAGAGTTATTGCCTATGTGGCCTCTGATGCTATTACAGCACCATGATAACTAATCCTTGCCGCTTTGATAACCACTGAAAATCAAGTCCATATATAGCCAGAAGGTCTAAAACATTTCTCTTACCTGTACACCATTGGAAAAGTTACTGGAGGTAGCTATCTGATAAAGTGTTCAGCAACACTTCACAAGGAAACTTGTCCATACTGTCACAAACTTATGAGTAATATTCCTAATCAATGTTGGGCAAATTAAAGTCATCCTCTAAAATGACCACGTGATCAAGGTATTTCTGTGCTATTGAGCTTAGGCAAACTTTGGATAACTATCACTACTGCATCTGAATCATTTGTCTTGTAGAAACATTCGATAATTAACTAGAGCTCATCTCCATAGATATGACGCAAGTCACCGTATGGTGCCTGGTGGAGGGTACCCTATACCATTCCTAGTCATTTCCTTTTCTGTTTCACTTGCAAATAGAGCAAGGGAAAAACAACTGTCTATATGCCTCTGTATGAGCCCTAATTTCTCATACTTTATCATCATAGTCCTTACGCGCAATGTATGTTGGCAGCATTAGACTCGTATAGCAGTCAGCTTCAAATGCTGGTTCTTGAAATTTTCTCAATAGCATTTCACAAAACGAACATCACCTTCCCAACAGAGATTCCTATTTGAGTTCCCAAAGCATCTCCGTAACGCTTATGTGTTGTTCGAACCTACCAATAACAAATCTAGCAGCCTGTCTCTGAACTGCTTCAATGCCTTCCTTCGATCCGACTTGGTACAAACACTGAAGCAGTACTTAAGAATAGGTTGCACCAGTGTTCCATATGCGGTCTCCTTTACTGGTGAATCACTCTCTCCTAAAATTCTTCCAATAAACCAAAGTCGACCATTCGCCTTCCCTACCACAGTTCTCATATGCTTGTTCCACCTCATATCACTTTGCAATGTTATGCCCAGATATTAAAATGACATGACTGTGTCAAGCAGGACAATAGTAATACTGTGTCCGAACAGCACAGGTTTGTTCTTCCTACTCATCAGCATTAACTTACAGTTTCTACATTTAGAGCTAGCTGCCATTCATCACACCAATTAGAAATTTTGTCTAAGTCATCTCGCATCCGCCTACGGTCTCTTCATATTCAAACACCTTACTGTACAACACAGTATCAGCAAACAACCACAGATTGCTGCTCACCCTGTATGTATATAGAGAACAACAGGCTCCCCTCTAACTTTCCTGTGTCACTCCTGATGATATCCTTGTCTCCGATTCCTCTTGGCCATATTAGTTCACAATCTTACTCACTTGGGACATCACTCAGTTATTATTATAAAAGTTCCACTTCCTGGCAAGTCTAATGTATCTTAGAGACAAATGCCACATGTTCTTTAAATTTTGACTACTTTCTATTTTGTGTTTAAACCAGTTCTCAATTCATCTACATCTACATTTATACTCCGCAAGCCACCCAACGGTGTGTGGCGGAGGGCACTTTACGTGCCACTGTCATTACCTCCCTTTCCTGTTCCAGTCACGTATCGTTCGCGGGAAGAAAGACTGCTGGAAAGCCTCCGTTCATGCTCGAATCTCTCTAATTTTACATTCGTAATCTCCTCGGGAGGTATAAGTAGGGAGAAGCAATATATTCGATACCTCATCCAGAAACACACCCTCTCAAAACCTGGACAGCAAGCTACACCGTGATGCAGAGCGCCTCTCTTGCAGAGACTGCCACTTGAGTTTGCTAAACATCTCCACAACGCTATCATGCTTACCAAATAACCCTGTGACAAAACGCGCCGCTCTTCTTTGGATCTTCTCTATCTCCTCTGTCAACCCGACCTGGTACGGATCCCACACTGATGAACAATACTCAAGTATTGGTCGAACGAGCGTTTTGTAAGCCACCTCCTTTGTTGATGGACTACATTACTTAGTGTTATGAGAGGATGACTGCTTTCACAGAGAGGGGCAACTTCTGAGACTTCCCCGCCCATGCATTGAGAGATAATGTTGGTTTCTCATATACAGATTTCCAGGTTTCATCTAACCTGCCACCCAAATAGTCATTTCTGGTTTATAGTGTAAGCCTGAGCTTAACCAGGCTACTAGGCCAAACCTTTTGGTTCAGGTTAATAACTCAAAAACCAAACTTGCCACATACCCAAGACAGTCTCTGGTTTAGACCGTACATTCTGTTACACATCAGAAGACTACTACCGTGCTGCAAATAAACAGCTATGCTGAAACCCTCAACAACAATTATTTCCCATCCAATACGCCTTGTTTGTGGCAATGTAAATAACAATATTCAGTTGCCTGTGGTCCACGCTTTTCTAGTGCTCCTATGATGACTTTTTTTTCTTTTTGCAGTTGCTCACTTTGTTATCACACATTAGTAACTGACATATATTCACACTTGAGAACTGCAATACCTACATTCAAATGTTATATGAGCCTGTCCATTTATAAATTTAGGAAAGGTGGGCTCCACTTGAAATACCACACAATATTGCAAGTATTTGAAAAAATCATATACATGAGGCAATGAAACTGTAAGAACTTGTGATGGGTATATGACTTACAAATTAATGTAGAATGATGACGGGTCATAAGTTATCAAATTTAATTTTCATTCACGTATTTATGGTTGTCCTCTGAACATACTTACTGGTAACTGGTGCTACTCCACAAATATTCTCCACATACGTAAAATTACTGAAAGGTAACTTTCAATAAAGATTTTCAGGTGCCATATCTTTCTTTGAATGCTTTGGTTCTGCTTTCTGAAAAGTTGAACACAAAAAGTCTGATTTAGAGCAAAGAAGAAGAAATCAACAAGAACCTGGAATGATAAAGAGTAACTACAGTCAAATTAAAGGATGAGGTGTTAAAGACGTAAACAGATAACAGAGAATGCAGTAGAACAATTATTTTTAATCTGAATCTGTTTTGGCCATGGTTCATCCAGGCACATGACGTCAGATGTTTATCATATTCCTGAGCAATATAAGGACACAAAAATTGAGAGTACTGCAAAGTCAGAAGTAGGTATAATGCTTTTATTGCATTTGACCAAACTGCAAGAAAAATCATAATTGTTACAGTGACAACACATTGAAATAAAGCAAGTTGTATCTTGTCAACTCAGAAAACCAACACTACTGATTTCAATGGTTTTTATTTCCTGACACTTCAGTCATCAATAATATATTCTCCTTCACTATTTACAACAGCCTGCAACACTGGGATAACGTTTTGATTCAGTGACTGTAGAAATCACCTGGTTTTGAGGCAAAGAACTCATCGAGCCATGTTCAGAGCGAATCTTCATCCACAAAAAAAATTCCTTGAAATTAATGTGTTAGAGAGAGGAAAAGTTGAAAATCTGAGGGTGTAAGATCAGGTGAATAAGATGGGTGCAGAATGACTTCCCAACCCAACTCCTGTATAGTTTTTTTTTTGTCAGTCTAGCAGAATGCAGGCCAGTATTATCATGGAGTAGCATCACTCTGTGCAGTCTTCCTGGTCGCTGCTCTTGGACATTGTCTGCAAGATGTCTTGGTTGTTGACAGTAAATGTCAGCAGTGATGGTTACATCTCAGGGAAGCAATGCGTAGTACAACACACCATCGCTGTTCCACCAGATGCTTAATATTATCTTTTGTGGATGCACACAGGTCTTTGTAGGGGAAGTTGCTGCTTTGTTTGGACTCAACCATTCCTCTCTTTTCCTTATGTTAGCACAAAGACACAGTAATGTTACAGGATAGGAATGGTTGGTGGTGTTCATGAGTCAATCGACAGCGAGCTACATATGGCCACCTGCTGATTTTTGTGATTTTGGCTTACAATTTCTCCACATGGCACTCCACTATTTAGTGTTCACAGCTCCACACATTACCTCCAAATGATAAATTTGACAATATGTAAACTCAAACAGCAACAGTGAACTACAGATAAAAAATGGCAACTGATAAGCAACCCCCGTAGCAACTGAAATACCAGTATGCAAATCAAACACACAACCAACTTACACACCAACCTAATAAATAGTGGCAATCAATAGTGTAAACGGATCTGTGTTCTTTCACAAAGCTAACACATCAAAATTGGTTGAATAATGTAAGAAAATCGCAGCTTCTCTCAAAATTATTTCCCTATGTACTGAGCATAATGCCCACTGACAATCAGTTTAAGAATGACAAGCATTGATAAAATACAATAAATCTTTCTTCATGTCAAATACGCTGAACTTTTAGTTGTGCTACTTTTAAAGTTGTCAACAATTCTTACTTCTTGTTTCATAGTTTTTCCCTTCATCACTTGAAGAACAGGAATATGGTTTCCAATGGAAAAAAGCAGCAATACCTAATTTTGCAGATTTCTCGCAGATTAAAACTGTATGGCAGACCAAGACTCAAGCCTGGAACCTTTGCCTTTCACAAGCAAGTACTCCACCAAATGAGTTATGCTTGCACAACTCACAACCTGCCTTCACAACTTTACTTCAGCCAACACCTAATCCTCTGCCTTCCAAACTTCACAGAAGTTCTGTACACCCTGTGAGGCCAGCAGTCCTAGTAGAAAGGATACTGTGGAGGTATGGCTTAGCCACAGACTAGGGGATTAGGTGTTGTAACTGTCAGATGGCTTGAAACTACAAACAGCAATACCTTTCACTAAAACATATATTTTAGTTTGGATGCAAATAGCATTGGCAGTGGTTGTAAGGCCTTCATTAACTGTAAATAGTAATTTTGAAGCTTATGATTTCTATTGTACATATCTGAGTATTTTTTAAATTAAAAAATTATTTTATGTTGTTTAAATCCACAAAAGTCATTACAATCAGTTAGGGATCCTTTGAACTATGGGGCTACTGCGAACAATACATGAAAAAATTCAACACTTTATTTATCGATGACAGAAGCAACTACAAAAAGTATCTAACCACCTTTTTTGACTCCTGTTTGATTATAAACCAGTCTTATTGCTATGAAATTATTCAGGAATTCTCTCTCACTTGCCAAAAATCTCACTGTGTGTGTCTCCTACTTTTAAGTTGCAGGACCAAACAGTAAAAAGTTTGAATTCTGAATTTAGCTGATTTGTACTTCAATTTTTTTTCCCTACTAAATACTTTACTGTGTTAGAAGTCAATTTTAAAGGTACACATTTTTAATTTTTTTCTTTTTGTATTGTAGCGCTAATTTTTATAAGTTATTCATGGGCAGACCATGGACATAAGGGTTCAGCTAATGTTCAAAACAAAATATTTTGGCTACGATTTGTAAACAAATTACTTTTTTTCTACAGTCTTCTGAAGATTGTGGTACAAGCATTTAACATTTGCTGGTGTTATTAAAAGCTGGCTCTTTTTTAAAAAGTACAATTTTTTACGTCCTTTGAAGCAAAGACCTTTTTTTTGTGTTACACACATGCCCTTGGCTACTTACGTAGTGATTTTTTTAACTCTTCCTAGAAATTATTTCAGTGTGATTTCTTAAAAAGCCGATGCAAAATTTTAAAGGTGTAATCACAGTAAGTTCCTCAGCACCTTCAAATATTGTCAAACCTTGTTTTTCCCCCCTTTGTGGGTTGTATTCTGCAAGTAATACTCATGGTGGGGCTTAGAAGGCACAATTTTCATTCTTTTGTGGTAAAAATTATGAAGATACTGCACATCCATAATAGATACAATATAAATAGAACTTAATTATATGCTGGCATTAATTGAATCCTAATTAAAACATTACAGATTATTATAAACTTTTTAGTTCCAATGGACAGATTCTACTCTCCCCCCTCCCTCTCCCAAACCTACAGTCACATGTACATAACAATGTAAACAGGAATATAGTGTCTGCAGTATTGGGATTGCAAGAGACTATTCATGGTTAAAAATGCATTTAGTCCTCAATTAGTATTGTTTGTAAATAAAACAACATGTGGCATAAAATATAGGTAAGTTGTATTCCAACACACTATTTTGTTCTTAATTTATCTCCTACCTAAATTTCATCATTGTTGTTCTACATACAGGTATTTGTTTACACATACTATCAAAACAATACTTCATGATGTTTTCATAGTCAAAGATACCTGCGCTTACTGGACTGCTCATTTTTCCCTTAAATGTAGGATGTCTCCATCAAATAAATACACAAGAGAAACCATTCTTGGATAACACATTAAGTCTGATGGAGTCCACGTGTAGCATAACATAACCCACACACATTCACCAATATTATATGGTCCTCATAAAATATGAGTCCATCTAACACATTACTGATTTATTACATCTAGCCACATTTCCCAGAAACTTGACTTTTTTCAAAATCTCCTGCGAATTACCACAAACATGTTACAATGACAAAACAAGTGATAAGTGAACAAGTGCAAGACAAACCACATGGAGATTTCCAGTTAAGGAGCATGAAGTGAATGCAAATAAGTAGTATGAATATTAGGGGTGACATATATAATAAAAACTTTTTGCTGAAAGGCATATTACAGTAAGAAATGCTATTCACTAAGACGAGCAAGAGAGTCCACTCATCCATGCAACAATGATTAAGAATGAATAGCAACGAAAGTACATCTCCTAAATGCAATACAATAAATACTGAAATATGTAATGGGAAAATATGATTATTAGAAAAACCATACAGTATGTAATGGAATAACTATGCCATCTCTCATCTCTAGTTAAGACTTCATTTATACAGAACAAAATACAGGAATAACTGGTACATAATATCAACTACAGTTTTGTGGGAAGAAATGAAAAGGAAAGTGTAATGTGTGTATGGTAACAGTACTTCACCTAACTATCTGTTTTAGTGGAACACTCTGCCATTTTTTTCTGTAAAAGACCTCAAAGCCCAAGAAGCTAGTTATAAAATGAGTAAGTTTTGTTGGTGTATTCCTGTCTGCCTCAAGACTCTTCTAGCTTTACACCAAACATTCCATTTTTTCACCTTACAATTTAAAACTACACATATTGCGTAAATAATGAATCAGAATAAAAAAGACTTTCCTTGTATGAAACAGAATTACAGACTAAATACTTTATGACTGGATTTCACAGAAACCTGGTGAAAACTACCACCCTTAATGAACAGTTATACAACATTTTACAAACCTAACACAAAAAATTAATGTAAGTCACTACCCTAAGATACAATCTACAGTAAAACACCGTACTATTTTAACAAATTACTTACAATAAATAGGTCTAATCAGCAAAGACTAGAAAAACAGCTTGGGGGACTATTTCAACCTATGCTATTCCAGTGTAAAAAACAGCCACATTATAATATGATACCGTGTGAATCAATGTGTTCACGAAGTGACTAGATTCTACGGCACCTTTAAATAAATAAATAAAAATTGCTTCCAAGCTTTCCACAAAATATAAACTCATATCTTACCTATCTAGCGCTTTCATGTCAAAAATAAAAAGGAAATTACTTTATTCTTCATATTTACATTCACTAATAACACACAGGTGTGAGAGTGGTGGTCTAGTAGCAAAATGCCAGACTTTGACTCTGGAAGATACCACATTCAATCCCAGTATGAGTCAGAAATTTTCCTCATTCTAGTCCCTCCAGGATTGTCCCAGGTCTACTTCAGCCTACAATCAAACTGAGTACTCGAGCTGGGATTAGTCCTGAGGATAAAAGTGGTCGGGGTAATGGGCTTGTCACATTCTCCCTCCTCGTGCTGTGGCGAACAAAAGCGTGCACTGTACTTTCTGCCAGGCCAGAAGACAGCCCACGTTTTGTGTGCCACTGACAGTATCTATTAATAAAACACACAATATTTTTTTTGGAAAATTTACTGTGACAACATTTTTAAAAGTAACTGTGTTATTAGAATTTTATCTGGTGTTAGTTTTAGAACAATCTGCAGACACCTCTGCGAAATTATTTTGTCAAAGTCTGAAGGTGCCACCCCTCCTAACCCATTGAACTTTTTGTTGTGGTGACTGACTGGTTGCAAATACAAAATAAAGAGTTTAGTTGTAACAAGTTGATCTGCAACATAACTCAAGGTCTATGCTACTTTTATATTAGTTTGATCCAGAAGTTTGTAGCATTTTTGTTTTGCATGTTGGTCTTTCCATTTCTATGGGTTTATATATCAATTGTCAGTTTTTATTTGTAGTTCATGGTCGCTATTTGAGTTTACATATTGTCAATTTTATCATCTGAGGATAATGTATGGAGCTATAGATGCTAGAATATGTAGTGCCAAGCAGATAAATCTGAACATTTCTGACATATTCTTCTGTTTGAGTTGGGGGGGGGGGGGGGGGAGTGACAGCAGCAGAGGCAGCCAGAAACATTTGCGCCATGTGTGGGGCTAATGCCATTGGATATAGGATGACATGAAAATGGTTTTGAGGAGAATCATTTTGACATTAATGACTTTACACATTCAGGAAGACCTTTGAGGTTTGAAGATCGTTTATGCACATTAATCCACAATTATCCATGTCAGTGTACTCAAGAACTCGCAAATTTGATGAACTGTGATCATTTCACCATTGTTTGAAATTTGCTCCAACGAGGAATGTTCAAAAATCAAGTGTATTGATACTGCATGCTCTAAACCAAAATCACGAAGATCAATGGGTGGCCATATGTGCACCTCTGCTTGCTCGTCATCAATGAGCTCAGGACAACACCAACCATTTCTATCCTGTATCATTATTGGTGACAAGAAATGGTGTCTTTATGCTAGAATCAGGAAAAGAAAGGAATGGTTTAGTCCAAACAACACAAAAATTCCCTTTACAAAGATCTGCATGCACTCCCAAAAGATAACATTATGCATGTGGTAGAACAGCTACAGTGTGGTGTACTACGAATTGCTTCCCAGAGTTGTTCCCATCACTAATGACATTTATCATCAACAACTGAGACATCTTGCAGAAACAATCCAAGAACAATGATCAAGAAGACTGCATGAAGTGAGGCTACTCCACAATAATGCACGCCCATGTTCTGCTAGGCATACAAAAACACGGGTCTAGTGTAGCAGGGGATACAACCCGTCGGCTTTGGACAATGACGTCACAAGTCGCCAGAGAGCAGTTTACCATTTTCGCTTTTGCTGTTATGTTTCAGTTTCGTTTTTTTACTGATTGCTTAATAAAGTGGATCTGTTTATTCTATCTCGTGAGATTTTTTTTAAAAAAGCCAAAAAACACTTATCAGCTACTGAAGGGAGCTACAACACTAAGAAGAATCGCTTCTCGTTTGGCGACTTGTGACGTCATTGTCCAAAGCCGACGGGTTGTATCCTCTGCTACACTAGTCCCCAAAAACACTATACACAAGCTGAGTTGGGCAGTCATTCTGCACCCATCTTATTCATCTCATCTTGCACCCTCATATTTTCATCTTTTCCACACTCTATCGAACAACCTTTAAGGAACATCCTTTCCAGATGAAAATATGCTCCAATGCGTTCTTTGCCTCAAAACCACACGATTTCTACAGATGTGGAATAAAAAAGTTCCCCAGCATTGGCAGTCTGTTGTTAACAGTGAAGGAGATTATATTATTGATGACTGAAATCTCTATTATGTGTACCTGTTGTGTTTACTGATCTTATGGAAAAAGGCTGCAAACTTATGCACCAACCAAATATTTAACAATCTTTTCATTATAATAATTTACAAACACTGTGTTACATTTAAAAGACCAATCCCTTGCAAGTTTTTTGTGTGTAATGTGTACATACATCATACATAAATTAATAAAAGTACAAGAGGTTATCACTTGCCAAAAACTTTTGACACCCTTGTCACAATGCACTTATCCATTAATGTCTTTATCTTTGAAAACATTTATATTTTTCAAGAAATAATGCAATAAATGGTCATAATAATCATGCCAAAGCACCATCAACAAATCATACAAGACTAGAGGAGTACACATGCATTTCAAAAATGCACATGCATGTTAAAAGTCTTATGAGTAATATAGTGAAGTTTAATGTTTAACTGTTGGATAACTCATTTGACTCTAGTGAAGAGTAACTTTAAACAGAATCCTGATTTGGGGATCAGAAATGTTTGGAAATAATTTTCAAAGCTTCTGTCACACCATGTGGTAACTACCTAAACAAATATATGTAACCATCAATTTGCACGTTTAATTTTAACAACAGAGACTGCAGAAATTTTGCCTCGGCAGCAAAATATAGGAAAATGGTGAGAAAACTTGATTAAACAAAATAATTGCAGTACAGCTGCAACACTGTGGAATGTGAAACCACACTGGAAATAGTTACCACAGAGAAAGAATATGTATGTATGAATGTAAGAAGTTAAAAACATA
Source organism: Schistocerca piceifrons (assembly GCF_021461385.2). NCBI lineage: Eukaryota > Metazoa > Arthropoda > Insecta > Orthoptera > Acrididae > Schistocerca > Schistocerca piceifrons. The sequence goes on along the minus strand of NC_060149.1, from coordinate 365,090,516 downwards.
AAATGACAGAAACAGTGCTTTACTATTCATGGTATGGTATGATGTACTATCCTACTGAGTCGTCCTGATACATGCGAGCAGCAGCCCAAGTTAACCATGACATTTGAATAATGGAATACCGCTTTCACAAAGTTTCACACTGAATGGTAGAAAAAAATTCATCTCAACATTGTTTCTCAAGCAATCCTACAATGCAGATACTTATGAACATAGACAATATACAGGGTGTTCCACTTATCTTGACCACAGGAAACGACTTTTTATCAAACATAAAATAAAAAAAATTACTAAGCAAATGAAACAGAGGTAAAAACTTTAACAACCAAGATCGCTAATTATAATGACTGGTTTCGGCAAATCGAGTTGCCACCATTGGATCGGTAAGGTTGGTTGGTTGGTTAGTTGGTTGGTTGAGTGTTCCATTGATCAATCACATGGTACGGTAGCTGTTATGATGTGGAATGTGTCAAGTGCACAAGAAATGCACATATGAAACAAAATTTTTTAATATATATAACAATACAGAGTTAAAGATTAATATTTGGATTATTTAACCCATTCCCTCAAATGGCACAAAATGCATATACTATATTTATAGATTGATTTATTCCTATTCAAGAATTCATCTATGGTATAGAAGGAGTAGTCAAAGAGATACGATTTCAATTTATTTTTGAAGCTATTACTGCTATCTGTCAGACACCTTATTTCATCGGGTAATTTGTTGAAAATTTTTATAGCAGCATATTTTACCCCTTTCTGTGCCAAAGATCGGTTGAGCAAAGGATGGTGTAAGTCTTTCTTTTTTCTGGTATTATAATCATGAATGTCACTGTTGTTTTTAAACTGGTCCATGTTGTTGAGAACAAATATCATTAGTGAGTAGATGTTTTTGAGGCTGTTGTAAGAGTTCCCAATCTTTTAAAAACATGCCTACAGGATGTGTGACTATGAACCCCACACATTATTCTAACCACTTTCTTTTGAGCAGTGAATACTTTTTGTCTAAATGTTGAGTTACCTCAAAATATTATTCCGTATGACATTAGAAAGTGAAAGTACGCACAGTATGTTAGCTTACTAATTTCTATATCCTCAAAATTGCCAATTATTCTGACTGGAAAAGTTGCTGAACCTAGTCGCTTTAGGAGATCCAAAATATGAATTTTCTAATTAAGATTCTCATCTATATGTACACCCAAAAACTTGGTATGCTCTACCCTGTCTACTGACTTCTGTTGATGTGTTATATTTATTGAAGGAACTGTACATTTTGCAGCAGAAAATTGGATGTACTGTGTTTTTTCAAAGTTTAGAGCAAGCCCATTTGCAGAAAACCAAGTAAAGACTTTTCCAAAGACCGTATTTGTATCATTTTTCAATTTGGCTTTCTTTTACAGGATTAATAATGATGCTTGTATCATTAGCAAACAGTGTCAGTTCAGCTTCCTGTTTCAGACAGGAAGGGAGGTCATTCACATAGATCAAGAACAGAAGGGGACCCATGATTGAACCTTATGGAACACCTAATGTAATTTCACTCCAGTTATACGAAGTGGCAAAATTTATTTAAATCACTTGACCTATATAAGGAAACTTTTTGCTTACTGTTCTGCAGGTATGGCTTAAACCACTCATATGCTATGCCATTTACACCATAGAATTGTAATTTCTGTAACATAATGTTACAGATCACAAATTACAAGCATAATCAGGTCTGATATATTTAGGCGGAGATCATACTTTCAAGAAATGGATGTATACAGCATAGTTTATGTATATGCAGCATATCTCCACACAATATATTGTGTCAAGACATGACATTCCAGGAACACAAAGTAAGTAATACATCGCCATGTCAGAAATAAAACAAGATTTGCATAAAACTTCATATGACATCATATTCAAATCGCACCAACTGCCCAAGGTCATAGTCACATAACAGATGAAAGCAGACAGAGAACAACAAGGCAAGGCAAAGATGTTACGAGCTACCAGCAGGTAGTACTGCTGGAGAAACACATTAGGTTACTCTGAGCTACCAGTAGCATGGCCAAGTCTTGCTCCTACTCCTCCCTCACCCTTCCTATTAGCTCATCCTACCAGTGACAAAATCATTTTTCCTTACCCACACCATTCAGATGTAAGCCAGCACCTACTGGCCTGTACTTCCTCCACGCCCCATGATCTGTAAACTGCAGTCAGAGTGACTTGACCAAGCCATTTTCTTTTCCCCAGTTCGTTCCTTGCCACGGCATAATTTGGAACCAACTTGTGCACACCCTAAGCGAACCCTGCTGTCTGTCACATTACCACTCACACACCAGTCCGCACATCTACACAATATCTGGGGACAGCTGACTTGGGCCTGTAGGCCGAATTTTCACCCACATCACTTAACACACCTTCCTGCAGGTCAACGGGAAATTTTGCAGGCAGCAAAGATGGGCATCTTTCATGTAGATTCTGTATTCTGGAACTGTGTGGTTGAAACTCAGATATTCTTACAGTGATTTTAAAATCAACAAAGCAGACTGATTGTTGAAAATACCCTTTAATTTACTGAGTGTGGAAGAGAAGCTGAAAATCAATCGGTCAGGTGCAAATCAAAACTTTCTGCAATACATGGTTCTGCAAAAAAATCAGGGTTAACATTGAATGAAGACAAACAAAACTTATTTTGCTCCAAATGTGTGTTATTTGGTGGTGAAAAAATGTGGACAACAGTCTACTGTAAGCATCTAAATCATTTAAGAGACTGAATTACATTCAGAAATTGCTAGCAAATGCAAATTGTTTGACACCACTAACGTTGCTGCTGAGATTGATTCAGAATATAAAATGTCAATTCCAAAACATAATTAGTTACAAAGAATACACACATGTTAACCAGAATAATACAGTGCTTAACATTTCGTGGACCTCGTGAGTTTGCACTAAGGGGTCAGCTAACTGTTGCAATTTCTTAGATTTGTTAACTCTTCTATAAAATGATGACAGTAATCCATTTACCCTCCTCAATGCCTCTACAAGAAGAATCAAATACCCTTGTAAACACAACATTTACCCTCCTCAATGCCTCTACAAAAAATAGACCACTCAAACTTCCTACTGTTAAATGTACGTCACGCGTTACACAAAAGGAATTTTTAAACTATATGTATCAAGTTTACATTGAATAACTGATTGCAGGCATTAAGGCTTCCGCTTTTGTTTCTGTACAGGCAGATGAAACAACAGATATTACATGCATAAGTCATGTTTGTCGTAATACCGTGGTAAATTAGTGGGAAGAAACCTGTTGAAAGATTCCGTTCCTTCACTATAAACAACAACAATACAGGTTATATAACTACAATTCAGAACAAATTCATTCTAAAGTTTACTGCCTTGTTATCTGAGCCCCACCAATGAAAATGAACACAAGTTGCCGCTAATAATCCACCTTATCATACCAGACCCAACTCAGTTTGTAACTTGTGATCTATATGCTTTACAGCATTGATTATGGCAACTTAGATTTGCCAAAACCGGACATCACAAATAAAATTATAATTAGACACGTTGGCCGTTGTAGCTTTTACTTCTACACCTGATATTACTCTAGACTGCCCCCAATATTTTAATGATATTAAGCATATATACAAAGCAAACAGCGTTGAGTTAAAAGAGGAATATAAGCCAACAGGATTACATTTTTTGTAACTTAGTTCATTATGAAAATATGATCATTAGTAGTACATTTTTTTTTAACAGCATCCTGTATTTTTTCATTCAGTAATCCATTTACCCTTCTCAATGACTCTACAAAAAGTATCAAATCTCCATGTAAACACACCATTCAATTTAATGAGCAACCCAAATGAGCATCTTTAATACCATTCTGTAATCCATTGTGGGTGCAAAAATGTGTGGAACATTTAAAAATGCTCAAACTGGTGATCACGGACAGTGGTACTGTGCAGTGCAGTGCCACATGGTGAAATGAATTACACAGAAGCACAATATGTTTCTGCATGTTCTCTGGAGCAGTTGGAATATCCCAATAGATGATGTCTTTTACGCATCCGCAGCAGAAAAAGTCTAGAGGACTGAAGTCAGGAGGCTGATCAGACCTCAACAGCCAATCCACTTGGCTTGATGTCTTCAGTTCAGAACACTATGTGCACACAAGGCATTATGCGGTGGACATCCATCATTTTCATACCACTGGTACTTAGCAGAATTTCATCCACAAGACGAGGATGAATTCATGGGAGAAGGTTGGAATATACCCTGCAGTTTGGGTTACCACTGGTGAGATAATAGTCACTAATTGCAGTAAGAAACATCCTATACCAGACATTAACTCTCTGTGGACACTGGTGTTCAACCTGTGTAAGCCACTGGGGGCTTTTGCTAGACTAATAATACATGTTCTTTCTATTTACCTATTCTTTGTTTGGTAAAGAACATTCATCAAAGTTCTGGTTGGCAAATATTTGCTGCTGTGTCCACTGACTTGACTGTACACCATTCCCATGCTACTTTTGGTGAAAGTATGTACAATAAGGATAGAGCTGGTGATGTGTTAGAATGTGACAGATACTTGGTTTAGGAATGCCAATCTCCTGTTTAACCTGTCATGCACTCATGTATGGACTCACTGCAACTGAAGCAAGGTTACCAGCTACGGTGGCTCTGCCTGCGCGAGTTCTACAATTATTGGGTTGCCCTGGGTTCAAATGTTCCATTTCCTAAACCATCACAAGACAAGTAAACACTCGTCAGGAAGGTGGGTTCTTGTCAGGATATCACTCTGTAGAGTTTCTCTGCCCGAATAGCATTATGCCTCCCTTCAGTCACAACAAAATAATAGTACTGATTATGCAGTTCTTAATCAAGTGAGGTCTTCACTGTACACCACATACCATTTAAAAGTACCACAGTTGTGTACTACATATAATCTTATCGTAAATAAGAAAACATTACAGTAATTACCACTCTGGTCTTTGTATATGAGCAGCATTTCTACCGTCTCATCTTGGTGTACATTGTACACACACAAATCTTCAACAAGTGACAGTTCACTATGTGACTGGTGCGCATTTTATATGTATTAATATTTGTCTATTGTCAATTACAGCAAGTGAACCAGTGTACCAGTACAGGAGAGTCAAAGTAAATTTTGTCATACTTTTTGGGTCTAGTGCAGCAGGGGATACAACCCGTCGGCTTTGGACAATGACGTCACAAGTCGCCAGATAGCAGTTTACCATTTTCGCTTTTGCTGTTATGTTTCAGTTTCGTTTTTTTTACTGATTGCTTAATAAAGTGGATCTGTTTATTCTATCTCGTGAGATTTTTTTTTAAAAAAGCCAAAAAACACTTATCAGCCACTGAAGGGAGCTACAACACTAAGAAGAATCGCTTCGCGATTGGCGACTTGTGACGTCAATGTCCAAAGCCGACGGGTTGTATCCCCTGCTGCACTAGTCCCTACTTTTTAATAATACGTTAATGTGAATGGCACACTGTGATAAGTTTTCGAATAGGTCTTGAGAAAAAGTAGTGGGTTACAGAATGAAAACTATATAGGGTGCTACTTGCTACTTTTTAAAAAAAAGACACATAATGCTGTTTGTACTAATATGTTTGTAACAAACATCATTGCAAGAAAGGCAATCATGTTGGTCAATGTCCTCCTGGTAGCTAAACATCATCTGCAGGATTTTTTTTTTTTTATTTTGCTTCCATACAAAAAGTTATTGGGGATGGTTAAGATATATCAGCCATCCTGTACATGTTGGGTACCTCGTGGCACAAAGGTCTGTCCAGCAAACTATACCTATTTCTGTTTTATTTTGATTGAACAGTTATTGTCATTCACAACTATTTCTATTCTTTTCCTTGTGAGTGGTTTGGAACAGTTGGAGGAACATAATTAAAAATGAAACCACAGTAACACACGAGAATAGATTATTATTATTATTATTTTTTAGTCTGGGACCATTACTTTTCAATCATTACTTGTGAAAAATACAGACTGCAGTTTTCGTAACTGTGCTGGGTAAATATTAGTTCCAGTTCCAAACGAAAATATTGTATTTCTTTTAGTTGAAGATTTATGCAGCAGCAGCAGCAGCAACCAGTCTTCTTTTGACATCAGCATTTAGTAGCCTGGGTTTGCTCCACATTACAAATCTGACATGACCGTCAGCATATCCAATTTTATTTTTATTAGAGGTGATATCAGCCAATTAGATCCACACACTAATCCATTTGTTACAATAATGCATTTCTGAATCTAGTTTTTGTCTTCCGAAAGAGAAAACTAAAGTAAGCATACAAGTTCTAAAAACGTGTTTCATACAGATTGGCAACGGAACATAACCAGTAAAGCCTAAGGACAGTAAAAATAATCTTCGTCAAACGTTGCTTACAACAGGCGTAACTAACGTGTACATATTTTTTGCTTTGTTTACAGTAGTGATTACACAGTAACAGAGATTCAGAAAAGAATTTTTACGAGAGAGTCTGGAAAGAATTTTCAAATTCCTAACGTGCAGTTCCTACAAAAATTCTCCGCACTGGAGAACTTGCACCAGTTATTTCGTTCACTCGAGAACTTCACTTATATTACGAAATCTATAGATTCCACATCGTTTGTCGGTGTCCCCTTACATATACATTTACCAAAACAAATAATTAGGCCTATTGTACGTTTTGCATTACATATAACAATACTTTAAAACGTGCAGATACGACTGAATACTTCGATGCCCGTGGTGTAAAATGCATTCCATACAACAAATAACAATTTAATTACCAGTATACGGACCTCAATCCATTTAGAATGTTATTGTTTTTTTTTTCTTATCCCATTTCTAGCTCTTCTGCACACAATTCCCGAAAACATAACCTCGTTATCAGGACATTTAAATTCATAAACAAACAACAAAACACTCTTCGTTCGGTAGTGAAAAGCATATCCGAGGAGCAAAACATCACTTTTTCAACAGTTATATGACAACGGAAATGAACTGTCAAAATAATTAAGCTTACCATTTATCACGGTCATTCTTCTCCCAAATTCGAGCTCTTCATTTTAGCTTCATTACGTCACAGGAATTCACGAAATACACTTCTTCGAATAAAAACACAACAACATGGCATTTCTGTCATTAAATGCTACAAAAACAAAAAATAACCTCACAATCATGAGCACAGTTACGAGATGCAATTTCACTGCACCTTCCCGTTGCGTGGTTTATTTATTTATAAGAGTTTCATTCGGTCGAGACTGTAGTCCCAGTAGCCACAAATGAACGTCGCCATACATTAGAAAAATTAAGTCTTACTTTAACAATACTTCCACCAGAAAACCAGTAACCTTAAGTAGTAAAGAATATCCCCGCAATATCCATTACGTCAGCAGGCTGCTTCGCCCTTTCCTTCCCGTCCGTGCTACCACAGTATTGTAAAACACAGCAGGCGTAAAATCAAAGAGCAATGTTTGGTTTCTGTTATCGCACAATTTTTATGAGTCATAAAAATTTCCATAGTTTTTCTATGATGATTCCGCTGGAAGTGCTAGCTTTCTAAATCCGAATAATCGTTCCACACCCAATGTACAAACGATGATACACCTCTGCCTTGCAGAGAGTATCTTCCATTTGAAATACATGAGCAATTAGGTTACGTTTTTAAAAGTCCAAGGAAAATTACACTAATCTGGAGTAGTTAAATGTATCCTGGTGGTCATAAGTAAATTCTAAATTAAACGGCAGAACTCAAAAGCGCACGAAGATTATTTTAAATTTTGGTATTTGAATGCCAGGATTGTAACCCAAGACAAAGTTGCAATTATTGCAAGATTTTAACAGTAATATGTAGAGTCAACTATTTTTTTCTAGTACGACGGAAGATTATTTTCAGATGATTATGTATTAAAGTGATGTATTGTAAAAACGTGGCATTTTCTGTGATAAAGTCAAGCTCAAGTGAATTTTTGCGAACAGGTTACGCGGTGTACAACGTTCAGCAAAAACTAAGTTTGGTACCAGTTGTAGCGAACGCAACGTTGTGAGATATAATTTGATGGCATACTAATCATTTAATATAATGGACTAGTATACATGGAAAAGCACAGAATGAAACTGAGTTTCGTTTATTAATTTCCCATGATATCTAAAAGAACTTGGTTCCCAGTTTAGTAGAGAAGTAAATGATGAACTTGGGCTATAGCAAATAATGTTTGACATAATGACTCTTTGTTACATGAGCTAGAATTTAATGTATGTCGTTAGCTAGTCTTATTGCATCACATAAACAAATGCTAGTATCCACCAAACAAATACGGTCAAGGGGCCACTGTAGAGAATAACTATTCACTGTAACAAAGTTTCTTTCCATTGTGTTACGTCCTATGTTAGTTTAGGATGGGATTGTCGGGTTCAGAGAATGCTGTCATGGCATATCTCACACCAGTCATTAGAAATATCTTCAATACAGTAATATGAATCTGACCTTCTCTACATTACATCGGTAGAAGTAATGTTTACAGTAACTTCTTTAAAATCAAGAAGTGTGCTTCTAAGTTACACAACACGTTAAGTAATTGTATCTGTGTAACCACTCATTTATCACTGGAACATTTCCCGAATGGCTGAAATGTGCTGACATTAAGCATTTTCTGAGAAAGGGGATAACGGAATACCGTTAAGTTTCCACCCAGTTTCATTTTTGGCAGCATTCTAGAAAATTTTAGAAAAGGTAATATATATGTGAGTGCAGGTTTTCAGGCGTATTCCAATTACAAAATATTGTCGGGTGATCAGCCGAGTGGTGGCGTCGCCAAATCGTTTGAATGAGTTTCGTAATTATTGTCTTCAGTCGAAGATGATGGGTACGAAACTCATTCAGACACTGCGACAAGGCGATGCCATCACTCGGCTGATAACCCGAGAAGATTGTATCAAGGTAATATACAACCATCTTACAGCAAATAACATATTGTCAGAGTCACAGTTCACACGTCTGAAGGGTTCTAATATTAAGATGGCTATTTATAGAAACAGCCAGAATGTGCTTAATTCATTAGACAGTAAACAACAGGCGACTGGTATATTCCGTGAACTGTCAGAGGAATTTTAAGTAAATTAGAACCTTACAGTGTAATAGGAAACGCTGCAGAATGGTTCAAATGCTATATCTCTGACAGGCAACAAGGGTGCCTTAGGAAGGAGACATATATTACATGAAGAGGCACAATCCGACTGGGAACTACACTCCTGGAAATTGAAATAAGAACACCGTGAATTCATTGTCCCAGGAAGGGGAAACTTTATTGACACATTCCTGGGGTCAGATACATCACATGATCACACTGACAGAACCACACGCACATAGACACAGGCAACAGAGCATGCACAATGTCGGCACTAGTACAGTGTATCTCCACCTTTCGCAGCAATGCAGGCTGCTATTCTCCCATGGAGACGATCGTAGAGATGCTGGATGTAGTCCTGTGGAACGGCTTGCCATGCCATTTCCACCTGGCGCCTCAGTTGGACCAGCGTTCGTGCTGGACGTGCAGACCGCGTGAGACGACGCTTCATCCAGTCCCAAACATGCTCAATGGGGGACAGATCCGGAGATCTTGCTGGCCAGGGTAGTTGACTTACACCTTCTAGAGCACGTTGGGTGGCACGGGATACATGCGGACGTGCATTGTCCTGTTGGAACAGCAAGTTCCCTTGCCGGTCTAGGAATGGTAGAACGATGGGTTCGATGACGGTTTGGATGTACCGTGCACTATTCAGTGTCCCCTCGACGATCACCAGTGGTGTACGGCCAGTGTAGGAGATCGCTCCCCACACCATGATGCCGGGTGTTGGCCCTGTGTGCCTCGGTCGTATGCAGTCCTGTTTGTGGCGCTCACCTGCACGGCGCCAAACACGCATACGACCATCATTGGCACCAAGGCAGAAGCGACTCTCATCGCTGAAGACGACACGTCTCCATTCGTCCCTCCATTCACGCCTGTCGCGACACCACTGGAGGCGGGCTGCACGATGTTGGGGCGTGAGCGGAAGACGGCCTAACGGTGTGCGGGACCGTAGCCCAGCTTCATGGAGACGGTTGCGAATGGTCCTCGCCGATACCCCAGGAGCAACAGTGTCCCTAATTTGCTGGGAAGTGGCGGTGCGGTCCCCTACGGCACTGCGTAGGATCCTACGGTCCTGGCGTGCATCCGTGCGTCGCTGCGGTCCGGTCCCAGGTCGACGGGCACGTGCACCTTCCGCCGACCACTGGCGACAACATCGATGTACTGTGGAGACCTCACGCCCCACGTGTTGAGCAATTCGGCGGTACGTCCACCCGGCCTCCCGCATGCCCACTATACGCCCTCGCTCAAAGTCCGTCAACTGCACATACGGTTCACGTCCACGCTGTCGCGGCATGCTACCAGTGTTAAAGACTGCGATGGAGCTCCGTATGCCACGGCAAACTGGCTGACACTGACGGCGGCGGTGCACAAATGCTGCGCAGCTAGCGCCATTCGACGGCCAACACCACGGTTCCTGGTGTGTCCGCTGTGCCGTGCGTGTGATCATTGCTTGTACAGCCCTCTCGCAGTGTCTGGAGCAAGTATGGTGGGTCTGACACACCGGTGTCAGTGTGTTCTTTTTTCCATTTCCAGGAGTGTAATTACATGTGATGTCCCACAAGGTTCCGTCTTAGGGCCTTATTTTCTCTTGTTTCTATGAATGACCTGTCATTTGAAACATCAGAGGCCAGGCTTGTTGTGTGAGCATATGATACAAACACTGCATAAAAAAAATCCACTACTTCTTGGAGAGGTTGTTTAATGGAATTTTCATGGACATTAATAAAATGTTTCTAGGCAATTCTTTGTCACCAAACTTTAAAAAAATACACTATATGCAGCTTAGAAGTTGTAAGATGTTTCTTGCCAGTATATAGGTGAAATATGAGGCCAAACAGACAGAAGAAGTTGACAGTATTACAGTCTTTGGCTTTAAGCTCGATATTGATTTAAATTGGGAGGTGATCACTACAGAACTGCTGAAGCATCTAAAAAATGTCTATTGCAGTGCAAATGATGTCAGACATAGGTAATATAAAAATAATAAAGCTAGCATACTATGTTTACTTCCATTCCATAATGTAATAAGGGATTATTGTTTGGGAAACTTGTCAAGCCACATTAACGTTTATTGGGTCCAACAACGTGTAATAAGAATAATTTTTGTTGTGAACTAAAGAACATCTTGCAGAGGCCTGTTCAGAGAACTGAGTATACTAATTACTGCTGCACAATCTGTTTACTCATATTCCTTAATGAAGTTCGTAGTTAAAATGGATATATCTTTCAAACCACCTGCTCAGTTCATGGAAGCAGTGCTGGGAATGAGTATATTCTTTCAAAGGATTTAAAGTCACTTTCTTTGGTCCAGAAAGGTGTCCATTCTCCAGGAACACACATTTTCAATAACTTGCTAGCAGATATAAAAAGTTTAACTACAATTAGAGTTGAGTTTAAACAAAACCTAAGGGATTTGTTGATGGCCAACTTATTCTGCTCCACTGACAATTTCCTTATTAGATGCAAATGATATGATTACATTACTAATAATACAAAGTAACATAAGTATTACATACAGTCTGACACCTGTACAAATTTAGTGCAGTAATACAAAGATTGTAAATAAGTCTTGTAAAATACATTTTCTATTTGATGATGCATGGTTACAATAGTGTTAGAGTTATCATATACACGTCAGTGTATTGTACATTTATGTATTTTGTGACAAGTATGCTATTACTTTTTAAATGAAAATGTTTAGTATTTTATCAATCTTCAGCAACTGTAGTTGTATTTATTGAAATATTCAGCAACCAGTTGCACAAAGGAAATTTTATTTCCTTAAGCAGTTTCAGGCATGTACTGCCCTTCTTCAGAAGACTATACAGAAAAATATATCACAAAAAGTAGAAGGTAGATAAGAATTTAAAATTTTAGATTGAAAAGTTTAAAATTTTTTAAACTTTTAAGTTTAAAAATCGTACATAATTATAACTACCACATTATTTCTGAGGGTCAAAAATAAGATGCATGCAGCATATTGCGGCGGTCCTAAAATACAAAAGCTGTATTTAATACAATAATGAAGCTATTAATTAAAAAGAGCTTGTAAAAGTTTAATTGCGGTCCATAGTGCCTTTACAAAAATGGTGTAAGGAAGCCAGACAACAAGAACAGACATCATGCTAGAACTGGAGCTAATCAGCTAATGACAGGTCGCAAAGTTTTTTCACAAATTGTACCTGCGACATGCAAATACCACAGTACTCGTTGTTTTACTGTAATAAAATTGTGTAGCCACTTGCTTTCCTCTATAGTCACTTTCTGACCCTTCATATTATCCATTTATCGAGAAATGTGTCTCCACTTACTCCAGTTACAGTTTCCAGCCCCATGATAAGCTTTGCACTTTGATTTTGGTGACAGGTTCCCTGATAGCAAGCTACTGCCCTTACTATGGCTGTCTGGAGATTAGTTTCCAAATTTCCCATCCATAGTGCCATTTGTCATTTGTATTAACTTATTTTTATTTGTCATTAGGTTTTTATTTATCACTTATAATGATGCTTATGCACAATTATATTTTCGTTTATGCTTTGTGACAACTATAGTTGTGTAAAGTTTTGCTTCATTATTTTATCGCATTTTTACCCCCAGCCTGAGACCAATCTCAAGACATGCATGTCATTAGCTGATTAACTGCAGTTCTGGCATGATGTTTGCACTTGTTGTTTTACTTCCTTATACCATTTTTGTACAGGCATTATGAACTACGTGTAAGCATTGCATTTATGGATTCACTATTGCATTATTTTAGGACCACAGCAATGTGCTGCATGCATCTTTTTTGACAATCGTAAATGATGCGATAGTTATAAATATGTTCCATTTTTTATGCCTAAATTTTTAAAATTTTTAAACTTTTCAATCTGAAATTTTAATATTGCTATCTAAGTTTTACTTATTTTGGTATATTTGTATGTACAGCCTTCTGAAGAAGTGTACTTGGTGACTGAAACCAGTGAAGCAAATAAAAATGCTTTTGTGGATCTAGTTACTGATCGTTTTATTGTGTTATTCCACATCCATGAGGACTATTTCACTTGGGGTCTCTGGAAAATAAACTAAAAAAGGACCACTGTAGACGAAATGGCAGAAAAATCGGACCGTTTGGCAATAGCAGCAGAGAAATCGGGCCAGGGCATGATGTCAGAGAGAGGAAGAATGTAATTAATTCCGGAAATGCGAGATATCTGACGTTCAGTTTGTATTAACCTATGCCCCATGTGTTAATGGTTGCTTACTAGCCAGCTGGCAGACGATGTCCCAGATCGCTACGACACAGATTATGGGCCTGACTGAGTTTTCAGATTGCAGTGGCAGTAAAACCAACAAATACGTGACACAGAGGCTATAGGACTTTAAGCTTTTTTCTAAAATCGCTTATTTTTGTCTTTTGAAATTGTAAATTATAACTTTGAAAGTTTCTGAGTTAAGATTAAATCCACAAAATTACTTTCCATGAACATGTGGTCTCATGTATTTAAGGCGAGTGCTACTACGTTTGTTTCTCATGGCATTATCGTTAGAAGTGTATACTGGTGATCAGTAGGTGAAGAGTTCAAATCTTGGTTGATTTTTTGACGTTTTAATAAAAAACGATCTTACTAGAAAGAAAAAATGGCGAAAATCCGGACAATGTTGATCAAAATTATGAAATCAAATGCGAGAGTAACGAAATAGCTGCCCTATTGTGTATCAGCGTCACTGTGATTCAAGTATTTTTCTTCACTTTGCCAGCCGAAGTGGCCATGCGGTTAAAGGCGCTGCAGTCTGGAACCGCAAGACCGCTACGGACGCAGGTTCGAATCCTGCCTCGGGCATGGATGTTTGTGATGTCCTTAGGTTAGTTAGGTTTAACTAGTTCTAAGTTCTACGGGACTAATAACCTCAGCAGTTGAGTCCCTTAGTGCTCAGAGCCATTTGAACCATTTTTTTTCTTCACTTTGCTAAAGTTCTGAAAGATATGGCATCTTACGTCAGAGAAAATATCTAAACACAAAAGCAATTTATGGAAATCTAGTCATAAAAGATAGAGCAGAACATGAAATTATTGGCAGTTTAGTGTAAGACATGTTATATATTAGTGTGCCTCCACCTAATAATTATCTTCCCTAAGTGTCTACAAGCAGTGATGACATTTCCTCTATACATTAACGACAGAATACTTTGGCAGTACCGAGCGAGGTGGCGCAGTGGTTAGCACACTGGACTCACGTTCGGGAGGACGACGGTTCAATCCCGTCTCCGGCCATCCTGATTTAGGTTTTCCGTGATTTCCCTAAATCGTTTCAGGCGAATGCCAAGATGGTTCCTTTGAAAGGGCACGGCCGATTTCCTTCCCAATCCTTCCCTAACCCGAGCTTGCGCTCCGTCTCTAATGACCTCGTTGTCGACGGGACGTTAAACACTAACCACCACCACCACCACTTTGGCAGTAGAGGATGAGTAAGGATGCAATGTGTACTTGCACACCTATTTACATCCATGAAAGGTATCTTCAATGGGCAGTATCAGGTTAGTAACACAATGTTAACAGAACACATACTTATCAGAAAATATTAATTGTAATGTAGAAAATATTAACTGTAATGTATTACTGACTTATGAAAATAAATTAAACCTACAATTCAAAGCTATACAGAGGCGTCTGACCAGCAGAAGGATGAAAACATGAAATCATATGATTCACTGTATTTTCGTGTCCCTGGTCGTCTTATGCTAAATGTTGCATCATATTGCACTATAAAATACCTACAAATCTCATCCATCACATGTGCCGGTCTATTATTTCACTTTCCACTCCGCTCACGTAAGTTCCAGTGCAGTTTCACAAAGCATTATATGCCAAAAAACCTCCAATTTCTTCATGGAGTTCATAATATTATTCAAGTTTTAATAATACACCATTTATATATCACAGAAGAATTCTTTGACACTGTGTATTGTCTGGATGTGCCTGCATTTATTTACAAACAAATTACCAACAGACTAACTGTGAATAAATGGAAAAGCGAGAAGGGGAATATGAGGGAGAAGATGGTGATATGAGCTACGATCATGTGTTGAACCATCAAGGCAACAATAGCATGGGGAACAGAGCAGTGGAGAAGAGGAATGAGGGCTTTGAACAATAGCAGAAACTAACTGCTAGTAGCAAAAACAACAAATAAACGTAGGCAAACAAAAGACTACACCTATGGATGTCATTTCTCATACTCCAGGTTCAAATCAAACCACTGACCTCTAGTTAATACAATATGCTCGTGGTGCTGATTGAGGATGGATGACTTTAAGTGAGGTGTTGTCAAAGCGGTTTGTGACTTATGTCAGACGTATCATATTGATCCGGTGCTGGTGGAACTCTCTTGTCATGCTGGTGATGTCGAAGGCATTTAAAGCAATTTTCTTTCGTCACACGGCCTGTCTTTCATTGTGAGACAAGCTGCAACTGCATGGGATTCAGAAAATCCCTGCAGTATGAAGATAAAGCTATTAGCTATTCACATGTGTCACATATCTCGCACATTTATGAGTTTTTGGTATCCTGTATCAACCCAACACGGATTAAGAGGCATTAACACTTACTGTCAAAGCTATTCAAATTCACATCAAAGATGCCTGTGGTTACTGAAGTTGCCTGAGTATTAGGAACTGTGGATTAACACTTTTGGTGTTGGTCTTATACGTAGCTGCCATTACCTGTGGACTGGCTAAAATATGTGGTTTCTTGGAAGTTATAAGTCGTGTGTACAAATATGTAGCTGAATTTCAAAACATTTTTAGGGTTATTGAACTTCCTACTTTAAACATACAAATTTGGATATTGCAGGTTTCAAATCTATATCTATAGATGAAATTTCAATTTAATAAAAATTATTGCAGAAAAAATGAAAAGGTGTTCTCATATTCAAATATACACCTGTAAGCAAACAAATGATCTTTCTTTTTAAATTTTGTTTACACATTGTTTAAATCTAAAAAAACAGAAAAAGCAAGAACAAAATAAAATTTTGAGTTAATATTGGAGTACAGTGTGATTCAAATTAAACATGGAGAGATACATAGTCCATCATTACACTCACTGGAATCATATGCTGGGGCTGATTTCCTAATTTATCTACAGGGATGTCCCTTATAACGACAGAATCTCCGAAGGTAATAGGATATATATGTCATCTGAATCGTCGTAAAATATTTCGCAGTCATCAGCTGCAGACTCGTCACGGACTTCATAAATCATTGACTCCTTCACTGATGATTTTGATCATAAAATCAACACACACCACACAAACAGAGGTAACCTAAGCGTCAGCTAATGCCAACAAGAGGAGACACTATAACAAAGGTTTCAAAAACGAATTTTTCCAGTGATACTGCTACTAACAGCTAGCAGAATCTACAAAGCCTTCATACCTGACAGACGTTCGCAGGAGTCGTGTAATTACGTTCGACACTGCGTAATAGCATTATAACTGGTGTGATGTAATATTATGTCCATAGAACATTACCATTTTCCACAAGCGCCGTAACATTACGTCAGCTGCACGCTAAGTGTTAAATATCATCTCATGTGATGGTTGGAATCTTAGAATCTCAAGTGACTACTCTTAAACTCGGGCTCTGGACCCAATAAGTATGTGGTATTCAGGATGAATCACCAAAGCTTGACATGTATCACATATATGCCAACTGTACCTCCCATTACCAGCACATGATTCTTTTTCTTTTTGTTTACAAATTTGAGGTTGGATATATACATGTTACAGTAGTTCATATTCTGGAAACTAGCATTCAACAATTACATCAAATAGTTATTCATTGTGTTTCATTGTTATCATTGTTTCTCATAAAGTACACAAAAGACAACGCAAACACTGTAAGAAAATCACCATGTCTTGGACCAAATTGGAACTGAATACCTTTGACTTACAGCCTAAGTTCCAACTGCAACAGGTCAGTCAGACAGACTTTATATGGAGTACATCCATATATGGAACTGAAACATGGACGATAAAGAGTGTAGGTAAAAATAGAACAGTGGCTTTCAAAACGTGATGGTACAGAAAAATGCTGAAGTTTAGATGGGCCGATCATGTAACTAATGAGGAAATATTAAACAGCACAGGGGAGACAAGAGATTTGTGGCACAACTTGAACAAAAGAAGGGATTCGTTGACAGGACACGTTCTCAGACATAAAGGGATCACCAATTTAGTTTTTGAGGGAAGTATTGGGGGTAAAAATCGTAGAAGGAGACTATAAGATGAATACAGTAAGCAGATTCAAAAAGATGTTGATTACATTAGTTATTCAGAGATGAAGAGGCTTGCACAAGACAGAGTGACATGGAGAGCCGCATCAAACCAATATTTGGACTGAAGTCCACAACAACATATGAGCTTTAAATAAAGTATCCTCAAAAATTTTCAGACATTAAATAACAAAATAAAACTGGGTGGTATTTTTTGTAACCTATATAAGGCAGTTGACTGTGTGAACTACAACCGCTTCCAAGATAAATTAAGATTTTGCGGAATTGATGGTTTAGCCAAGCCAAAGATAAAGCCATACCTAACCAAACGAATGCAGAAAACTGCACATAGTAATTCATTCAATGTAATCAGGGAAGATTCTTCTGATCAGAGAGAAATCACAAATGGAGTCCCCAAGGTTCAGTTTTAGGTCCACCATTGCTCCTCATATATGTAAATGAGTTTCCATCTAATATGCAACAGGCACACATACAGCAACAGAATACATGCTAAACAATGTTAGTAACAGTGTGCTTGACTGGTTTTCTGCGAATGGTATCACTCTCAATTTTAAAAAGACACAAAATATTCAGTTCTGCATATCTAGAGGTACTACACCAATGATAACACATGGTGAGGAAATAATAAATAGGATGGAAACTTCAGAATTCTTTGGTGTCCATACTGATGAGGATTTAAACTGGAAAAAGTTCTTTACAGACTCTTAAAACAACTTAGTTCAGCCATACTTGCACTTAGAATCACTGCAAATCTTGTGGAGAGAGAAATTAGTAAGCTGACAGATTTTGCATATTTTCATTCAATAATGTTGTATGGGATAATGTTCTGGGGTAAACCATCTTAAAGAAAGGAAGTCCTCATTGCTCAAAAACGTGCTGCTAGAATAATATGTGGTGTTCTTCCACGATCATGTTGTAGACATCTCTGTAAGAAACCAGGAACTCAGAATACTGCTTCAGAGTATGTTTATTCCCTCACGAAGTTCATTTTAAATAAACCCTTGCTGTTCAGAAGGAACAGTGATGTACGTAATTACAACACCAGAAGAAAAAATGGCGTTCTTTACTTCAAATTAATGCACAAAAATGGTGAACAATGCTGCAGCCAAACTTTTCGATCATTTGCCCAGTGATATAAAATGTCCATCAGTCACTAAAATAAAATTTGTAAGCAAACTGAAAAAGTTTCTCCATGGCAAATTAATCTACTCCACCATAAGTATTTCTATTACTGTAGTGTGTAAATAGTGATGGGTAGGAATTACTAACTCACATCTGTGTATTTCAAACTAACAACAAAGAAACAAAAATTAATGACTGTTCAGCGTGTAGCCCTATTTACAAATTAATTTCTAATGTGAATGTAAAATAACTCATTCCGCATCACTGCAATTTATCATGTAACTGATCTATGGAGCATGAAACTAACTAACTAAATAACTACAGCATTTAGAAACTTCACAGTACAGCTATCGATTGTTAGTTCAAATTGAAGAACGTTCATTAAAAATTAGTTCATAAAGTTTATTCTGGAATACACAGAGACACACGGAGACGAACACAAACTCAAGACAAAATTTTTCATATAATGGGCGGGATTTCAATCTACGGCCTTCAAAAAAGTCTCTTAGTGTTTTTGGCCTCACGGTCTCCAAAGGCTAGAGACACATAGGCTTACAGACAGACTTAAAGCAGCAGGAAGTTTCAAATATGTATTCCTTCAGCCCATCTACACTGCCACACCTTTTGACGATGATAACTGTTTACTTCATCCCCAGGCACTATCATAAGAGCAGCAAGCAGAAATCACACCGTGGCGGCTTAGTTGCAGTAATTCACTGGAAGCATTCAGTTGTCGCTCTGACTGAAGAATGCAAGCTTTCAGTTAGAGATGCTGGCAGCAGATACTGCCCAACACCTACTACTGAAAAAAGATAGGGGAAGAATTCTGTTCAAGGACATGGTAACAACAGCTCAGGCAAAAAAAAAAAAAAAAAAAAAAAAAAATCTAGCACACGACAGGAGAACACAGAGCTTGTTCATAAGTACCGAAGCTTTCCTTCCTAAGTGTGAAGCACTGTGGCGAGAGACTAGCTTCCCCCATTCCAGTGACACAGTTTGCCATAGGATGAGAGAAGTTGGACTCCACACACGAAGATCCGTTGTGAAACAGGAACTTAGGGACGATAATGTGGTATACTGGCTGGCATTCTCGGAGCTCCATCAGAACGCAGAGTGGGGAAACGTAATTTTCTCTGCTGAGAAGGTGTTTTCCACGAGCAACAATGGTCCAAGAGTGCTTCACAGACCACGAGAGACGAGATATCTTGGAGAGTGCGTACGAAAGCTAGGAAAAGTGGGTGGCTATCGGTTTCCTGCTGGCGATGGATTTCTGCGAGAGGAATAGGAGTACTTCATAGAATTGGGGGAACCCTTGATCATAGGTAACACACTAACCTAATGAAGAATGTGATGTTGCCTTGAGTGTGAATTTTTTACAGTGAACGAAAATTCTCTTTACAGAAGTATCATTCACCTTTGCATAAGTTGGCATTAGTTCAGCACCAGCTATGCAATTTTCTCATCAGGGTGATGAACTCACTGCCACACACTGCTGATATGAATCCAATGGAGAACATGTGGTCTGAGGTACATAAAAACTGTCTCGTAGGCTCTCAGAGACCAGTGTGGCCTGAGCTCCCAGTTGGTGCACATCGACAGCATAGAAAGATATGTATATAGCTTCTTTTCTGTGTTTACTTCGTAGATTCTTACTTAAATTGCGTGGGAGTTTCGTATAGGAGGTGTAATGTCGAGTTTTAGTTACTGTAATCGTAAATTCAGGCAGATTGTAGCGCAGTCGTTAGGCATTTGTACAGGTTAGTTCATACATTCTTTGAGTGTTTCCCTTGCATTATCTAGGCACGGACTCGTGTTTCAGTAACTGTTGTTCAACATCGACTAGAATGGACAGGGACTGTGATTGCTGTGTTCGGATGAGGGCTGAGTTGGCATCCCTTCGCTCACAGCTGCAGACGGTGCTGACTTCGGTCGCCCAGCTTGAGGCTGTTGCCAATGGGCACCACTGTGGGGAGCCGGACTTGGGTATCACGGGGATGTCAGCCTCGTCCCATCTGTCCCCAGATCGGTCTGCCGCTGTGGTTGCACCGGTTGCTGCCCGCAGTGGGGCTGAGCCCTCGCCTGTGGTTGATTGGGAGGTCGTTCCAAGGCATAGCAGGCAGCGAAAGACGTCTCCGGAGGCTGATCAGAAAGCCTTCCCGGTGCGTCTGACAAACAGGTTTCAGGTACTGTCTCTGGCTGAGCCAGATGCAGCTGCCTGTCTGTTTTAGAGGATGATTCTCAGCCTTCAAGGTCCGGGCAATCGCAGAGGGTGGGCTTATTGGTAGTTGGGAGCTCCAATGTTAGGCGCGTAATGGGGCCCCTTAGGGATATGGCGGCTAAGGAGGGGAAGAAATCCAGTGTGCACTCCGTGTGCATTCCGGGTGGAGTCATTCCTGATGTGGAAAGGGTCCTTCTGGATGCCATGAAGAGCAAAGGGTGCAGCCAGCTGCAGGTGGTGGCACATGTCGGCACTAATGACGTGTGTCGCTTTGGATCTGAGGAAATTCTCTCTGGATTCCAGCGGCTATCTGATTAGGTGAAGGCTGCCGGTCTTGCTTACGAGATGAAGGCAGAGAACACCATCTGCAGCATCGTTGACAGAACCGACTGCGGACCTTTGGTGCAGAGCCGGGTGGAGGGTCTGAATCAGAGGCTCAGACGGTTTTGTGACTGTGTTGGCTGCAATCTCAAAGGGTGCATGGCAAATACAGGACGTGCTTGGATCAAGGAACAGTCGGAATTGTAGTTGTAAATTGTTGTAGCTGTGCTGGTAAAGTCCCTGAGCTTCAGGCGCTAATAGAAAGCACAGAAGCTGAAATCGTTGTAGGTACAGAAAGCTGGGTAAAGCCTGAAATAAGTTCTGCAGAAATTTTTACGAAGTCTCAGACGGTGTTCAGGAAAGGTAGATTAGGCAGAATTGGTGGTGGAGTGTTTGTGACTGTCAGTAGTGGCTTATCTTGTAGTGAAGTCAAAGTAGATACTCCGTGCGAATTGGTATGGGTGGAGGTTATACTTAACAGCTGAACTAAGTTAATAATTGGCTCCTTCTACCGACCACCAGACTCCGATGATATAGTTGCTGAACAGTTCAGAGAAAATTTGAGTCTCGTAACAAATAAATACCCCACTCATACGGTTGTGGTTGGTGGGGACTTCAACCTTCCCGCGACATGCTGGCAAAAATACTTGTTCAAAACCGGTGGTAGGCAGAAAACATCTTCCGAGATTGTCCTAAATGCTTTCTCCGAAAATTATTTCGAGCAGTTAGTCCACGAACCCACGCGAATTGTAAATGGTTGCGAAAACACACTTGACCTATTAGCCACAAACAATCCAGAGCTAATAGAGAGCATCATGACTGATACAGGGATTAGTGATCACAAGGTCGTTGTAGATGGGCTCAATACCGTTTCTTCCAAATCCACGAGAAACAAACGCAAAATAATTTCATTTGAAAAAGCAGATAAAGTGTCACTAGAAGCCTTCCTAAGAGACAATCTCCATTCCTTCCGAACTGACTATGCAAATGTAGCCGAGATGTAGCTCAAATTCAAAGATATGATAGCAACAGCAATTGGGAGATTCATACCTCATAAATTGGTAAGAGATGGAACTGATCCCCCATGCTACACAAAACAGGTCCGAACGCTGTTGCAGAGGCAACGGAGAAAGCATGCGAAGTTCAGAACGCGAAATCCCGAAGATTGGCTAAAATTTACAGACGCGCGAAATTTGGCACGGACTTCAATGCGAGATGCCTTTAATAGGTTCCACAACGAAACATTGTCTCGAAATTTGGTAGAAAATCCGAAGAACTTCTGGTCGTATGTAAAGTACACAAGCGGCAAGACGCAGCAAATACCTTCTCTGCGCAGTGCCGATGGTACTGTTACCGACGACTGTGCCGCTTAAGCGGAGTTATTGAACGCAGTTTTCCGAAATTCCTTCACCAGGGAAGACGAATTGAATATTCCAGAATTTGAAACACGAACAGCTGCTAGCATGAGTTTCTTAGAAGTAGATACCTTATGGGTTGCGAAGCAACTCAAATCGCTTGAGACGGGCAAGTCTTCAGGTCCAGATTGTATACCTATTAGGTTCCTTTCGGATTACGCTGATACAACAGCTCCCTACTTAGCAATCATATACAACCGCTCGCTCACCGATAGATCTGTACCTACAAATTGGAAAATTGCGCACGTCGCACCAGTGTTTAAGAAGGGTAGTAGGAGTAATCCATCGAACTACAGACCTATATCATTGACGTCGGTTTGCAGTAGGGTTTTGGAGCATATATTGTATTCAAACATTATGAATCACCTCGAAGGTAACGATCTATTAATACGCAATCAGCATAGTTTCAGAAAACATCGTTCTTGTGCAACGCAGCTAGCTCTTTATTCGCACGAAGTAATGGCCGCTATCGACAGGGGATCTCAAGTTGATTCCGTATTTCTAGATTTTCGAAAAGCTTTTGACACCGTTCCTCACAAGCGACTTCTACTCAAGCCTATGGGGTATCGTCTCAGTTGTGCGACTGGATTCGTAATTTCCTGTCAGGAAGGTCGCAGTTCGCAGTAATAGACAGCAAATCATCGAGTAAAATTGAAGTGATATGAGGTGTTCCCCAGGGAAGCGTCCTGGGACCTCTGCTGTTCCTGATCTATATAAATGACCTGGGTGACAATCTGAGCAGTTCTCTTAGGTTGTTCGCAGATGATGCTGTAATTTACCGTCTAGTAAGGTCATCCGAAGACCAGTATCAGTTGCAAAGCGATTTAGAAAAGATTGCTGTATGGTGTGGTAGGTGGCAGTTGACGCTAAATAACGAAAAGTGTGAGGTGATCCACATGAGTTCCAAAAGAAATCCGTTGGAATTCGATTACTCGATAAATAGTACATTTCTCAAGGCTGTCAATTCAACTAAGTACCTGGGTGTTAAAATTACGAACAACTTCAGTTGGAAAGACCACATAGATAATATTGTGGGGAAGGCGAGCCAAAGGTTGCGTTTCATTGGCAGGACACTTAGAAGATGCAACAAGTCCACTAAAGAGACAGCTTACACTACACTCGTTCGTCCTCTGTTAGAATATTGCTGCGCGGTGTGGGATCCTAACCAGGTGGGATCGACGGAGGACATCGAAAGGGTGCAAAAAAGGGCAGCTCGTTTCGTATTATCACGTAATAGGGGAGAGAGTGTGGCAGATATGATACGCGAGTTGGGATGGAAGTCATTACAGCAAAGACGTTTTTCGTCGCGGCGAGATCTATTTACGAAATTTCAGTCACCAACTTTCTCTTCCGAATGCGAAAATATTTTGTTGAGCCCAACCTACATAGGTAGGAATGATCATCAGAATAAAATAAGAGAAATCAGAGCTCGAACAGAAGGGTTCAGGTGTTCGTTTTTCCCGCGCGCTGTTCGGGAGTGGAATGGTAGAGAGATAGTATGATTGTGGTTCAATGAACCCTCTGCCAAGCACTTAAATGTGAATTGAAGAGTAATCATGTAGATGTAGATGTAGATAACTGGCCACGAAACCCTTATGGCTACAGTTGACGCTCTGTAGGACTTTGCACTAGACCCTGGAAGGAAGTTGCCTTTTCTGGTAATTACATCTGACACATCATGTATGCCTTGTCAAGGCAGTTATTGAAGTTCGGAATAGTGGGGAATAATGGACAAGATATTATGGTACTGAAGGCATTTTATGTTCCTTATTTGTATATTTTCTCAATTTCTCTGTCAACGACACCCAGTGGAAGATTTCTTGGCAAAGAAAATACATCGAACCAAAGGTAACAAAATATGAGTTTCCTTCATGTTACCTTTCTAATTGCAATAAGTTTCTTTTAAACATATTTTTGAATAAAATGTATCTCATTAATTTTGTGCATACTTACATACATAAAAAGCAATGAATGAAGGAAGACTCTTTTAGACTCTCTTGTGCTTTGTCATGCACCTTCCCTGAAATATGTAAAAGATGACTTCTAATGTTTATATACCTTTAATATTTCCTCACACCTCTCTCTCTCTCTCTCTCTCTCTCTCTCGTCAGTTGAAATGGTTCAAATGGCTCTGAGCACAATGGGACTTAACTTCTGAGGTCATCAGTCCCCTAGAACTTAGAAATACTTAAACCTAACTAACCTAAGGACACCACACACATCCATGCCTGAGGCAGGATTCGAACCTGCGACCGTAGCGGTCTCGCGGTTCCAGACTGTAACGCCTAGAACCGCTCGGCCACCCCGGCCGGCTCTCGTCAGTTCTGTAGTTCAATGTAGAGATGTGGAAAGCAGAGACGTAGAAGAAGCTGATGTTATTAATCAAATGCACCACATCATGAAATTAACTATCAGTCGGGGGCTTCTTAAAAGGAGAATGAACTGTGTTGTTTCTGTGAGAACTGACGCTTTCATTTCCTGCGGCTGTTGAATCGCTATTGCTTTGAACATTGGTCTAGTGAATTATTAATTTCTCTGATTTTTTTATGACATTGCAATGTTCTAGATGGGAATTAACTGGAGACTGGTAACAATTATTCCAGTTCACTGGTAGGAATTCGGAATATAATCAGGTTGCTACAGACCTGACGATGGGATATGGGTGGTAACATTTTTACCCTCATCTCGTGGGCCAAGACATGTCTTTGGAGTTATTTTCACTTAATGACTCGTATAGTGACTGCACAAAGTACATCAGGACTGTGATGATGTTCGTCATTACAACCACGAACAGTAAATGTAAGAAAACGTGTGTGCTGCTTATCAGTCGTTTGGTTGTCACTTAGGGACAAATAAACACAGAAAAAGTAACAGACACAATGGATTCCTTTGGTGCCTAAATGTTTAATCTGTTCGACTCTCATATCATCTAAAACCGTTGCCTTGGCATTTTTCGACCTCTTAATGACTTTGTCAAGTAATTCCATTGTGATTCCAACTATGGGGTTGCTAGTGTCGATATCTGTCATTCCCTTATGTTGTATTCATGCACCCAAAATTTTTCAGTCAGGCAAGAGTTGATTTTGCAACAATATGAGGAAACAGCCTGATGTTCCCTGGACCTATTTCAGAGATATTATTCTACCTTTATAATAGGCTCCAAACCTTTAGACTGCTTTGGGACATGTCAGACACTACATGAGTTAAGTATTTTAGCTGCATGTCTGCATCAGAGAGTTTATCTGAAACACGGAACGATATTCACATAACACAACATTGGGTTACATCCAGGAACATAACTTACCTTCCATCTGTATGCTGGGGTTCAAGGTGAGATGACTGTCTGAAACTATTGTTTATCGCTTCCATGATGCGGTCTCAGTATGCTACAGACGAAATTAAGTTGTCTACTTATTTAACAAATTGTTCCACGCCATTTGTTATTTAATCAAATTATATGTGCAAAAAAATTAAATTCTATTGGCTAAAGTAAAAAAAAACGCTAGTATTAACAAGTGTGTAATCCAGGAATTTCATGTTTTTCACCTTCAGATGTGATGAAACTTTGTCAACCATTTTCAGTTAATTAAATGGAGCCAGCAGTTGAAAGAACAGAAGAATATTATACATTATTCAAGACCATCCATTTTTAGTTAATTAAATGGAGCCAGCAGTTGAAAGAACAGTAAAATATTATGCACTATTCAAGACCATCCATTAATGGCTTTCTGGTAGAGTGTATTTCTCATTCCATAATTGGGTAACATGCGCGAAGGTGAACTGCTTTGGCATGATGGTGATAAATCATCTGAAATAGTTGCAGATTTGTAACTGCATTACCATCTTCCTGTAACAGCTATTCGAACTGAGTGATCTCCTCTTCTCTCACGATTAAATGAAAGTTCTGGGTGTGGAGAAGATGCTTCCATTCTTGCAACACCATCATTCAAAAAACAGTGAAAATAACTGACAGAAAAGCTGTTTTAAACGAATAATTGAGCAATATAATTTAGAGTGATTATTTATTTCAATCCAAAATGCAACTAACAACTTTCGGTATGTAACATTGTTAAAAAATGTGACAGTTTGTCATTGCAGATGAACAGCGTATAGTTAGTCTCCCCACTTTGCAGCACCAACTACACATTTGCACTGTTGCCCATTTGTTCATCACGCCGTATTTCACCATACCTGCGTTTTCGGCCATGACCATGACATCGAGTTATTACAGTAATTTTTGGAGAGGGTATCAGTGACACACCTGAGAGGTAATGTAGTCATCTAGGTGCATATTAACATGGGAAGCTGTATGAAAGCAATGCATTTTATTTTGGTATCGAAATATTTAATTTGTAGCTTTCCCATGTCATCTGAGTCTGTTGCTGTACTATTTTTCTATTTCCTAAAGACTATTCAGGTTTCTCAAGTGATGTCATCTGTGAGATAGCTAGTCTCCATGCTTATATGTCGTCCTGGTTTTGCTCTTTTTGTGCAACCTCAAAATTATTCATTTGAACAAGAATCAGTGAGCAATATCTGGAGAAACATGAATGCATCCAAGAGCGATCTGGCGCCGCATGTCGAACATTTCAAGGGCTGCCATCCAATAGTTTCGTTTATCTAGCAGTAGCAAGCCGTTTTCGCAACGTCTCTTCACAAAATGGGCCTAACTAAAACGGAGAATTATACGCAAATAACAGAATACTATATTGCGACCAGGACCTTAATGTAAGAGAAATGTTACTCATGTTTTTAACCGAGCGAGGTGGCGCAGTGGTTAGCACACTGGACTCGCATTCGGAAGGACGACGGTTCAATCCCGCGTCCGGCCATCCTGATTTAGGTTTTCCGTGATTTCCCTATATCACTTCAGGCAATTGCCGGGATGGTTCCTTTGAAAGGGCACGGCCGATTTCCTTCCCCATCCTTCCCTAACTCGAGCTTGTGCTCCGTCTCTAATAACCTCGTTGCCGATGGGACGTTAAACACTAATCTCCTCCTCATGTTTTTAGCCTCCACGAGGAGGTGACCGTTTGCTATGGAAAAAATTAAATTGTCTCTAGAAAGGCGTAACATTGAGTATCTGCCTGCTAATGACTAGCACATCATTTGACTGTGTTATGCATTGAATAAAGAAGTGCAAATGCTCTTTGCACATTTATGAACCATTCTCTCACTCGCAGAAAGTAAGTGTAGGTAATAATATGGCTTACAAGACCGTTGTTACGGAGTGATGATAATCTGGCATAATCAGTTAATATTATCTCGATAATTTCCACACATTCCACCATGGAATCCAATCTGAATCATCCCATTCATTTTACCTAATGTAGCTATGTAGTGCTGGGTGTAAAGTACAAACTTTCATCTATTGGTGATTTAAGAAGTTGCTACCATAAACCTATTCAGCAGAATGAGTATCACAATATTTTACTAACTGCCACTTAATGCAGCAGTCTGTTCTAGCAATTACTCCTCTAGGCTTGTCGTATGACTATTGTAATGGCCTAGATAAGTCAACAGTACGAAACCATACGTCAATAAATTAAGAAAAGCTTATTCATCAGAGGATTTTCGCTTTAATGAACAAAGCATCAGCCGGGTGTTTTGTAATCAGTATGGGTAGAAGATACTATTCGTTCTTGTGATTGCACTAGCCAACAGTGAAAATGTAACTGGGATGAAAGAGATATTTGTTAACTATACAGACCACACTGATAACCAAAACGACAAGAAAAACTCGAATTGTCTCAAGTTTTCGAGTTAAAAGCGGGGGCATTTAATTATAATTACATTTTATTAGCATTCATAGTCAGTCTCTTCCCATATAGCCCAAGAACAGAGTGATGAAGTTTCAGGCAACAATAGCTGTGTGAGTTTTGTCGCTATTTTTAGCACGGGCTCGTACCAACAAGGGGAAAGGTAAGAGGAAGGGAAGATCGTACTATGTTTCATTTAAGCGTAGTTTCAGTCTGTTGCAGACTGTATTCAGTTCGTGTGCTGGAAGAACGTGTTACTGAAATGTAGCAAGTGCGTGTTGTTATTGTAATTCCTGTGATTCAATACGCCTCGCAAATGCGTGAACAGCTTTGACAATTTTTGTTACATTTGTGGACAGGCTACACTGAAATCGTAAAGGAGACCAATAACAACATATATTAGGACTGTACTTTGGCTGTGAACACGGGGACCAGGGCGAGCTGTGGGCTCCTCACGTGTGTTGTGTATCTTGCCTCGCGTCTTCATTCGTGGCTGAATCGTAAAGGATTTTCATGGTCTTTGTATACCATAACCTGGCGAGAATCATCAAACCACGTGAATGATGGTTATTTTCATATGACAACTTCATTAACACATGGTATTTCCAAGAAGAAAAAGTCCTCCTTGACATACCCTAACATACCGTCAGCCATGCAACCAGTGCCCCACGGAGACTACCTGTTCCTATCCCACCTGATTGTGAAATTGACAACAGCGGTAGTGAACCTAATGCTGCACCACCACCTTCAAAACCTAGTTCTTCGAAAGGTCCAAAATAACACAGCGTGAACTTCATCACCTAGTGAGAGATGTAAAATTGCTGAAAGGTAACGCTGAACTGTTAGTGTCGACGCTACAGTAGTGGAATTGTCTTGATAAGACGGTAAATGTGACTGTGTTCCGTAACCACCATATGCCATTCCTCCCATTTTTCGAAAGTGAAAAGGACTTGGTATTTTGCAGTGATTTATTGGCATTAATGGCAGCTATAGGCATTGACTACAAACGTGATCAATGGAGATTGCTCATTGACTCCTCCAAAGTAGATCTCAAGTGTTTGCTACTGCATAATGGCAACATATTACCATCGATTCCGAATGGCTATGTTCCTTACATTAAAGAAGCATATGGTGGCATGAAACAGTTGTTAGTGTGACTGAAATATGACAAGTTTAAATGGCAGATTTGCGGGGATCTGAAAGTGATAGGCATATTACTTGGACTACAACACGGCTGCACCAAATTCTGTTGCTTGCTGTACCTCTTAGATAGCACTGCCGAAGCAATTCGTTATATATATATATATATATATATATATATATATATATATATATATATATATATATATATATATATATATAAAGATGGCCTGCACGGAAATCGCTTGAACCAGGATCTCACAGTGTTGTGCACAAAGCACTTGTCGAATCCAGGAGCATAGTTCTCCCTGCTCTTCATATAAAATTGAGCTTAATGAAAAACTTCGTTAAGGCCATGGATAAAACTAGGGAAGGATTTCTCTATTTGCGCGAGAAATTTTCACGTCTTAATGAGACGGAAATAAAAAAGGGGATTTTCGTGACTCCCCAGATACGCACACTGTACAAAGATAAGCATTTCTACACCATCTTGAAAGGATATGAAGAGTTAGCTTCGGATGCCTTTGTTCAAGTATCAATAAACTTTGCACAAAATAAGAGGGCAGAAAACTATAAGGGTGTTATAGCAAATCCTCTGCATAGCTACAGTAGACTGGGTGCAACATGCTCTTAAAGTTACATTTCCTAGAATCCCACTTGGACTACTTTCATGCCAGTTACAGAAATAAAATAAAATTGTGTTGGCTAGTGTTATTATAGACTGGATGCTGGTTTTACTTTAGAATGACGTACTGAAGACTGTACTGTCAGCATATTGTGATCCTTCTCGCGTTTCCTGCTTTCATTTGCTTACACATTTGAATCACGCTATTTCGGTAATGTATTGTTTATATCCACAGTTCGCGTGAATGACTTGAGGCTGTGCAGTGCGCTTGTAGCTTACAGAATGATTCTGTGCACGTTCGCATTTTTAGTTCAATGCTCTGTTGTTCTGTTCTCATTTGTGTTCCTCTGTTTTTGGGCTAGTGTCTATTACAGTGTTCTCAAGAAATACCATTGTCTAGAATGATCAAAGAATGGGTTAAGTATGCGTAATGCATACACTACAAACACCATAGACATTCCAAAAAAGTGAATCATGTCTGTCAAATGAGCTCAGATTGCAGTACGCTTAAGAAAGTAAAACAATAATAATTGTGACAGCTACTGATCTACGATTTTCAGCTTACAGTCAGTGTATGTGAATATTGTTGGTATCTGTGCTGAAATAATAGCAGAAGCCAATGGCTTATACATTTGATATTTCGCCACTGGGTCGGATTGGCCGTGCATCTTTGAGACACGAGCTACATTCCTCGCTTCCAGTCCCGCTCATTGCAACCATTGGCCGCGTTCCTGAGGCTAGTACAAAGGGTAAGATTGCATAGTATATTTGGCAGATCTGTCATTGTCAAGTAGACCTGGAGTGGCATATACGAGTAATTATCCAGCTAAATTAGCTTCGTATCTTCTTTCATTTCCGATAAATACTCTGAGTGACTTTCACACAGGCTGTGACATTAGGCTATCAGATTTGTGATTCTGCGTCCAGGAAGGTTGCTCCAAGTCGAAAATATCACTACTCTCATCTTTTACGTGGCTAATTATATATATTAGCCACCACTTTGACAATGGCGGAGCAGAAAACACAGCAGTGGTTCGCTAGCTCAGTGGTAATGTAACCAGCGTCTGAGTGAAAAGTTCATTAGCGGTAGGTTGCAAGCTGGCTGGAGGAGTGCTATAGTGTATCTCCGTTTTATCCACTTCTTTAAACTGACAGATCGAAAATGGGCAAGGAAATCCCAAGAAAACATATGCATCTTATGACTTCTCACTACAGTGATTTTGTGCCTTTTAGACCTGTATGTGAAAAACATGTGAAATTCCTGAATTACACACTTGTTAATACCAGCGTTTTTTTTACTTTCGCCAATAAAATTTAGTTCTTTGTATATGTATAATTTGATTAAATAACAAATGGCGTGGAACAATTTTTTAAATAAGTAGACAACTTAGTTTCGTCTGTAGCATACTGAGACTTCGTCATGGAAGTGATAAACAGTAGTTCCAGACAGTCATCCCACCTTGAATCCCAGCGTGTGGATGGAAGGTAAGTTATGTTCCTGGACGTAATCCATTGTTGTGTTATGTGAATATCGCTCCGTGTTTCAGATAAATCCTCTGATGCAGACATACAGCTAAAATACTTAACCCATATTGTGTTTGACATGTCCCAAACCAGTCTAAAGGTCCTGGGAACATCAGCCTGTGTCCTCATACTGTTGCAAAATCAGCTCTTGCCTGACTGAAAAATGTTGGGCCCATAAATATAACATAAGGGAATGACATATATCGAGACTAGCAACCCTACAGTTGGAATCACCACGGAATTACTTGACAAAGTCATTAAGAAGTCGAAAAATGCCAAGGCAACTGTTTTAGATTATATGAGAGTGGAACAGATTAAAGATTTAGGCACCAAAGGAAGTCCATTGCGTCTGTTATTTTTTTCTGTGTTTATTTGTCCCTATGTGAGAACCAAACCACTGATAAGCAGCACAGACGTTTTATTACTTGTATGTTCGCGGTTGTAACGACAAACATCATCGCAGTCCTGGTGTGGTACTTTGTGCAGTCACTGTACTAGACATAAAGTGAAAATTTTATCAGCAGACCTGAATAACTTCCAAGACTTGTCTTGATCCACGAGTCGAGCGTAAAAATGTTACTACCTATGTACCATCGTCAGGTCTGTGGCAACCTGATTATATTACGTTAACTTCCGAATTCCCACCAGTGAACCGGAAATATACATTGTTACCAGTCTCCACTTAACTGTCTCCACTTAACACCCAACTGGAACATTGCAATTCAATAAAAATCAGAGAAAAGTATAAGTCACTAGACCAATGTTCAAAGCAAGAGAGATTCAACAGGCACAGGAAATGAACGCATCAGTTCTCACAGAATTTTCACGATGTGGTGCATTCGATTAACCCTTTCAGACCCTGTGGTTATAATTGTGTAGATTAATTTTCACGACTTCTTAACTGCAATAGAAATATTTTTCCTCAATTGGGAGCTTATGTACACATTTGTGAATGTTCATTCTTTTCACCGTGCACAAGTGCTGCCATCTGCCGGCCGGTGTGGCCGTGCGGTTCTGGGGGCTTCAGTCTGGAACCGCGTGACCGCTAAGGTCACAGGTTCGAATCCTGCCTCGGGCATGTATGTGTATGATGTCCCTAGGTTAGTTAGGTTTAAGTAGTTCTAAGTTCTAGGGGACTGATGACCTCAGAAGTTAAGTCCCATAGTGCTCAGAGCCATTTGAACCATTTTTTCTGCCATCTGCTGTTCAGTGCTATAAACATATCAACAGATGAATGTAGTAGTGCAGAGCGGTTTGTGACCTTGAAAGTACCTGGTGGTCTTTGCTAAGCTATAACCCACAGTACTGTTGAGTACCAGTATTGTTGTTATGCATGAACATTGTAGAATGTTTTATTTATTTATTACAACAATCAATATTTCAAAATCATTTGTTTTAGTCAACAAAAAGGAGCAATGTTTTTCTGTGTGCACAATTGTAGCCATGAGGTCTCAAGAACAATGTTTTACATAACACTGAGTATCTTGTGTTTCCTTCACATGAAGCACTTGTTGGAACGGTTTCTTTTTATCCTGACGATTGCGTGAGTTTTGATTGGGATTTATTCAAAACATATGAAGTATGTGGTATTACTAGGTATTGTTATGAGTAACAATTAGGAAAATAGACATAGCATTGAAGCTCCCGTTGATGACAATGTCGTTAGGTCTACTGTAAATAATTATTTTAGGGAAATACCGCTACTGATATTATTATTTGTGAATATTTCAGTTCTGTCCATCATGTCGAAGAAACAGTATTTCAACATTGAGCGAGATGCAGATGCCATTCTAGAGATGCTGCTGAATGGAGAGGTGTCAGATTTCGATTTATCATCAGATGAAGAGTCAGTTCCTGAAGTAGAATCCTACTGTACTTCAGGAGAGAAGGAAACGAGAGTGGGGCTGACAAAATAAACAGGGGAGAAACCAATGATGAATCAACTGCAAATAATGAATGCAGTGACAATGATAACAACAATAGTGATATTCAAGATAGTGATCCACTTACCAACAACGAGCTCAGTGATGTAAAATACTTTTTGTCAGAAAAAAAGGACATCAAGTGGCGTCATCGTCCTCTCTCTATACTGGATTCATATTACGAATGGGAATAACGTGTTGAAGAACAGGAGATACTTTCTCCTTCAACTTATTTCAGCAAGTACATTACTAATGATCTGTTCAGTAGTATGGTTGATATGACAAACCTATATGCCTTGCAGAGTGGAACAATTAGCAATTTCAAACAAACTACACCAGCGGAACTCCAAATCTTGTTTGGGCTTCATATACTTATGGGAACTCTAAAATTTCCTAGAGTCCGAATGTATTGGGACACAACATTGAAAATGGAATTATTATTGGACAGTATGCCCAGAAATAGATTCTTCCAACTCAGAACAAATTTACATCTTGTTAACAGCATGGCTATACCAGCAAACAATAAATACAAGTTCTATAAAGTTCGGCCTATATATACTGCCATCCGTAACAGACGTCTGGAGTTATCTATGGAGGAAGAGCTCGCTGTTGGTGAGACAATGATCCCACTCACAGGGAAGCTGTCAGTAAAAAAGTATGTGAAGGGAAAGCCTTCTCCGTGGGGTATCAAAATGTACATGTTATGTGGTGAGAGTGGAGAAGCCTATGATTTTATTCTTTATCAGGGAGCATCGACTGAATTTCAGATATCTTTGTTGAAGGAATTTGGCCAAGGTTCAACAGTAGTTTTACAATTAGCCCAGAGAATAAAAAACCAAATGGGGCATAAGATATATTTTGACAATTTCTTTTCTTCATACAAGCTTTTCCAAGCGTTGAAACAAGAAAAAATTTGTGCTACTGGAACTGTCAGAGCTAATCGTTTTGCAAATCCTCCTCTAATACCAGATAAGGAGGCAATGAAAAAGGAAAGAGGATTTACAGAAGAAATTTGTAGCGCAGATGACATAACACTAGTAAAATGGGTTGACAATAAAACAGTTGTTCTAGGCTCTAGTTTTATTGGAAAAGGAGAAATTGACAAAGTTGAACGCTGGGACAAAAAAGAAAGTAAGTATGTTACTATCGATCAGCCAGAGATTGTAAAATGCTACAACCATGGCATGAGCGGAGTTGATCTTTTTGATCAATTGACGTCATACTACAGAATTTTTATAAAGTCAAAGAAATGGACACTCAAAGCTATTTTCCATGCTGTAGATTTTGCTGTGGAACAGAGGTGGCTCGAATACAGGAAAAATGCCAGTGCAATTGGTCTGCCAACGAAGAAAATAATGGATCTCCTACACTTCTGTATGAAGCTGGCTGATGTTCTAGTGTTAAGTGGGATGGATCCCTCGAATAGAAAACGAGGCCGACCATCTGCCACACCTCCAGATACATCTGTTCAAAGACGACGAGGAGAAACTAGGCCTCCTGAAGAGGTTCAGTATGATGGAACAACACTTGCCTCTTCATGAAAGTGGTGCACTGCCTACCAGGTGCAAATTTCCGGGATGCAAGGGACGTTCACGAATAAAATGTGAAAAATGTAACGTACATCTTTGTCGGTCAAAGGAAAAAAACTGTTTCCGTTCATATCATGTCAATTAACACCACATATTGGACATAATTCCTGACTCATTTCATTTTTAATTAAAACTATGGTGAATTTTGCATGTATTTTGCGTGAAAATGATTTCAAATTTATGTGTAATGTTTAAATAAATTAGTTTTGTCTGCTATGATTTCAGTGTTGATTGAGACCCAGTGTACGCAAATGTGTACAAAATTTTTTTCGAAAATGGTAACATATCTTTTTATAAATGTTGCTTCTAAAATCATTAAAAATCATCCAAGCCCATTACAGTATTTAAACAAAATTTTCCTTCCTCCAGAAGAAATTCGGGTCTGAAAGGGTTAACAACATAGCTTCTTCTACGTCTCCATTTTCCTCATCTCTACATAGACCTACAAAACTGACCAGAGAGAGAGGGAGAGAGAGAGAGAGAGAGAGAGAGAGAGAGAGTTCGTGAGGGAGGGAGGGGGGGGAGGGACGGAGGGAGCGTTGGATAGGGGAGAGAGTAGTAGTGCAAAGTCAGTGACTGAAAAGCAAGAAAAGTGGATCTTATTGGAAAATATGTCACAGTTCCTTTCATCTTAGAGGAGTTAGAAAAGGGAAGAGGGGTAGCAGCCTTTTCAGTAGTAGCAGGGTCAACAGTGTGGGTGATTATGTGATCTGGCTTCATAATATCAACCAAAATGATCTTGGTACGCTGGTACTGCGAACAGCTGAAAGCAAGGGGAAACGATAGCCGCAATTTTTACCAAGGGCCTGCAGCTCTGCTGTATGGTTAAATGATGACGCCAACCTCTTGGGCAAAATATTCCGGTGGTAAAATAGTCCCACATTCGTATCTCTGGGTGGGTCTACTCAGGAGGATGTCGTCATCAGGAGAAACAAAACTCGCATTCTATGTGTCAGATTTTGGAATGTTAGATCCCTTACTCGGGCATGCAGGTTAGAAAATTTAAAAATGGAAATGGATAGGTGGATATTGTTGGAATTAGTGACGCTCGGTGGCAGGAGGAACAGGATTTCTGGTCAAGTGAATATGGGGTTACAAATACAAAACGAAGAAGGGGTAATGAATAAGGAAATAGGAATGGAGGTTATGTACTATGAACAGCATAGTGAACACTTTATCGTAGACAAGATAGACACTAAGTACACACTCACCACAGAGTAGTATAACTTAATACGCCAACTAGCTGTGCAAATAATGAAGAGGTTGAAGAAATGTATAAGGAGACAAAATAAGTTATTCAGGTAGTTAAGGGGTACGACAATTTAATTGTGATGGGGGACTGAAATTCGATGGCAGGAAAAGGAAGAGAAGGAAAAATAATTGGTGATATGGACTGGGGGAAAGGAATGAAAGAGGAAGCTGCCTAGTAGAATTTTGCTGAGAGCGTAATTTAATGATCTCTAACATTTGAGTTAAGGTTTCATACGTGGAAGAGACATGGAAACAGCGGAAAATTTCATATTGTTTATATAATGGTAAGATAAAGATTTCGGAACCAGATTTTAACTGTAAGACATTTCCAGGGGCAGATGTGGACTCTGACCACAATTTATTGGTTATTAACTGTAGACTGAAACTGAAGAAATTGAAAAAGCTAGAAAATTAAGGAAATTGGACCTGGATAAGTTGAAAGAATGAAATTATATTGATAGTTCCAGAGGGAGCATTAAATACCGATTGACTAGAACAGGGGAAAGGAATACAGGAGAAGACGAATAAGTCGCTTTGTGAAATGAAATAGTGAAGGCAGCAGAGGATCAAATAGGTAAAAAGACAAAGACTGGTAGAAATTCTTGGGTATCACGGGAGGTATTGAATTTAACTGCTGGAAGGAGAAAATATAGAAATACATCTAATGAGGCTGGCAAAAAGTATTACAAACGTCTAAAAAATGAGAGTGCCAGGCAGTGAAAAACGGCTAAGCAGGGGATCACTATTGGACAACTGTAAGGATTTAAAAGCATTTTTCACTAGGGGGAAAGACAGATACCGCCTACAGGAAAACTGAAGAGACCTTTGCAGTAAAGAGAAGCAGCTGTATGTATATCAAGAGCACAGATGGCAAACGTGTACTAAGCAAAGAAAGGTAAACTGAAAGATGGAAATTAAGTATAGAGGGTCTATACGAAGGACATGTAGTTGAAGGCAGTACTATAGAAAGGTAAGAGGACGTAGATGAAGATGAGATGGGAGATATGATAGTACGAGAAGAATTTTACAGAGACCTGATGGACCTATGTCGAAACAGGGTCCCTTGAGTAGATGAAATTCCGTCAGAACTACTTATAGCCTTGGGAGAGCCCATCATGACAAAACTATTCGATCTGGTATGCAAGATGTATGAGACAGGCGAAATACCCTCAGATTTCAAGAAGAATGTAATGCATCCAGTTCCAAATAAAACAGGTGCTGAAAGATGTGAATATTACCTAATTATCAGTTTAAGATGCCATGGTTGCAAAATACTGAAACGAATTCTCTACAGAAGAATAGAAAAACTGGTAGTAGACGACTCCGTGGTGGATCAGTTCAGATTCCGGGGAAGTGTAGGAACATGCGAGGCAATACTGACCATGAAACTTATCTTAGACGATAGATTAGGGAAAGGAAAACATACGTTTATAGCATTTGTAGACTTAGGGAAAGATTTTGACAATGTTGACTGAAATACTCTTTTGAGATTCTGAAGGTAGCAGGGATAAAATACAGGGATCGAAAGGCTATTTATAACTTGCACAGAAACCAGACAGCAGGTCATGAGAGGGAGACAGGGGTCAAGGAGGGAGTGAGACAGGGTTGTAGCCTATCCCCGATATTATTCAGTCGGTGCCTTGAGCAAGCAGAAAAGGAAACCAAAGAGAAATTTGGAGTAGGAATCAAAGTGTAGGGAGAAAAAATAAAAAATCTGAGGTTCGTTGATGACATTAACAGTTGAACGGAATGGACAGTGTCTCCAAAAGAGGATATAAGATAAACATCAACAAAATCAAAATAAGGGCAATGGAATATAACCGAATTAAATAAGGTAATGTTGAGGCAATTAGAATAGGAAACGAGGCACCTAAAATAGGAGATGACTTCTGATATTTGGGAGGCAAAATAAGTGTTGATGGCTGAGGTAGAGAGGATATAAAACGTAGACTTGCAATGGCAAGGTGAAGAAAAGAAATTTTGAACACCGAATGTAGATTTAAAGGATAGGAGGTCTTTTCTGAAGGTATTTGCCTGGAATGTAGCCATCTATGGGAGTTAAACATCGATGATAAACAGTTTGGACAAGAAGATAATAAAGACATTTTAAATGTGGTGCTATAGGAGACTGCTGAAGATTGGATGGGTAGATCGTGTAACTAATGAGGAGGTAAAGAACAGAACTGAGGAGGCAAGAAATTTTTGGCACAACTTGCCTAAAAGATAATATACATTTTGAGACTTCAAGCAACCACTAACTTAGTATTGGAGAGACGTGTGTGTATGTGGACAGTGTGGGGGTAAAAATCGTAGAGAGAGACCAAGGGATGAATACAGTAAGCAGATCCAGAAGGATGTATGTTTCAATAGCTATGCGGAGATGAAGAGGCTTGCACAGGGTAGAGTAGCTTGGAGAGCTGCACCAAACCATTCTTCAGACACAACAGCAATAAATATTAGTAGAAATATTTTACAAAATCTTGGGAGGATGCAGGACATAGCAATAGAGGAGAAGAGGGAGATAAATATGAAATAACAGAAAACAGTCTGAAAAAGTCCCTTTTAATTTATTACTTTTCATGTAAGGAAAACTTGTATTTTATTACCTCGGGTTCGAAATTTTTGCTTTGTCAATAGATTTTGCACCGGCTGTCATTGACATAAAAACTGAGGAAAAGTAAAAGTATAGGTTTTGTGG
The DNA here is from genome assembly GCF_021461385.2 of Schistocerca piceifrons. Classification (NCBI taxonomy): domain Eukaryota; kingdom Metazoa; phylum Arthropoda; class Insecta; order Orthoptera; family Acrididae; genus Schistocerca; species Schistocerca piceifrons. The sequence continues at coordinate 365,051,506 of NC_060149.1, read as the reverse complement.
CGGTGTTCGTAGCGACAAACACTTGGCTGTAGAAATGGCTTACGAAGTCACCGCCACACTTTTAATAGCGGGCCGACCGGTCCGCTGGAACAGTGAACAGAAAGATGAAAGCCCAAACACTCATATTAAATAAAAGTCGGTACTTATCTTTTATTAATGAAGATACAGTAACACAATAGTGAACTTGGTGTCTACAGAAATCTGTCTAGTTCGAGTCGGAGCAGCTAGGTCAGCGTCGGCTGACGACAAACAACAACTCTGCCGCGATGAACACACAACTGACTAGCAAGTACACAATTTGGTGGCGAGTATACAACTGAGCGGCGAATACAGAACTGTCCTAGCGCTCGCGACTCCAGCGCTTAAGAAGCCAGCAGCCAGCGGTGGCGCGCGCGCAGACTTGCGGCGATTTGCTGTCTCGCTGGCGCTGCTTATGCGGACGGCGTCCGGACTTTGATGCTGCCAACCTTTTGGCAGCGGGCTCGGGTGGCATTACTGCCTAGGATATAACAAAAGGAAATACAATGCTCTCCGTGCTCTCATATCTTGTCCAGAATCCCTCAATATTTTTAACTTCACTCATTCGTCTTGCCGTGGAATGTAGGAAGTGTCAGACGTAATTGCCAGTAGAGGCAACTTTCTCCTAGAGTCAAGTATGCAGTCCTACAGGGCGAAAAATGTAGCCAATCGGTTTTGTGGCTAGTTATCTGACAGAGTTTGTGCAGCTCACATGTCCTCCGTTGGATTCACATCAGCAGCGCGTGGCAGCCAGTTCATGACGCTCATGAATAAACTGGATAGCTGCTGCTGAACTAGTGTGGACTTATGCAGGTGAATGATACTCCTGTAAAGTGAACTCTCCTTCGCTGTATAACATTCGCGCTCAAGGCAACATCACATTCTTCATTATGTGAGCGTATTGCCTGCTATCAGGAATTCTCCCAGTTTTGTGTACCCATGCCGCTCTCGCAGCTATCCATCCCCAGCAGGACACCGATAGCCGCCCGCTTCTTCTTGCTGTCGCGCGTATTCTCCAAGATATCTTTCTTTCGTGGTCCGTAAAGTTCTCTTGGACCATCGTTGCTCGAGAAAAACACCTTCTCATCTGAGAAAATTACATTTTCCCACGCTACGTTCTGATGGAGCTCCGAGAATGCCAGCCGGTATATGACATTATCATCAATATTTTCCCATTTCACAGCGGATCTTCGTACGTGGAGTCTATCTTCCCTCATCATTCGGCAAACTGTGTCACTGGGACAGCGGAAGCTAGTCTCTCGCCACAATTGCTTCACATTTAGGAAAGAAAACTACGTTCTGATGGAGCTCCGAGAATGCCAGCCGGTATATGACATTATAATCAATATTTTCCCATTTCACAGCGGATCTTCGTACGTGGAGTCCATCTTCCCTCATCATTCGGCAAACTGTGTCACTGGGACAGCGGAAGCTAGTCTCTCGCCACAACTGCTTCACATTTAGGAAGGAAAGCTGTCGACTCCTACCGCACAGTCTTTGTGTTCTCTCGGCGTGTGCTCGGTTTATTCATGTCTGAGCCAGGAACTCTGTTGTTACCGCTTATTTCAACACAATTCTTCCCCTATCCATTTACAGTGGTAGGTGGCCCGCAGAACCTCCTGCCAGCATCTCTGACTGAAAATTTGCCTTCTTCAGTCAGCGTGACAACTGGATTTTTCCAGTGAGTCATTGCAACTGAGTGCCCACAATGTGATTTCTGCTTGCCGCTCTTATTATGACGCCTATGGATGAAGTTAACAGCTAATGCCATCAGAAAGTGTGGCAGTGGAGAAGGATTGAAGAAATTCGTATTCGAAACTTCTTGCCACTTTAAGTCTGCCCATACCTATGTGGCTCCAGACTATGAAGGCCATGTACGCCAAGACACTAAGACGCTTTGTTGGAGGTCGTGGATTCGAATCTCACCTATGACGTGGACGATTTTGTCTTGAGTTTGTGCTCATCTCTGCCTGTTAGTTTGCGACAGTGAATAAAAAAAAATTAAACCCGTTCTTAAGAAACTTATTTGAATTTGAACAAATAACTGGTAGTTCTATTGTGAAGTAGATAAATAGTAGTAGTTAGCAGCTATAGCAGACGTGTGTCAGAGGACGGTTCTTGAAAAACACACATGTCTAAATAAAGATAAAAAGTCGTTCTGGGCGTCCTCCAGCTCCAGATGGAACTAAGGCGGTAAGACGAAGGTCGGCGGTTCGAATTTGGTGCAAGTCACGCTGCTTTTTGGTGTGCTGTGGCCATGCACGTACTCAGCCAGCGGCAACACAGACGGATTATCAAGGCAAGGACTTCGCAGGGGACAGCTGTTCGGACAACAGACAAGGGATGGCAGCGCTCCGCCCGGCAACCAAACAACCCAGGTGCCGCCAGAGATCACTGGCTACACGGACCTTCTCTCACCATCGCGCCACTGACCGAAAGTAGTATCTGCAGGATCGGGGTGTCTTGGCAGTATTTAGGCCAGCACCCAGGCTACGCTGGACGAGTTCCCGCCGAGTGAGTTTGCTGGGCCAGGCTACGATTGCGACTGCGTTCCCACAATCAGGATATCAACTCTGGAGTCGCTGCTATTGGGACGACGCCGTCCAAGTGGAACTTCGCGTCCAGGAGATGCCTACATCGTTCGTGGCCTCTACACTGAAGAGACGTGGCCTCCAGCACCGTGACCAGTAATTCGACTGTGTAATATTTGTCTTTACTTTTCATCGGCAATACTTTATACTTCTAGACTTTGATTGTGGCAGGCTTCTGTGTACTTACTGAGTAATTACGATGACGAAAAAACATATTGAATAGCTCTTTAGCATAACTGTTGAATATTGATTTCGAGAATATGAACTACTGCAAAATGTATATGTCCACCATCAAATTCGTAAACAGAAGAGAAAAGAATCATGTGTATTGGAAAATGTTACAGTAGACATATACACCGACGGACAAAAGTCGTGGGATAGCGATTTGTACATATACAGGTGGCGGTAGTACAGCGTACACAAGGTATAAAGGGCAGTGCATTTGCGGAGCTGTCATTTTTTTCTTAGCTGATTCATGTGAAAACCTGTCCGACGTAATTATGGCCGCATTACGGAAATTAACAGACTTTGAATACGGAATGGTGGTTGGAACTAGACGGAAGACTGCACTGTAGTTCCTTCTCTAGATTGTCGCACAAATGGTTCAAATGGCTCTGAGGACAATGCGACTTAACTTCTGAGGTCATCAGTCGCCTAGAACTTAGAACTAATTAAACCAAACTAACCTAAGGTCATCATACACATCCATGCCCGAGGCAGGATTCGAACCCTCGATCGTAGCGGTCACGCGGTTCCAGACTGAAGCGCCTAGAATCGCACGGCCACACAGGCCGGCATTGTCGCACAGATGACAAAATGGTGGATATCGAAATAGATGACGGAGGGGTAGAAAAACAATTAAAATCGCTCAAAAGAGGAATGGCCGCTGGACCTGATGCGATTCCGCAAGGCGTTTGATACAGTTCCCCACAGTCGTTTAATGAACAAAGTGAGAACATATGGACTATCAGACCAATTGTGTGATTGGATTGAAGAGTTACTAGATAACAGAACGCAGCATGTCATTCTCAATGGAGAGAAGTCTTCCGAAGTAAGAGTGATTTCAAGTGTGCACAGGGGAGTGTCGTTGGACCGTTGCTATTCACAATATATATAAATGACCTTGTGGATGACATCGGAAGTTCACTGAGGCTTTTTGCGGATGATGCTGTGGTATATCGAGAGGTTGTAACAATGGAAAATTATACTGAAATGCACGAGGATCTGCAGCGAATTGACGCATGGTGCAGGGAATGGCAATTGAATCTCAATGTAGACAAGTGTAATGTGCTGCGAATACATAGAAAGAAAGATCCCTTATCATTTAGCTACAATATAGCAGGTCAGCAACTGGAAGCAGTTAATGCCATAAATTATCTGGGAGTAGGCATTAGGAGTGATTTAAAATGGAATGATCATATAAAGTTGATCATCGGTAAAGCAGATGCCAGACTGAGATTCATTGGAAGAATCCTAAGGAAATGCAATTCGAAAACAAAGGAAGTAGGTTACAGTACGCTTGTTCGCCCACTGCTTGAATACTGCTCAGCAGTGTGGGATCCGTACCAGATAGGGTTGATAGAAGTGATAGAGAAGATCCAACGGAGAGCAGCGCGGTTCGTTACAGGATCATTTAGTAATCGCGAAAGCGTTACGGAGTTGACAGATAAACTCCAGTGGAAGACTCTGCAGGAGAGACGCTCAGTAGCTCGGTACGGGCTTCTGTTGAAGTTTCGAGAACATACCTTCACCGAAGAGTCAAGCAGTTTATTGCTCCCTCCTACGTATATCTCGCTAAGAGACCATGAGGATAAAATCGGAGAGATTAGAGCCCACACAGAGGCATACCGACAATCTTTCTTTCCACGAACAATACGAGACTGGAATAGAAGGGAGAACCGATAGAGGTACTCAAGGTACCCTCCGGCACACACCGTCAGGTGGCTTGCGGAGTATGGATGTAGATGTAGATTACTGAGTAATTACGATGCCGAAAAAACACATTGAATAGCTGTTTAGCATAACTGTCGAATATTGATTTTGAGAATATGAACTACTGTAAAATGTATATGTCCACCATCAAATTCGTAAACAGAAAAGAATCATGTGTATTGGAAAATGCTACAGTAGACATATACACCGACGGACAAAAGTCGTGGGATAGCGATTTGTACATATACAGACGGCGGTAGTATAGCGTACACAAGGTATAAAAGGGCAGTGCATTTGCGGAGCTGTCATTTTTTCTTAGCTGATTCATGTGAAAACCTGTCCGACGTAATTATGGCCGCATTACGGAAGTTAACAGACTTTGAATAAGGAGTGGTGGTTGGAGCTAGACGGAAGACTGCACTGTAGTTCCTTCTCTAGATTGCCGCACAGATGACAAAGTGGTAACTATCGAAATAGATGACAGAGGGGTAGAAAAACAATTAAAGTCGCTCAAAAGAGGAAAGGCAGCTGGACCTGATGGGACAGTAGTTTGATTTTACACAGAGTACGCGAAGGAACTTGCGCCCCCCCCCCCCCCCCTTCTTGCAGAGGTGTACCGTAGGTCTCTAGAAGAGCGTAGCGTTCCAAAAGATTGGAAAAGGGCACAGGTCATCCCCGTTTTCAAGAAGGGACGTCGAACATATGTGCAGGATTATAGACTTACATCTCTAACGTCGATCAGTTGTAGAATTTTGGAACACGTGTTATGTTCGAGTATAATGACTTTTCTGGAGACTAGAAATCTACTCTGCAGGAATCAGCATGGGTTTCGAAAAAGACGATCATGTGAAACCCAGCTCGCGCTATTCGTCCACGAGACTCAGAGAACCATAGACACGGGTTCCCAGGTAGATGCCGTGTTTCTTGACTTCCGCAAGGCGTTTGATACAGTTCCCCACAGTCGTTTAATGAACAAAGTAAGAGCATATGGACTATCAGACCAATTGTGTGATTGGATTGAAGAGTTACTAGATAACAGAACGCAGCACGTCATTCTCAATGGAGAGAAGTCTTCCGAAGTAAGAGTGATTTCAGGTGTGCCGCAGGGGAGTGTCGTAGGACCGTTGCTATTCACAATAAATATAAATGACCTTGTGGATAACATCGGAAGTTCATTGAGGCTTTTTGCGGATGATGCTGTAGTATATCGAGAGGTTGTAACAATGGAAAATTGTACTGAAATGCACGAGGATCTGCAACGAATTGACGCATGGTGCAGGGATTGACAATTGAATCTCAATGTAGACAAGTGTAATGTGCTGCGAATACATAGAAACGAAGATCCTTTATCATTTAGCTACAATATAGCAGGTCAGCAACTGGAAGCAGTTAATTCCATAAATTATCTGGAGTAGGCATTAGGAGTGATTTAAAATGGAATGACCACATAAAATTAATCGTCGGTAAAGCAGATGCCAGACTGAGATTCATTGGAAGAATCCTAAGGAAATGCAATCCGAAAACAAAGGAAGTAGGTTACAGTAGACTTGTTTGCCCACTGCTTGAATACTGCTCATCGGTGTGGGATCCGTACCAGATAGGGCTGATAGAAGAGATAGAGATGATACAACGGAGAGCAGCGCGCTTTGTTAAGGATCATTTGGTAATCGCAAAAGCGTTACGGAGATGATAGATAAACTCCAGTGGAAGACCCTGGAAGACAGACGCTCAGTAGCTCGGTACGGGCTTTTGTTGAAGTTTCGAGAACATACCTTCACCGAGAAGTCAAGCAGTATATTGCTCCCTCCTACATATATCTCGCGAAGAGACCATGAGAATAAAATCAGAGAGATTAGAGTCCACACAGAGGCATACCGACAATCTTTCTTTCCACGAACATTATGAGACTGGAATAGAAGGGAGAACCGATAGGGGTACGCAAGGTACCCTCTGCCACACACCGTCAGGTGGCTTGCGGAGTATGGATGTAGATGTAGATGGGGCATTCCATTTCGGAAATTGTTAGGGAAAATATTCCGACGTTCACAGTGTCAAGAGTGTGCCGAGAATACCAAATTTCAGTCATTGCCTCCCACCAAGGACAACGCAGTGGCCGACACCCTTCATTTAGCGACCAAGAGCAGCGGCATATTGCCTCCCACCAAGGACAACACAGTGGTCGACAGCCTTCATTTAACGACCAAGAGCAGCGGCGTTTGCGCAGTCTTGTCAGTGATGACAAACAAGCACCACTGCGTCAAATAGCCGCAGAAATCAATGGGGGACGTTCGTCAAACGTATCCGTCAGGACAGTGCTGCAAAATTTTGCATTAATCCGCTATGGCAATAGACGACTGACCCAAGTGTCTTTGCTAGCAACATGAACACTGCCTGCAGCGCCTCTCCTGGGCTCGCGACCATATCGGTTGGACCCTAGACAACTGTAAAACAGTGGCCTGGTCAGATGGATCCCGATTTCAGTTGGTTGAGCTGATGGTAGCGTTCTAGTGCGGCGCAGATCCCAGAAAGCTATGAACTCAAGTTTTCAACAAGTCACTGGGCAAGCCGCTAATGGCTCCATAATGGTGTGGGCTGTGTTTGCATGGCATGGACTGGGTCCTCTGGTCCAACTGAACAGATCATTGACTAGAAATGGTTATGTTCAGCGACTTGGAGACCATTTCCAACCATTCATGGTCTTTACGTTCCAAGCAACGATGGAATTTTTATGAATGACAATATGCCATATCACAGGGCCACAATCGTCCGTGAGTGGTTTGAAGAATGTCCTGGACAGTTCGAACGAATGAATTGCCCATCCAGATCGCCCAACATCAATCCCATAGAACGTTTATGGGACATAGTCGAGAAGTCAGGTCATACACAAAATCCTGCACTGGCAACTCTCTTGCAATTATGGTCGGCTGTAGAGGCGGCATGGCTTAATATTTCTGCATGGGATTTCCAACGACTTGATGGGTGCATGACATGCTGAGTTGCTGCACTACGCCGGGAAAAAGGAGGTCTGACACGATTGTAGGAGGTATCCCATGACCGTCACATCAGTGTGTGTAATGTACGTCAGGTTGTTGTTACTTTATGCTGAGTACTATGCACTTATTGGGTCCAGAGCTCAAGTCTTCTACGAGTAGGCTCTTTACATTCTGAGGTTCCAGCCATCACATGGAGTGATATTTAACCCGCAGTTCCCAATACACAGGCAATTTCCATTTCCATAGTCATCCTTGATGTGAATTTACATAGCTTTGACAATAAATGTTACTGCTACTTAACCACTGTCATGTGGTTGCAGGATACCTAAAAACTCACAAATGCGACAGATACGTGACATGTGTCTATGGCAAGTCACTTGTTCCGCCTACTGCATGTGATTACTTAATCCCGAGCATTTACAGGTTGGCTCACATTGGAGGACAGGCCGTGAGGTGGTAGAAAGTTGCTGTAAGCACCTTCGACATCATCAGTATGACAGGAGAGATAAATCAAAATCAGATCTGTAGGTTAAGTCGGACGTAAGCCATAAATCCCTGTGACAACACCTCATTTACAATCATCTGTCCTCAATTAGCCCCACGAGCATACTATACTGCATGTAACAGGAGGTCAACAGTTCTAGTCGAAACCGTGGTATAAGTAATGACTTCCACTACTGCACTACTGTATTATTTTATCTATTTGTCGTTATTCGTTATGTTTATTAATAGCAGTTAATGTTTCGCTATTGTTCAAAGGCCTCTCCCGACTTTACCACTGCTGTATGTCCCACGCTATTGTTGCCATGACGGACCCAAAAAAAAAAAAAAAAAAAAAAAAAATAAATAAATAAAAATAAACGCATGTCATCTCGCCGTGTTCTTCCTCGTCTTCCCCGTCTCATTTTTTCTTTTAGGGGCAGTTAGTCTGCTTGTAATTTGTATGTAACTAATTGCAGATGCGTCCACAGAATATGCAGTGTTCGAGAATTCACGTGTAGGACATAAACCATCTATAACGAAAACGTGAATAATATTATACATCCCCATGAAGAAACCGGACTTTTTTTATCATAGAACGGTTTGTGGAACTGATTTTCAGAGTGTCAACATTATACTGGATCCCATGCAAGCATTTTAGTAATGGGAATGGAAAGTGAAAAATAAAATCGGAACATGGGACAGATGAGATTTGTAGGTATATTTTAGTGCACTCTGATGCAACATTTTTCTTAAAAAAAAAAAAAACAGCGATAGGAAGATATAGTGAACCACAAGTCTTACTGTTTTTATCCTTTTACCGTCGTGGTTGGTTTGTATTTAACGAACTACACCGAAATAAAAAGCCTGTTAACTGCCCTAATCTGATTACACGAGATGCAAATGTCTCAGTTCAAACACTTCCGTAAAGCTTTGAATTTCGGGCGTAATTTATTTCTGTAACTCAGTAAAGAGCTTCGTGTATTACAGTTGTTATTTTCTGACAGGTAGATCATCCACCAACGTTATGTTACTAATCTGATAATACCGCCCATTCGTAAGCGCTTTAATGGCTATATGTGCTCGTTACATCCTTACTCGTTCGCTGTTGGTCGAAGTATTCTGTTGTTAATGTATTGGGAATATGTTATTACTGCTTCTAAATGCATAGGTATACTAATTGTTACTTACGCTGAAATGATAATGGTTTGATGTTCTGTCTCATAAGAATAGTTTCCCATAAATTGCTTTTGTGGTTCGATATTTTCTCTGACGAAAGACACTCTATCTTTCGCGACTTCAACTACACGTAGCCGATATGCAATAAGGCCAGCTACTTCGTTACTCTCACCCTCGATTTCATAATTTGGGTAAACATTTTCCAAATTTTCGCCACCTTTTTCTTTCTAGTGAAATCGTTAGTTTAAATGACAAAAAAATTGAAGAATGTAGATTTGAACTCTACACCTACCGATTGCCACTCCTCACTTCCAACCATAACGTCACAATAAACACACGTAATAGCACTCTCCTCGAACACATGGGACAATACGCTCTTAGAAGGCAATTTTTTTGGCTTTAATCTTCGTTCAAAAACGCGTGAAGTTATGATTTCAAGTTTCAGAGACAAAGATAAGCGATTTGAGGAGAAGAGCTTGTAGGTAAAATTGGTCTTTCATTCTTAGTTATCTGCCATTAGTCAAGTCTGAATGGTGGATAGCGAACCTTTGTAAGCGCTTTATTAAAAGTCTTGTAGCCTCTGTGCCACATATTTGTTGGTATGCACTTGCTATCACCGAGATTTGAACGCTTAGCACATGGTGCTTAGGTGAATAGAGAGAGAGTGTTATCTCGCGTTTCCTGAATCAACAACCTGCTTTCTCTGTCTGACGTCACGGCCTGTCCAGTTTTTTCTGCTCCCATTGTCAAATGGTCCGATTTTTATCCTGTTTTGTTTACAGTATACCATTTTTTTATTTTGTGTAAATTAGCATGTTTGTTTGAGTTTGTAAATATTTAACACGTATTCTTATTTTTCTGCCATGTTCTAAATTCTGGATGATCTCCTCATTATGGATCTATTGGACTTTAATCTAAAACAATCCCAGTGAGTTATGAGAAATAAATCGGAACTCTGTTTACTTCAAACGTGTAAAGAATAGAATAAATTCACTCAAGTCATAATGGGTTATTTCTGACCTTGTTTTACCAAAATACGTCGTATGGTGATACAGATGAAATATTTTGTAATGTAAATGGATGAACCAGCCTACCGTTAAGGGCTAACATTCCAGACCACAGTAACATGTGTACTTATCAGATGACTGGAAAAAATGAACTATAGCATTATTCTGTTGTTTCAAAGGATTTTGTACAGCATTTATAAAAAAAATCAAAGCTTTATTTTTGATGTAACTTCAACAGCTGAAGACATGGTTTATTTAAGGCAGTTTTATTTGTTTTGCGATTACAGTCTCACTGAATCTTTTAAATAACATCATAGTCATGATCGACTGTATTAATTATTGCAATTTACGCAATTGCAGTTCCAGCTTTTAAGTCTTTTCAGGTGGTTAAGCTGCAATAAGTTATAAAGACTAAAATTAGACATTCCGTAGGGAAAAAGTATACATGTTTCTCACTAGTACAAAGAAGAGGGCTCAGACATTTGAACAAAAAGTAACTGAGGATTACCATATTCAGTTTAGATCTAGAATATTGTAAAAGAAGAGTACTGGTATGCTTTGCACTCTACAACTTGCCAGAGATGCCAACTTCATGTGAGTCAGCAACTGAATATCAATGTCCAGCTGGGGTAACAAGTGTTGTAAGCAGCAGGCCAAGGAAGAAACATTTTATGCTGTGTTATGACAATGGATATTTGGAGTATGATTTCACCCACAGTCGTCGTACTAAAATTTATTGCCAAGACTGTGTGAAAGGGGAAGTGTTAACTGGGCACTAAGACTTTATTTATTTATTAAAAATTCTGTGAACCCTTATTGTGATTAATCACAAGGATCTGAAAAAAGTCAGGTTCACAAGCATAGAGATATAATAAACATGTACGAGGGCTGCTCAATAAAGAATGATCATAATTTTTTTACAACATTCTTTAAGTCATCCTCATAATTTTGATGGTCCCTCTCAAAGTAGTCTCTCATGAATGTGATGCACTTGTCCCAGCGTTTCTGCCAGACTTCAAATACATGTTGGAAACCATTTTTTGAGAGGTCCTTCAAAATCGCTTCCGCCTGGTTCTGATGATCGACAGTGCCTCCCACGAAGGTGTTTCTTCATGGTAGGGAATAGAAAAAAGTCACATGGGGCTAAATGCGGACTATAGAGAGGGTGAGGGATGCACTTCAAGTTAATTTTTGCACGCTATTCAGCAACAACATTGGCAATATACGGCCGTGCATTATCGTTTTGCAGCATATAGCCTACTTCACGGAAATGTGGTCCTTTGCGCCGGATATGGACTTGCAATGTTTTCAGGACATCCTTGTAGTATTGTCCAGTTACTGATGTGTGTGCTGGTACAACATGCTGATAAACCATTCCATGAATATCAAAGAATGAGGTGACCATAACTTTCCCAGCAAAAGCAACCACTTTTGCTTTTTTGGGGGTTGGTATGAAGGAGGTTTCCACACTGAGCTTTGCTGTTTGTTCTCAGGATGAAAACGATGTAGCCAAGTTTCATCAGCAATGATTACATTTGAAAGAAATTACGGATCTTCCACTAACATCAACTTTAAGTGCATGCAGACCTGCACGCGAATGTCCTTTTGTTCGGGAATCAACAGTCTTGGGACCCATCGCGCACAAACATGTGTCATGTGTAACTTTTCTGTCACCAATGTGTGGGTGGCGCCCAATGAAATGTTCAGTATTTCAGAAAGTAGTCTTAAGGTAATTCCTCGATCCTCTCTCACAATGACAGCAGCAGTGTTGATGTTCTCTTCCGTAAGAGCAGTAACTGGAGCACCGGGTACACCTTCCTCTGAAATTGATTGTCTCACCTCTTTAAACATTTTAAACCATCTTCGAGCTGTGCTGGAGGGAAGAACCGACTCTCCATAGGCCTCCTGTAACGTTGTATGGGCCTCAGCTGAAGATATGTTGAGACGAAAGCAGAATTTCAAAGCTGCATATTATTCATCGCGAGTTACCTCCATTGCAGCGGTAGGCGATACTGAACATGTCTGAGCTTGCCTGCCTCTCACAGGCGGGAACCAGGAGTCCCAACAATGCAATTACTGCGCCGTGTTTGTTGCACATTAAGCTAACAGAATATCATAAGACTAAATTTTAGCGCCAGAAATCATGACCATAAAAATTATGATCATTCTTTATTGAACAGCCCTCGTACAATAACAAAAATTTAGCATTAAATACTGAGGAAGCTCAAAGATTACAAAAAAATAATAAGATATAGTTCAAGTAATTGACATAATCACTGAAAATGAATGAATGTACAGAAAAAATATTCATACATTGTCTATCTTGAATAAATGAGACAAATTACAACTAACACATTACAAATAGTAAATCTGAAAACATAAAATAAGAATGAGAATACAAATTTGCAAATAGTGTAATTCATTTATCTGTGGATACTCATCAAGTGAATTGGGCCCTTCCCTTAAAGTATTTTCTTAATTTAAAATTAAATGCAGGTAAGCCATTAATATGAACTTCGAAATTTGATCGAAGTGGTAGAATAATGAACACAGTTTCGTCCAAGACGTAGATATTTATAAGGTAATTATTATTGTTGAAATTACTTAAAATTTATAGTAGCTGTAACCACCAATCATAACCTACCATAATTCATCATTCTTGTGTTTTGCCTAACATAATTTTCGAAAACAGACCAAGATCCTGAACAGCTGACGCCTCAGACTGCAATGGGAATATGGTTAAAGTTAAAGGTGTACATGTGGGTAACATGATACATTATCAGATAAGTTTTGTTTGTCTTAGATTACACACATCTCTTTACATTCACTACAGTGCCATATGAGATGAATTGCAAATCTCATACTTTTCTATGGCTTGGTTGTCATCAGCAAATCTATTAGGAATCACAGATTTCCCATACAGCAATTCCTACAATTTTCTTTACAGTCAACTGTTAAACATATTGGATAATACAAATTGCTGATGAAGGACTAACAGCAACTGATCATAATTTAGATTTTTCAGATGACATTATTCTTCATAAAACAAATGTCTAACTTAACACTTGAAGCTGAAGTGTACACAGAGTAGCAGTACAAATATAAGTCCCCCCTTCTGTTCTACTTGTGGATGGTATGTGGACGAACATGTCTTTATAGCTTCTTGTAAGCGTGGGTTTCTTTAACTGTACTGTCATACATATTATGTGATGAGTATGTACAAGGAAGATATATATTTATAAACTCGATTTGGAACATAACCACTCAGAGTTTTAGAAGTAAGTCTTTACTTGATTATATGATTTCTTTATTTGGTGCTGTTAATTATATGCACAAGGAAGGTTCTAACAACATAAGAGAACTCAGTTAATGGAAGACATTATTACACAAACTTTTTTTCTAGATGAGAATTTTCTAAGTATAATTGGCTGTACATATATTACACCCCACAATTTACTGGTATAGAGTTATGTGAATGCTTAAAAATGGGGAATAAGTAAATGTGCACTGTTTATCTTAGAATATAAATACATAAAAGGACTTTTTCTTCATAAATTAAAGTAAATCATTTTTATCTCGATCACCCAAGTAACAGAACCAAATTTTTATCTTTAAGACATTTCTACATTTGTATTTATGTTTCATTATTTGAGCTTTGTTGTACTACCTCCAGCATATTTTTAAGTATGTAGTTGATTTCCACTATTCTTACACTAAGGAATACCTTTTAACTAATACAGTAAGAATGTCTTCTTTTTCTAAAAGTTTGATACATGAAGAATACGTTTAGTTTCCTTTAGAACACTTGTATTTCATAGGGTGTCCCATTTATCTTGCTCACCTGAAATAACTCTTTTCTGATGATTTAAGTGGAAAATCACTGGGTAGTTCTTTCTGACAATATACGTTTTATGTACCACCACAGATGTAGGAAATGTGGGGTAGAGGTTAAATTTTTTGTATGGAACCATGTACATTTTATTTAAGAAATCACTCACACTTTACAAAAGCTATTCAAAAATCTATCACAATGTACCATTTTATCCACAAAACTAGTAGCTATGGAAATCGTAAATAACACATAAATTTTATAACTTAAATATCAATTCAGTGAAATTCATTAACTAAATCATTTAACCTCTTCAAGGCGCATTTGAACATTTTACAGATTATCAATAAACATTGAATGCAACAGTACTGCAATGTACAGTAATTGGATTTTGTTATTGTACAGTACCGTACTACAGTCCTTATGACAATGAAGAAGTAACTTTTACTGTGAAGCTACCGCCACCCTAAAAACAGAGCGTTTACATCACAGGCTCAAAATGGTGACCATTGGCATTCATACAAAGAGTCACTCTTTGGATTAAAGGCGACCTACATCGTGCCACTACTTCCTCTATGATGGCTGTACAAGAATCAATAATGCATTTCTGCATGCTCTCTGGCGTTGCTGGAACATTTTGGTAGACATCACCCTTGACTGCTCCACACACAAAAAAATCCAACGGTGTAAGGTCCGGAGATCGGGCAGGCCAACTAACTTACCCACCACTACCAATCCACCTACCAGGATTTACGATCCAGAATTCGTCATGCTCGTAAGGCGTTACGTGCCGGGCATCCATCACGCTGATACCACATGATCATCCTCTGATTCAGAGGTACCGCATCCAAGAGGAGAGAAAGATTGTGTCTTAAAAATCGGGCATATTGACTGCCATTTTGGTTGTCATATACGAAGAAAGGTCCGATAATCTTGTCTCAAATAATTCCGCACCAAACATTAACGTTCAATGGACGTTGATGCTCTACCTGTCCGGAGCCATCGTGGATTGTTGATGCACCAATAATGCATATTTCTCATACTGACTATTCCTTTGTTGGAGAATGACTCCTTTTCGGTAAAAAGAACATTTGGGAAAAATTAAGCTTAGTGAGAAATTGTTGCTGTGTCCACTGACGAAATTGAACGCTATTGTTGAAGTCATTTCCATGAAGTTCTTGGTGTAAATGAACACGGTAAGTGTGGAATTTATGATGTCGCAGAATGCGATGTGCACTTGTTTTCGAGATACCAACTTCATGTTGAATTCGTCGTCTGTTGATTTGAGGATTCACGCTTACGGCAGCGAGCACAGAGACCTCAGAAGCTTCCTCGGTTCGTGTTCTACGACGATTTCGAGGTCTTACGTTTAAACTTCGCGTTTCACGTAGACTAGAACTCAGACGACCAAACATCCAGCGAGAAGGCGATGGCTTTAGAGGGAATCGTCTGCTGTACAGTAGTTGTCCCTGAACAGAATTTCGCCCGCTTACAGCAAATTACAGTACAGATATGTACAGTAGACCACAAGATAAACATAATAACCATTATGTCCTCTAACAGTACTTAACATAAAACCGCAAGTTACTAAATTATTTCCTGTCAACGTACTTTCTTCGTAGATCAAATGGTTCAAATGGCTCTAAACACTATGGTACTTAACATCTGAGGTCATCAGTCCCCTAGACTTAGAACTACCTAAACCTAACTAACCTAAGGACATCACACACATCCATGCACGAGGAAGGATTCGAACCCGCTACCACAGCAACAGCGCGGTTCCGGACTGAAGCGTCTCCGTAGATCAGCAGGATTTCTACCGTATGGCTATGTGTGTACATCATACACCTTCACACAACAAAAATGGTATTCTCAATATGTCCTATGCAGTTACTAAGTTACTCTTATGCACGACTACACAGATTGCAGTATACTGTACCCCAAAAGCACCAAAAGAAACCAAAAATGAGATGTGCGGGAGGGGGGGGGGGGGAGGTGTACCTGTGTTTTCATGAGTCGGAAATCATAAACGAAGCCCACACCTCTACCACAGCACTACATTGAGTGCGTTGTGTGTACAATCAATGCAGAAAACTACTTGGTTCTTCACAACCTGTGTACTCTTTGTTGCTTGACGTCTACGTTTTATTGACAAAAAATGGTACAGTGTGATACGTTCTTGAATAGCTCTTGGAGGGGGTGAGTGTATTCTTTAATGAAACGTTCATGGTTCCATTTAAAAAATTTAACCTCTACCCCGTATCTTCTACATAGTTGGGAATACATAAAACGTATACCCTCAGAAAGAATGGCCTCGTAAATGATGTCACTAGAACAATACCCACATCTAATACAGCCTTAGACAACATTCTTGCAAACAGAAATAAATTTATCCCAACACTGCAAGTATACAGCGCAGGATTCAGCGATCGCCAAGCTGTCATACTAAATGTAGATGTAAAGAAATGCACCTCAAACCAAATCCCACCTCAAACTTTACACAGGTGTTACAATCTGGATAACTTAAAAAACTAAATGTCCTTCCAAGTAAAGAGAAATGAGCAGAGATGTATGGAGCTAATGATGTCAACGTAATATTTAACATATTTCTTGACGCAGTGATCCGCAATTTCGGAGAGAAATTTCCACAAAACTCAGTAAGGATAAATAATAATAAGGGAAACAGGAACAGGATTATAACAGCTATTAAAACCTCCTGCAAAAATAAGATAATTCTCTGTAAGTTATTAAACTAAGTGATGACTCCTTCCAACTACTGAAATACTGTACAAGCTACACATGTATTCTAAGAAGAATGATAAAGCAGGCACAATGAGGAATACATTGTCAAATCCAACAACAAAGTAAAAGGAATACGGAATATTATAAAAGGGAAAGGAGATACAACAAATTTATACACACAAATGGAGAAACTAAACACAAAAATGAATTGATAACTTATCCTGAAGCTGTGGTGAACACATTCAATAAATTCTTTGCGAGTATAGCCGAAAAACTCATCAAAAATAACCCAAACAAAAATATCAAACAGTAAACCAGAAAAATCTCAAATGTGCAGAGTCAATGTTCATTACTATAGTAGCTGTAGATGAAGTAGAAAAAGCCCTCAGAGAGGTAGAAGACTTCTTATTCAGCTGGCATTGACGGTATTCCAGCAACTGCCATCAACAATACTATCGCTGAACCACTAACTTATCGCTGTTACCGTTCTTTCCAGGCAGGCACTTTCCCAGAACCACTGAAACTATCTAAAGTAATTCCAGTTTTCAAAAAAAGTGATAACAATAAGAACAACTATAGGCCTACCACAATTTTATGCTATTTCTCTAAAGTATTTGAAAAAACTATGTACAAAAACTGATGGACTTCAAAATAAAAAAAAATGTTTAGTGAGTTTATACCAAAATGGGTTTAGAAACAATAAATCTACAGAAATGACAATGGATGAGTGCATTAATACGAAACTAGATCTGTTAGATACGAAAGAGCCCACTACAGGCATATCTGTAGAACTGTCAAACGCTTTTGATAGTAGATCACAGACTATTGCTGGAAAAAATTGAACAGTATGGTATCAGAGGAGTTGCAGGTGAATAGATTGCATCGTTTCTAAGCAACTGCATACAGAAAGTCAGCACGAAGTACACTAACAAACAACTCAGTCTAATAACCAAAATCCTATCTAGTGGTAAAATTGTTAAATAAGGTGCGTCACATGGCTCGGTATTGGGACCTCTACTATTCCTCCTGTATGTTAATGAGTTCAGCCTGAAAATAGATGCACAAAAAACCATAATATTTGCAAATAATGCAACTGCACTCCTCATAGTGTAGAACACATGGGCACTTCAGAAAGTTGTGAAATTTGCTACTGAACAACTTGGCAATTGGGCTACATACAACAAACATTAATATTCAACATTAAAAAGACAGTTTTCATGAACTTTCACACCACACAAAATGCAAACTCGTCTCCAGCACTTGTAATAGTAAGTAACAGAGCAATAGATACAAATGCTCCATTGAAATTCCTGAGTCTGTCGGCACAAAATAACTTGAAATGGAATAAATATACTGAAAAGGTAAATTTCAGAATAGGAACTGGTTGTTATGCACTGAGTGAGCTCAAATCATGTGTAAGCCAGAAAGCAATACTACAAATAACATACAGAGCCACCTAAAACAGCAACTGCTGTCACATCTTCGAATGAAGCAATTGTATAACGTTTGAATTCACGATATCCAGTGATTTAAGCCGCTATACGATAAGTTTGTTTATTTCGATAGAAGTGTATGGGGCCTGAAGACGGCATAATGAAATGCCGGAAGTGGCTGCTTTCAGGATAAAATAAAATCATATCTTAAAGTATACAGCTGTTGGTGAATTTTATTGATGTTGACAAGTGTGAGAATTATCGCAGAATCGGCTTAACAGCTCATGCATCCAAGCTACTGACAAGAATAAGAAATTAAGGATGTGTTAGATGACGATCAGTTTGGCTTTAGGAAAGCACCAGAGAGGCAATTCTTACTTTGCAGTTGATAATGGGAGCAAGACTAAAGAAAAATCAAGAGACGTTCATAGGATTTGTCGACCTGGAAAAAGTGTTCGCCAATGTAAAGTGGTGCAAGATGTTCGAAATTCTGAGAAAAATAGAAGTAAACTATAGGAAAAGATGGGTAATATAGGAAAAGATGGGTACAAGAGCCAAAAGAGAATAGTAATAGTGGACGATCAAGAACGAAGTGCTCGGATTAAAAAGGGTGTAAGACAGGGATGTAATCTTTCGCCCTAACTGTTCAATATGCACATCGAAGAAGGAATGATGGAAATAAAAGAAAGGTTCAGGCGTGGAATTAAAATTCAAGGTGAAAGGATGTCAATGATATGATTCGTTGAAGACATTGCCATCCTGAGTGGAAGTGAAGAAGAATTGCAGGATCTGCTGAGGAATGAACAGTCTAATGAGTATAGAAGATGGATAGAGAATAAATCGAAGAAAAACGAAAGTAATGAGAAGTAGCAAATATGAGAACAGTCAGGGACTTAACATCAGGATTGATGGTCACGAAGTAAAATGAAGCTAATAAATTCCGTTACCTAGGCAGCAAAATAACCAATGACGGAGTCCTCAAGGTCACGGCCGCTGCCTGCCGCCATCAGGGGCTGCGAGCTGTGATTCGCCCACCTCCACGCTTTGTTGTCATGTAGGTACCGTTAGCGGTGCGGTAGGTCAGAGCAGCTGAAAGCTCAGTGTTACCGTGCTATATCGAGTGTTCACGTCTGATCTCAGTGCCTTACTGTCTTTAGAAAGGTACTCTGTGTTTGTTGGTGAACAACAATGCAGGACCAATGGCCTACTTGAAGTACTCCTCCGGTCGGTGTGCGTAAAGGGCGGGAAGACATTCGTAAACAATCGAAAATTATCATATCGAATGTACTCAAGTTTTTTACTGATCTTGCCGACAAGAAGAAGCGAGGAATAACTTAAATTTTGCCCACTTCATAAACTTACTGCTAAAGCGTGTGGTGTCTCCAAGTCAACCGTAGGCCGTATTAGCAAATCTGTGTCATTGGCACAATCTTCAGACATGAATGAGTATTTCGATTCTCCAAGAAAGGGATACGAACGTGAACGGAAATCAACCGACTTTGACGATTTTAACAGCGAGCTCGAGTGTAGAATTGTACTAGGATATTTGACAGAGGAGAGTATCCAACGGCTAAAAAAAAAAAAAAAAAAATACAGGCAGACCTAAATGAGAAAATTAATTACTCAGGCTCAGAGACCTCGGTTCTTCGTCTTCTCCGCTCCCTTGGTTTCCTATTCAAGAAGTGTAATGATGGACGGAAAGTGGATGAAAATTGGGTTTCACAGAACCACACCAATAAGTATATAAGGCATGACTCCAAAGGAAACGGCGGCCTGAAAGTGCCTACTGGTAGAGGTGGCCGATTAATCATCGCCCACGCTGGTTCACTAAACACAGGCTTCATACCAGAGACCAAATTTGTTTTTCGTGGTGGGAAAAGTTCTTGACAATTCGACTACCGTTCAGAAATGAATGGAGAAGTTTTTAAGAATTGGTTTATTCGACTGTTGACTGCGCTGGAAGAAGGCTCAATTATCGTGATGGATAACGCCAGCTACCACTCCATTCGGATAGAAAAGCTGCCACGTTCGAATTGGCGCAATGCAGATAGTATGGAGTGGTTAAAGAGAAATAATGTTTCATTTTCAGTCGGTGAAACGAAGGCTGAACTCCTGTCCAAGGAAGAAATCGTAGATGCCAAAAAGACTTACGAATCAGGTCAACTGGCAAACGAAATGGGACACCAAGTAATACGTCTACCACCGTATCACTGCCAGTATAATCCCACTGAACTGATATGGGCCCAAGCAAAGCGAGAAGTAGCGAAAATAAATACTACTTCCAAACTTGCCGATATCGAGAAGCTAACACACGAAGCTTTTGGCAATGTCACTCAGCAAGACTGGGAGAGGTGCGTAAGACACGCAGAAGCATTGCAAGAAACTGATTTCTTGAACCAGGGTTTAAGAGACACCATAGTCGAATCTGTGACGACACACCTGGCTGAAACAAGCGACAGTGAGTCTGAAGACACGGAGCCAGAAGATCCTTCAGTTAAGGTAAGTGCCCTCTATGTAAAGAGCTGACTTGATTTAAATGTTTGTCTATTCATTTCAGTTATAGAGGACATACTGCGAATGTTTTCTCCTTACAGTAGACGTCTGATAAATTTATTACAAGTGGTGGCGATTAGTTTACTCGACAGTAACTGTCAATTAAAATACGATTGCCAATTCTGCATTAATTAACAACAGTTTTTCCTAAAAACCTGTATCGAATGTCCTTACATTCGGATATAATCTTACTGCGTTCGGTTTACTTGTACATTCGAAATTTAACTCCTTTTTTTTCATAGGGGGATTTACTGGCTGTTTCGTAGTAAGGGTAATGCAGTTCACGAAATGACAAAACGTTAAGGTGCTCCTGTATCGACTGCATATATAAACTGTGCAGCAACATCAGAACAGTCCCAGCATCTATTAAGATTATCTGAGAAGAAAATAGAAATCTATGACATTTGACGACTTTTACAAAAAGCTAGAACGTAGAATATTATTGCTTTAGTATGACAGTGGATAGTATCCGATGGCTAGAGAAATACAGGGTAATGTCCGCGTAAAACTGATTATTCTTGCCAGTAACTTCAATGCACTGTCTTCTCCGCCCACTTGGTTTTTAATTCAGAAACTATAATGATGGACGAAATTTGTAACACAAGACAGGGACATTGCAGTACTAAGAACGAGGTTTTTGGCTTACAGCAAATTTAGATGTAACTTGGGTTTCACAAACCCTTTCGAACAAATATTTAGCTGGACTTCAGTGAAAATAGTGGCTTCAAAATAGCTACAATTACTTTTGCGTAGCGTATATTGGCGTTTTGAGCGATGGTTACGATGACGAAGGATATGTATTAGCAGCCAGTAAAATATTTTCGGGAAGCAGGGAATATTCTCGGTCATATTAAAGCGAGCCGTCCAAACAAAACTTTTCGTGACGGCCTACAACTACTCGCGCGCTGCTCGGCGCGGTGTATCGCGGAAGTAATTTGCCTCTGTACGTGATACGATACAATAATGATGTCTGAAATGTTACCAAAAATAATTTTTCGCAGTCCAACAGAACGAAAATTCATCAGCGACTGCATTTTTCCCTACACAGTCGGCACAGTTTCGCACATCTTATAATATTTTATTTTTTATCTCAGCATCTGGATCTGTAAACGTTGAGGATGTTAATATATATTTTTTTAATCCGATTACATTAGTGATTCTATTACTACCACAGGTTGAAGCAAAAAATTATTTTCCTCCAAAATTTCTTGTAACGTTAGTTTTCATTTTTTTTCATAGCAGCTAGTGAGAATTTTCTTTTGGAAAGTACTCCATCATATTCTACACTAAAAATAGAGTTGCCCAATATTTTTTTTCGAGTTTTTACGAACATTTGAAATTATCACTATAAAAAAACTGGCATGCTGTAACACGGCGAGATGACCTTGAAGCCCTATTTTTTGCGCCGGCCACTGTAGTATCAAACATAGGACTTACTTTGAGGAAGAAATTTCTGAGAATGTGTTTGGAGCACAGCATTGTATAGGATCGAAGCATTTGACATGTGGTGCAATAGAAGAATGTTGAAAATGTGGACGGATAAGGTAAGGGATGAGGAGGTTCTACGCAGAATCGGAGGTACCTGTAAATCGTCAACCGAAATTGTGCTAAACGCATTCTCTGAAAATTATTTCGAGCAGCTAGTTCATGAGCCCACGCGAATAGAAAAAGGTTGTGAAAACACACTTGACCTTTAGCACCAATTAATCCTGAGCTAATAACGGGCATCAAAACGGATAACGGGATTATTGAACACAGGGCTGTCATAGCGAGACTGAAAACTGTAACCCCCAAATCTTCCAAAAATAAAAGAAAAATATACCTATTCAAAAAGCAGATAAAAATTCACTTGATGCCTTCCTCAGAGGCAATCTCCACTCCTTCCAAATTAACAATGAAAGTGTAGTTCAGATGTGGCTTGAATTCAAAGAAATAGTATCGACAGCAACTGAGAGGTTTATACCAAATAAATTAAGAAACGACGCAGTTGATCTCCGTTGGTATACAAAGTGGGTCAGCACACTATTGCAGAAACAACGAAAAAAGCATGGCAAATTTAAACGAACGAAAAATCTCCAAGACTGCCGATCTTTTACAGAAGCTCAAAATTTAGCGCGGACTTCAATGCGAGATGCTTATAATAGTTTACACAACGAAACTTTGTCTCCAGACCTGGCAGAAAATCCAAAGAGTTTCTGGTCGTATATGAAGTATGCTAGCGGTAAGACACAATCAGTGCCTTCTTTGAGCGATAGCAATGGAGATACTATCGAAGACAGTGCTGCCAAAGCAGAGTTACTAAACACACCCTTCCGAAATGGCTTCAAAAAAAGAAGACGAAGTTAATATTCCAGAATGTGAATCAACAACAGCTGCCAACATGAGTAACGTAGAAGTAAATATCCTCGGAGTAGTAAATCAACTTAAATCATTTAATAAAAGCAAGTCTTCTGGTCCAGACTGTACACCAATTAGGTTCCATTCAGTGTATGTATGCTGATGCCATAACTCCATGTTTAACAATCATATACAACCGTTCACTCGACGAAATATCCGTACCCAAACACTGAAAAGTTGCACAGGTCACACAAATATTCCAAAAAGGTAGTAGGAGTAATCCATTAAATTACGCATCAAACCAGTCAGAAAACTGATGACTCGAAGAAAAGAGGCATGTTTCCTAGCCAAATCACACTTCTCCTAATGCTGGAGACATCCTGAAAGGCTATACACTGAGGTGACAAATCAAGGAATATCTCTTAATACCGTGTCGGACATCCTTTTGGCCGCGCGGGTTCAGCCGAGCGGTCTCAGGCGCTGCAGTCATGGACTGTGCGGCTGGTCCCGGCGGAAGTTCGAGTCTTCCCTCGGGCATGGGTGTGTGTGTTTGTCCTTAGGATAATTTAGGTTAAGTAGTGTGTAAGCTTAGGGACTGATGACCTCAGCAGTTAAGTCCCGTAAGATTTCACACGCATTTTAACATTTTGAACATTCTTTTGCGGGACCGATGGCCTTGGCTGTCTGGTCCCTTCAACCCCCACAAACAAACCAACCAACCAACCATCCTTTTGCCCTATGTAGTGCAGCAACTCGACGTGACATGGGCGCAGCAAGTCGTTCAAAGTCCGCTGCATTAATATTGAGCCATGCTGCCTCTATGCCCATAATAATTGGGAAAGTGTTGCCGGTTGCAGGAGGTTGTGCATTTACTGACTTCTCGATTATGTCCCATAAATGTTCGACGGGATTCATGTCGAGCGAATTGTACACGGCTTCGTGGGGTCTGCACCACACTAGAACGCTACCATCAGCTCATACCAGCTGAAATCGGGACTCATCTGTCCTGGCCACGGTTTTCCAGTCTTCGAGGGTCCAACCGATGTGCACACGAGCCCAGAAGAGGCGCTGCAGGCGATGTCGTGCTGCTAGTAAATGCACTCCCGTCGGTCGTCTGCTGCCACAGACCATTAATGTCAAATTTCGCCGCATTGTCGTGATGGATACGTTCGTTGTACGTCCCACATTGATTTCTGCGGTTTTTTCACGCAGTGTTGCTTGTCTGTTTGTACTGACAACACTACACAAACGCCGCTCTCTCGGCCGGTAAGTGAACACTGTCTGCCACTGCATCGTGCCGACGTGTCTACTGCAGAACGGTTGACCCTTTTTGTTTTATTTAGCACGATGGCACACAACATTTGAACTGCTTACTGCGGAACGGCATCATGTGCACAAATCATACTTTTAAGTACCGACAAAAAATTGAATAAAACAGGTTTAATGCCATTTATATCCTGACGCTTATTTCCGGTTTCTTGATGTATGTATACGTGCTAATTATTTACACGTAGAAGTCAAGTGTGACGTAAAAAAAAGTATAAGGGAAGAGCGGAACTACTTTGTTGGTTTTTGACATGTTACCTTTTTGCAGTACACTGGATTTTCAAATTAATTTTAGGCTTAAGGTACGTCTTTTATTGTAATAAACATTGTTTTTGTGTATAATCGTCGAAAAAATGAAATTTATAAAACTCGGACTAGTTGTTTTTGTGCAATAAGCGATTCATTTGTTGTTTCTATTCTGTTAAGCAGAAAAAATTATCAGTCATACAACTTCAGTATCATAGAACTTTAATAGTGTAAAAGTGCTTTATATTATTTGTTAGAATAATTTCTTCGTTTTGAATGGTTTCATTACTCAGTTATCTTCATCTACATCACGAGATGTCGTTGTCGGCCGCGATGTGCCTGAATTACAAAATTGCAGATTTCTTGTTATCATCCACTTTGTTGTTATTTATAGGCAATACAAATATGTAAGCTTTCTTTGAAGGGAGTTCAAAAGGTTCTGTAGGACATCTCAATCTAAAAGTGTCCATAGTAAAGCCAGCAATATTTTAAGTTGCACTTAACGATATGCGGATTTTCATTAAAAGATCATCTAGTGGTATTTTGAAATAGCGAGAAAGAAACCCTTTCATGTCTCTAGGAACGCCCCTTCGTATGAATTACCGCTCAGGCAGGTTCTTTTATGGAATGTAGGCCATCAGGAACATTTAAAAGAATCCACCTTCATTTCAACAATGGAAAACTTGTCATGGTTTTTTGGGGAATGTTTTATGAGTTCAACAGCATCATCCACAGTATAGCATCTGTCTTCTTCCTTCTTCAGCTTCCTGCTAATTCTAACGAAATCTGTATCATTCGGCATTAACGAGTGACCTGTAATGGGAAAAAAATAACTTGAATGCCATTGAATCTTTTGATCTCACACAGCGCCATCATCATTCCAACTAAGAGTATTATTTTTGTTCTGGACCACATAATTGTCTCCTAACACGTGTAAAACTTTTTACGTTCTTGTCGATCTTATTTTCGATGTACCAGCTCAACACCGTACACACTTCATCTGAGCCCTTCCCTACCTTACCTTCGCGGTGAATGAGAAAAACTACTCATTTTATTCAGTAACTGTAACAGAACACAGTATACTGAGAACTTAACGTGGGACAAAAGACAACACAATCAGAATGAATACAAATCTGTAAAACAACAAAGCGTAGTTCGCAAACTGGCCACGAAGGTTCACCACCATGTCTCGGACTAGTTCCCTATCTGCAGTAAAAGTAAAACTGATGTTGTTGCCAGGCATGTGTTATCGTGCAGAAAGGTTTCCTTTTTGCGGTCAACGGCGCATTGATCCACCACAATCGTCGAAAAAACGAAATTTATAAAACTCGGACTAGTTGTTTTTGTGCAATAAGCGATTCATTTGTTGTTTCTATTCTGTTAAGCAGAAAAAATTATCATTCATACAACTTCAGTATCATAGAACTTTAATAGTATAAAAGTGCTTTATATTATTTGTTAGAATAACGGCTTGATTCAGTAATTCGAACGTCCTGCTACTGACATACTGAAACGCAGCACAGCACATACACAATAAAAATAAAATAAACGGTATACATTTTAATGTTTCTTACAGACGACGACTATCATTCGTAGATTCAATACACTTCTCTGTTAACAAGTGGGGAGTACAGCTATGCGGTTCCGGTTTTGAGTAACCTTGCAGTCTTAATGAGGCACGGCGCCTGCTTCGTTTAGCCGGCTGGTGCATGCGGCGCTAGCCGGGCTTAAGAATGAAAAAGACCAGAACCGTGTGAGAGATCACCGGTGCTTCCCCTAAACTTGACACACTTGTCAGAGAGCCTTGCCTGAATTTCGAGGTCAGCATCGACAGAGCGAACAGACCAAATTCCCTATTCGTGTTGCGTCACTGTTATTTCAGCAGACTGCTTGCCAGCAATTGGTCCTGATGTTTATTCTCGAGATCGATCTGCGTTCTTTACAACGGTACTGATACACGCGAACGACAACACGTATCTTATGCGTGTAACCAGTCTCTTGCTTTGAGGGTTCTAATACAAGAAATATACAATCGGCTTGATTTATTAATCTGTAAAAACAATAATTACTAGCGTATAAGACATTGTCAATGCATATATGTCTAAAGCCGCTCTAATAATCTAACGAAATTGGCTTGTAATTGCTTATACCGCTTAGTTAAATCATGTATACCTCTGCCGTTACTCAACAACCAAGGGACTTAATTACAATAACATTTATATGCTGAAATCATTTATCTATTTACAAATTCATTAGCATTACAGGGTAACCCAAGACTCTTCTCTTATTAAGCATTTTGTATATCAGTGGATTTACATATTTTTGAAGTGTTTTAAGCACAGTTTTTTGAATAAATTTTTAGACGCTTATTCCATCAAGAGCATCAAATAGTTATTAAATTTCATTCAGACATGAATACGTAACGGATCTAACTTCACGCACGAAAAAATTGTCTTAACCAAACACGAGTATTTTAAAAATATCTAGGCCAAAAATATTTAGTTTCCTATGTTCATCAAAATAGATCTTACAGGAAGCGCAGATATTTAAGCGCAATACACACGTTTTGGCGCTTCTTCCAAAGGCTAAAATTGCTAGTTTGTACAGATGCAGTAGAGCCTATTCTTCAATTTATGCATTCAAGTTATATAGGTGAAATACCTACCTATGTAGCTCGTATAACTGCGACTGCGGAAAAAAGGCCCAAAAACAAAGAAGACAATTCATGCATGTTTGTTCGCATTGGGATTCTTCTCCTTTCAAGATACCGGTCTACGTGAACATCTACATGACTACCCTGCAATTCACACCAAGTGCCTGGCACAGTGTTTATCGAACGACCTTCAAGCTACTTCTCTACCGTTCCATTTCCGAACAGAACGCGGGAAAAACGAACACCTAAATCATTCCCTGCCAGCTCTGAAATTTCTTATTTTATTACGACAATAATTTCTCACTATGTAGGTGGGCGCCAGCAAAATATTTTCGCATCCAGGGGAGAAAGTTGGTGATTGAAATTTGTTGAGAAGATCATGCCACAACGAAAAACGCCTATGTTTTAATGATTACCACACCAATTCGCTTATCATATCCCTGACACTCTCTCCCCTATTTCGCGATAATACAAAACGAACTGCCCTTCTTTGAAATTTGTCGATGTCCGCCGCCAATCCTATTTCATGACGTTCCCATACCGCGCACTTATACTCCATAACAAGACGGACAAGCGTACTGTAGACAGTACTTTTCGTTTTACTGTTGCTTCTTCTACGTGTTGTGCCAACATTATCTATGTGATCGTTCCAATTTAAGTTATTCGTAATTTTAATCCCTAAGTAATTAGTTGAATTCACTGTCTTCAGATTTGTGTCAGTTATCGCGTAACCAAAATTTAGCGGATTCCATTTGGTACTCAGTTGACACGTTTCATTATTTAGAGTCAATTGCCACTTTTATTTTGATCATCTGATGATTTTACAAGACTGTAAATGACTGGAACGTTTCCAAAAAAAAATCTAAGAGAGCTGTTCAGATTGTCTCTTAAATCGAGTGTGGTGGCACAGTGGTTAGCACCTGGACTCGCTTTCGGGAGGACGATGGTTCAAATCCGCGTCCGGTCACACAGATTTAGATTTTCCGTGATTTCCTTAAATCGCCCCAGGCGAATGCGGGGATGGTTCAGATCTGTTAGTAGTTCTCATTAGGGGAGTGTTGTCCAAAATCGGGTAGCGGGTCAAACAGGGTACGCACTTATTTCTGTCACTGCAGCTGCTATCTCGCGAATAAAACCAAAACTGTTAGGGAGTGCCATCCAGTGGCGTATGAGCCGAGTTTCACTAGCGTAGCACGTGTAGTTTCGTTGTGATGGTGTTTCTGTTGCAATTTCTTTAATTCTGTGCTCAAATGTGTCGTGAAAGTAATCCTGTTGTACTTCAGTTTATACTTCGGCAAGTATGCCTGCTTATTTAGTGTTACTTGACACACAGTTTAATGTTAAAGCAAATCTCTCATTGTTTGTATTTGGTTTGTATTGTATTGTATTTTATGTTAACGGGGGACCGAGAAACGACGGAGAGGCTCCGTCCCCACCACAGCCGCAGTGGTCCACAACCCCACGACGATCACCGCAGTCCACTTCACCCCTCCGCCGCCCCACACCGAACCCTGGGTTATTGTGCGGTTCGGCCCCCGGAGGACCCGACCCCCCCCCCCCCCCCCCCACCCCCACCCCCAGGGAACGTCTCACAACAGACGACTGTAACCCCTATGTTTGCGTGGTAGAGTGATGGTGGTGTACGCTTACGGAGAACTTCTTTGCGCAGCAATCGCCGACATAGTGTTGCTGAGGCGGAATAGGGGGAACCAGCCTGCATTCGCCGAGGCAGATGGAAAACCGCCTAAAAATCATCCACAGACTGGCCGGCTCACCAGACCTCGACACAAGTCCGCCGGGGACAATGCGCTTCTTTCTATTCCGGAAAGCCGTGCGTTAGATCGCTCGGCTAACCGGGCGGGCTGTATTTGGTTTAGAAATACCATTGTTCCTTTTTCTAGCGCCGAGAGGCAAAACCAGTCAATGCGAAGAGGGGTAAATTCGGGCGATACCAGGTTTTACCCACGATTTAAAATCTTTCTGGACAGCAAACGTCTGCTGTGCCTATTAAGGTAAAAAAGTGCGCAAACTGCATTTGTGTTGTGATATAAACTACGTATACGTGATTTCTGGCTGCGTATAGGTTCTTTTAGAAGCTGTAAATACATAATTTCTAACTACATATAGATTTTTTCCTTTAGATATGCCAAGGAACTACCAGCGGAAAACGACGCGACAGAGCTGGTCTCAAAAGAATATGGCAGATGTGAGACAAGAAGTTGTCGAACGGAAAATGGGTTATTAGAGAGCTGCTCAAGCCTTTAATGTTTTTCAGTCAACCTTGGAAGACAGAGCCGAGAAAGCACGTCAGCAAGCACTCACGCCTGCTTTAGTGGCTGCAAAGCCGTTAGGTCGGTTCTGCACTGTTTTCTCTAATGACAAAATGCAAATTTTGAATCAAATATTATTTTTGGAGCAAAGGTTGTTTGCTCTAACCTTGTTCGATCTCGGCAGACTAGCTTACGAACAGGCTTAAAAGAATGGCATTAAACAAAAAAAGTGGTTCAAATGGCTCTAAGCACTATGGTACTTAACATCTGAGGTCATCAGTCCCTTAGACTTAGAACTACTTAAACCTAACTAACCTAAGGACATCCACACACAGCCATGCCCGAGGCAGGATTCGAACCTGCGACAGTAGCAGCAGCGCGGTTCTGGACTGAAGCGCCTAGAACCGCTCGGCCACAGCGGCCGCCTGGCATTAAACATAACTTTAATAAGGATAGAGCAATGGCAGCAAAGGAATGGATGTACGGGTTTCTGGGAAGACATCCACAACTACCGCTGAGAAAACCAGAGCCGCGCGGGATTAGCTGAGCGGTCTCAGGCGCTGCAGTCATGGACTGCGTAGCTGATACCGGCGGAGGTTTGAGTCCTCCCTCGGGCATGGGTGTGTGTGTTTGTCGTTATGATAATTTAGGTTAAGTAGTGTGTAAGCTTAGGGACTGATGACCTTAGCAGTTAAGTCCCATAAGATTTCACACACATTTGAACACATTTGAACAGAAAACGAGAGAAAAAGTCACTGGCGTATACTAAAGATTTTAATCGTAACACAGTGGCAAAGTTTTATGATCCGTTTGAGTCAGTCTACAAAGAGCATAACATTTCACCAAGAAATATTTACAACGTTGACGAAACAGGAATTATGACATTTCCAAACAAACCACCCAAGGTCTTCGCTCTTCGAGGCAAGAAACAATTAATGTGTTTAGCGTCTGTGGAACGAGGAGTTCTTGTAATTGTAGTGATATGCATGAGCACATCAGCTTAATTTATGCCTCCCATGTATATTTTCCTGCGGAAAAAAGGGCCAATTAATAAGTGATGAATCAGTTCCTGGTTCTTTTGCTTACAATCATGAAAGTGGGTGGACCAACAAAGCCAATTTCTTTTGTTGGTCCCGGAAGTTTATTGATTTTTCTAAACCCTTGGAAACCAAGCCAGTATTATTGATTTTAGATGGAGATAGCTCCCATACCAAAAGTTTGAACCTCATCAGCTTGTTTCCAGAAAGTAATGTTATACTACTATGCTTACCTCGTGTCACAACTCATTGCCCCAAGCCATTGGACGAATCATTCACGAGTTCTTTAAGCAAATTTATTGAGCAAGAGGTGAGACAGTGGTTACTAGCACATTCTGGAGGTAGTGTTACAATGTGCCATGTCGGGAAGCTCTTCAGAGAAGAATTTACCAGATCAGCTGTCATGTAAACAGCCATTATGGGATTTAAAAAGAGTGGAATCTATCCATTCAACAGGAATATTTTTCCTGGTCATCTTTATGCCCCATCAAATACCACCCCATAGGCCTGTATCATCTCTTGAAGTTGCATTGACTGAAATCGACAATCCAAGAGGTCATGACGTGTTGGAAAAATCTGTGAGAAACGAAAACTCTGCAGTTGTTGAACCATCAAAAGACCCACAGCTGTCGTTAGATAAACCAAGTAAGCAACGACAGGCGACAATTTTCAAAAAATGTTGTTTTGCAGTTTTTCCAAATTTATTGCTGCCTGCATTTGAACGAGGTGAAAAGCAGATGAACCATAGAACGGGCAAAACTGCGATATTAACCTCCTCTCCATATAAATTAGCCCTAGAAGAAGAAGAAGAAGAAGAAAATAAAGAGGGAGAAAAGAAAACAGAAAGGGGCGAAAAGAAAGTTGCCCTACATTAGCAAGAAGAATAACAAAAATGAGGCTAAAAAAGAAACAGAGCATAAAACAAAAAAGCAGGGCAATAGAAAACTAAAGAACTAAAGACATAAGAACTGGACACCTAAGATAGATAACACTGCATTTTGCGCTACGAGATCTTCGCTAATTCAGCACCCAAGGAAGGCTGGATTCAGTGCTACAAGTACCAAGGGTGGGCCCATGAAGCGTGTTCGAATGCAGAGGAAGACGATGACAGTTTTGTGTGTGACAACTGCATCTGAAATGAGTGCTCGAATAAGTTCTTAAAAAACTTCGGGTACTTGGACGTTAACATTACTTTTTTTTTGTAAATCAGGAAAACAATAACTAATTTAAAATTACGTTTTTCTAATGGTATTTTCCGAAACTTCTTACGATAATGTAATTACTCTATTTCAGAACTAAAATTAAATTCATTTCATTATTTTACTGTTTTTCCCATTGATTTCAGTGTACACTCGGCTTTACCTAACATATCTGGTAAAATGGAGTTTTTGTATAGTCTGAGAAAAGTCATAATATTTAAATAGAGGTTTAAGCATTCATACTTTGCAAATTCATTTGTAGATCTATAACGAAACATAGTGTTCAATATACGGTTCAAAGTTAAGGTACCCGGTTCTACCCTACTTTCCTCTACTTCGTGTGAATAAAGAGCTATTATTGTTTCACAATAACGATATATTTATATATTACATAAAGTGTCTGTTCTGTCGGATGTGTCCCGACAGAACAGGCGTCACAAACAATTGTGATTAAGTGACCGTGAGTATCAATATTCAAGGAATTGTTGTCCAAAAGTACAGATACCATCTTCATATAGTTAAGGCTAAAAGGCCATTGACCTTCTTCTTCTGTACTGGATGCACACGCATTGCCCGAACTCTTACGGGAGTCGGTAAGATTTTCTGCCGCGAGTAATGAGTGTAATGGGCAGGGGCACTACGAATGTAGTATGTGGACATTAAGTTGGGAATGTGGGTCTCACGGGGAGCGTGCAAGGGATAAATCCCTGCAGTCGCACTATCCTCTGTGAGTCTGTGCCCTCGGTGGCTCACATGGATAGAACGTCTGCCATGTAAGCAGGAGATCCAGGGTTCAAGCTCGGTCGGGGCACGCATTTTCAACTGTCCCCGTTGATGTATATCAACGCCTGTCGACAGCTTAGGGTCTTGATTTAATTATCATTTCATTCTAAGAGAGCTGCATGCTCACCGATGGTATCTGTTCTTTCGGACTTGTCCATACAAATACTTTCAGAAAATACTTCCTAGCACTTAAATCTATATTAGATGTTAAAAAATATCTTCTTCACGTCCGCCCCCTTCGCTGACTGCTCACTGCGTCTGACTGCCATGCAGCGGCCCCGGGTTCGCTTCCCCGCCAGGTCGAAGATTTTCTTCACTCAGGGACTGGGTGTTGTGTTGTCCTCACCATTTCATCACGATAGACACGCAAGTCTCCCAATGTAGCGTCAACTGAACTCGGTGGTCGAACTTCCCCAGATGGGGACTTCTGGCCATCAATGGCAAACGATCATGTCACTTTCATTCTCTTCTTCAGAAACGCTTTTCTTACTATTGCCAGTCTACTTCGTCCATCATCAATTATTTTGCTGCCCAAATAGCAAAACTCATCTACTACTTTAAGTGTATGGTTTCATAATCTAATTCCCCCAGAATCACTTGATTTAATTCAACTACATTCCATTATCGTCATTTTGTTTTTGTTGATGTTCATCTTATATCGTCCTTGCAAGACACTGTCCAATCCGTTCAACTGATCTTTCAATGCCTTTGCTGTCTCTGACAGAAGTACAATGTCGTCGACAAACCTCAAAGTTTTTATTTCTTCTCCGTGGGCTTTAATTCATACTCGAAATTTTTCATTAGTTTCCTTTATTGCTTGCTTGTGGGCAGACTGAATAACATCGGGGTTAGGCTACAGCCCTGTCTCACTCCCGTCTCAACCACTGCTTTCCTTTCACGCCCTTCGACCCATGTAACTGCTGTCTGGTTTTTGTACAAGTTGTAAATAGCCTTTCACTAGGTGTATTTTACCCCTACTACCTTCAGAATTTCAAAGAAATTACTCCAGTCAACATTGTGAAAAATTTTCTCTAGGTTTACAAATACTATAATTGCAGGTTTGCCTTTCCTCAACGTATCTTCTAAGATAAAATGTAGGGTCAGTATTGCCTCGCATGTTCCTACCTTTCTCCACAATCCAAACTGATCTTCCCGAGGTTGGCTGCTACCAATTTTTCCCATTCTTCTGTGAAGGATTCGTGTTAGTGTTTCACAACCACGACTTGTTAAACTGATATTTCGGTAATATTCGTAGCTGCAAGCACGTGCTTTCTTTGGAATTGGAATTTTTATAATACTCTTAAAGTGTGAAGGTGTGTTAGAGTGTGGTATTAGCTTTATGACTTCTGGTGGTGAATAATATTTTTTGTCCGTTGTGCTTATGATGTGCAGTCAGGGACAGAAATTGCGAGACATCTCGCTTTTCGTTATGCTGAACTGCAAAACTGCACCGTCTGTTACGCAACGTAATAGGCAGAGAGACAGAGTGCTAGCAACATACAGCTTTGGAGAGGCAAACAACACAATAGAGCAGTTTGGTAGTCATTCTGTCAAAGGAGTGAAATTAATATTAGTTTTACCAAATGAATTATACTCAGCGACTAGTAGTATACTGTATGGGTCTGGGTGTGACATACTGTGGCAGAGGAAACGACTATGCGAATGTCAGGAAGCAAAGCTGCCTCCTTCGCCAGGACGAGGGTTGCGAGTGGTGGTGGAGGTGGTGAATAGCGGAGGACTGCTGATAAGACGTCCCTGGTTAAAGTGGACTTTTATTCGTGTGAGAAACAGAGGTATGGTCGCCACTGGAGAAGAGGCCGTCGACCCGGGATGACGTAGTGAGTCGCAGAGCTCAGCGAGCCGTGGCTGGAGTCAGCAGGACGGCCATTGCCGATATGTGACAGTTCCGTCCAGGATGCTGGGCCACGGAATACAGAACAGGGAAGGACGGTACTAAAACTGTATGTCACAGCATGGTCGACTTCGAAGGCGTCGACTGAAGCCTCCAGGAACCGGTGCACAGCGACGGAGACCAGATCGCTCCCAGCCTGGGCTCGAACTGGCGTCCCATTAGAGTGGTGCCCGCCAGCAGAAGCTAGTCACCCATAGGGAGATCCATCAGTGCTAAGGCCTCAAATCGTCTGCATTTGGTCCTCAGCACAGGCAGCTGCCTACTACCCTACTGGACGAAGTCGTTGTTAGAAGACAGGATATTTCGTCTGGCTCTGCAGTAGTCTCCATCTCTAAGTCAGCAGCTGATGGAGACGGCGGGGGTTGCCATGAGCTACACACCTTGATACGTTCGTGTACAGGGAATTTCGGCGACCATCTGAGAACAACTGAGTACATGTGAGGAATAGGGTCTGATTTGGGGGGGGGGGGGGAGGGGGGGGGAGCGGCTATTTATCAGTGTGTGCTGGCCAGTACTTCTCCAGCAGAAGCAACCCTACCATGGGAAAGAACAGGCCGTAGCAGCCTGGTGTTGTCATTGTGTGGTGATGACTTCACTCAGTCTGCTCTTGTTTAGTCAGCTCCTGAAGCCCAACTACAACCTTCAGTGGAGCTGGCACGCTTCCCCCCTCTCCCCTTCCTCAGCTTCCTGAATAAGCGCTCTTGCACTCTGAATACGCCTTCTTACTTCATAATGTGTGGTCACCACAATGGCTGCACCTCTCCTCCATGACGCCGTTTTGATGCATTGGTGCCAGGCAGCCCAGAATAAGGCATAACGCAACAATACTATTTAACATAGCAGTCTATTCTAACAACTATACCTTCATAATTCGCAAATGAATGTTTTTATTGTGTAGAGCAGTGGTTCCCAGCCTTTCAGAGACTGATAATTCTTATTTGGCTGAAGTCACAGTCATGACAAATTTTTTGAGTGATGCTGCTGCCATCTGACTGCAATAATTTTTATTTTATTGTTATACGATCCAGATTTCGGCCTTAGGCCATTTTCAAGTACATAGAAAAAAAGTTTTTGTAATTGAAAATGGCCTAAGGCCTAAATCTGTATCGTATAACAATGAAACAAAAATTATTACAGTCAAATGGTGATAGCATCATTCAAAAAACTTTCTGAGACTGTTACCCACATATTGGCCGGTAACCCCTCCCCACTCCTGCCACCTTTATCGACATTAGCGCCTAGGAATTTTCTTTGAACACTTATTTTTGAAATGACGAAAGTTAAATGATTATTTAGCCTTTTTAGTTATCTTATTAAACCCGAACTAATGAGTCAATAAATGCTTATTTTTAACAACCTTTTCTTATAGAATGATGAAGCAATTCTCAGCGCATCTTGAGTGCTACTTACAACTCTTTCTCAGAAAAGAAAACTAGCTATCGACATCGAGGCTAGATCCTTGTTGCAAAACATCCTTCCTCTGGACTACTACCATCCCTAGGGACACCTGCTTGACCCACAACCTACACTCCCATTTAAAAGCAAACAAATTTAAATGTTCAAATGTGTGTGAATTCCTAAGGGACCAAGCTGCTTAGGTCATCGGTCCTTAGACTTACACACTACTTAAACTAACTTAAACTAACTTATGCTAAGAACAACCCACACACACACACACCCATGCCCGAGGGAGGACTCGAACCTCCGGCGAGAGGGGCCGCGCAGTCCGTGACGTGACGCCTCAAACCGCGCGGCTACTCCGCGCTGCCCAAACAAATTAAAATATGTAAAGTACACTGACGGTTTGTACATCACTTGATTACTGTCCACCTTACTTCTGAAGTGACAGAAACTGGAAGTATTTAGGCTGCCAATGCTTTGTGTCTGACCACTACTACTATTACTACTACTACTACTACTACTACTAATAATAATAATAATAATGCTATTGTGTAAGACCTACATAAATATTGTAGCCATTACATAGTTACTGTTGTATTGTGTTGTCAGTTAGTTCGTTTGTTGCGAAGTAAATAACGAAGCAATTTAGGGTACGCAGAGGGACTACCTATAACTCTGAAAGGCCATTTCCATGAGTTATTTATGTATGTGTAACGTATTTTTATCAGTTTTCTTTTCACAGATGCGTCGTAGAAAGTAGGAATTATGTGTGTACTGGATGTACTATAGTAGGAAGATCATACATTCATTTCACAAGCTGTAACCTCCGTGCCGGCCGGAATGGCCGTGCGGTTCTAGGCGCTATAGTCTGGAACCGAGCGACCGCTACGGTCGCATGTTCGAATCCTGCCTCGGGGATGGATGTGTGTGATGTCCTTAGGTTAGTTAGGTTTAATTAGTTCTAAGTTCTAGGCGACTGATGACCTCAGAAGTTAAGTCGCATAGTGCTCAGAGCCATTTGAACCATTTTTTTGTAACCTCCGTGATGTGGTATCACGTGTTAATGCTAATATTTAAAAAATGTTATTACTGACGCCTTATGTAATCAGATTACTATCTTAGTGATAATAGTAATGATCTTTTAAATATTTAGTCTCGTGACCAAAACATAGTTGAACGCTTTTGTGTTTACTCTTTAGAAAATTTCATTTTCCCGTCAGGGGTAATTACCCTAGGTTAGGAACCATTGACTTAGAAGCTTCGTCTCTACGAAACCAAGCGGAATTAAATTAGGAGTAAACTTCACCAAATGTGACACACTGAATAGAAACTTCACCCCACACTCTGCTTGGTTTACCGCAATGTTTGTTTGGTATCTCTCTGTCTTAAATGTATTGATGGTTGACAAGCCCATTCATCTCTCGCCAATGAAAGCATTCTAAATAAAAACCTGTTTTTAAGTTTATAATGATCAAAAGAACAAGAACTGTTATCTACTTATGTTTACTGTAAAACTACTGGTTGTACTAAAAAATAAAATAAGAAAGCCAATTCCGTTGAGCGAATGAGCTTTAAAGTTTGCAGCACGCTTAAAATTAAAAAAAATTACAACTAATGAATTGGGGGGCGGCACAAAATAATTTCTTCTGTTGTTACTTTATGGTGCTTAGATTGTGGGCGGCGGAACAAAATATCATTTGAAGTTACGCATTAGCTCCGACGCCTAATTACAGAAATGGTAACGAAACTTGTTGACCTATTCACCTGGTATTTCGGCCCAACGCTTCCTGTGCTGCGCCTTTGAAGCGCCAAGCTGTGCACTGCAAGAAAAAAGTTCGGCTGTGGAAACGTATTTTTCCTGCTGCTAGTTAATTTAGATGTGGAAACTTCGCAGAATATGTCAACTCTGTGATCGTCGATTTACTTCCTAAGGTGGCTCACAATTATGCTGCTATATTCAACTGATATGTTCTTGACATTTAGATTAAATATTCTGAATTATTCTCATTTAAGATGTGAGTTTTAATTAGTAAATTTACTGATTTCACTCTAGGAAGGTTATTTCACGAAGAAACTATACTCTAATCTTTCACTTTACGAATAATCTGGCTTTGCAATCGATGGGGCAACGAAAGAAAAACGAATGCTGCACTTGTTTCATAGCTCACTGGTAACACGTTCGTGCATTGAAGTGTAGGCAGCATTAGCAGTCGGCTCTGATTTACTTCTGTGATAGAGCTACAAGGAAACAGAACGAACGTCAGCATAGAAAGCTTAAGAAAAGTTCTCCACCGTAAACCTATTCGCTATCTTGATTCCGTACCATGTACATCAAAAGCTGAAAACTGAAGAAACTGCAGAGTTGCTCACTTAATTCATGCATTTTTCTCCTCCTTCCAATTTTTTCTTGTGGAGACAATTTTATTGGTGGAAATGTGAAACAATAATTTATTAACCGGACTTCGTTATGTATTTACTCCCATTGCCACATTTCCATACTTCCGTGGTAGTTCTGTAGTGCTTTTTGTGTATGACACGGGACGGCAGTGGACACAAACGTTTAGAGATCACAAATGTGTAATATCGTATTAATTCGTGGTGGCGTGGGCACGCTCGTGTTAGGGATACTTTTATTAAAATATACTTTTATTTTAAAGTTAACGGAATGAGTTGTAATTCGTTTGTGTTAGCACAGTGAATATTTTATAGCACTTTTTGTTAGTTAAATGAATACAACACAAACATGAGAGAGAAGTTAACCATCATCAAGACACTCTCTATCATTATCTAACCCAGTCTGACAATGCTCAGATTTGTTCAATTCCATGCCTGTAGGTGCCATTAATTTATTTTTATTAAGTTAGCATAAACGCAACATTTCTCGTCATCAGCAGAGGTATTCGGTAGGTATGCTCGATGAGATAGCTGACGACGCTCAAGCAAAACTGCATACGTGGTCACCCGTTAAGTTTTGTTGCTTTTAATTAGAACGCAGTATTCCTATTCTCGGCGTTTTCTTCGGAAGTACAGTGATTAAAATCCTCTTCTGACCGTCCTAATTAAGGTTTTCGTGATTTCCCAAAATGGCCTCACAAGAAGACCACAAGGTTACCGGATTTTTGCAATTTTTTTTTTATATTTATGGTATGTGATGTCCAGAACACAAACATCAATCCACCCAAGCGATTCGACGCAACTCTTACAATTCTCGAGAAAATCGACTTTTAAGTTTTCCGAGCGTCTTACCCTAAAGTAAGTTCTGTTTTTCGACAGAGAGCATGGTTTTGTGGTAGAAAACTGCCCTGCCATATAG
Source organism: Schistocerca piceifrons (assembly GCF_021461385.2). Lineage (NCBI taxonomy): Eukaryota > Metazoa > Arthropoda > Insecta > Orthoptera > Acrididae > Schistocerca > Schistocerca piceifrons. Next base: position 365,012,272 of record NC_060149.1, on the reverse strand, counting down.
GGTGGGTGGGGGGAGGGGTGCTGGTGTGGGGGAGGGAGGGGCTGCGTTTTATTCCTGGTTCATGATCATTTTGTAAACATAGGCGCATGATCAACGAGTACTTATGTGAAGTGTAAAATGCATAAAGACAAAAAAGTTCATTTGTAATGCTTTTTTTAAATTTAAACAATTTTTATCAAAACTGTATTACAGAGGTCGGTAATTAAGGATTCACACTGGAGAGCCGAAGAAAGTGGTACACCTGCTTTATTAGGCAGGTAGGACCTCGCGAGCACGCAGAAGTGCCGCAACACGACGTGGCATGGACTCGACTCATGTCTGAAGTAGTGCTGGAGAGAACTGACACCATGAATCCTGCAGGGCTGTCCATAAATCCGTAAGAGTACATCGGGGTCGAGATCTCTTCTGAACAGCACGTTGCAAGGCATCCCAGATATGCTCAATAATGTTTATGTCTGGGGAGTTTGGTGGCCACTGGAAGTGTTTAAACTCAGAAGAGTGTTCCTGGAGCCACTCTGTAGCAATTCTGTACGTGTGGGGTATCGCATTGTCCTGCTGGAATTGCCGGAGTCCGTCGGAATGCACAATGGACATGAATGGATGCAGGTGACTAGACAGGATGCTTACGTACGTGTCACCTGTCAAAGTCGTATCTAGACGTATCAGGGGTCCCATATCACTCCAACTGCACACGCCCAACACCATTACGGTGCCTCAACCAGTTTGAACAGTCCTCTGCTGACATCAGGGTCCATTGATTCATGAGGTTGTCTCCATACCCGTACAAGTCCATCCGCTCGAATTTGTCGCACGCTGACTCTTGTTGGTGGCCCAGCATTGAAGTCTGCAACAATTTACGGAAGGTTTGCACTTCTCTCACGTTGATCTATTCTCTTTAGTCGTCAATGATCCCGTTCTTGTAGGATCTTTTTCCAGCCGCAGCGATGTCGTAGATTTGATGTTTTACCGGATTCCTGATATTCACGGTACACTACTGAAATGGACGTACGGAAAAATCCCCACTTCATCGCTACGTCGGAGTGCTGTGTCCCATCGCTCGTGTGCCGAATGCAACACCACGTTCAAACTCACTTAAATCTTGATAACCTGCCATTGTATCAGCAGTGACTGATCTAACAACTGCGCCAACAACTTGCCGTATATATGCGTTGCCGACCGCAGCGCCGTATTCTGCCGGTTTACATCTCTGTATTTGAATACGCATGCCTATACCAGTTTCTTTCGTGCTTATGTGTACATTTCCATTGAAAACTGTATTTATTTGTGCGATATGTTATTTGAAATAAGAACACGTTGATTTTACACAAAAATGACAGATGGGTGGTGATTAGAATGCATTTAATGCATTTTATATTTGAATGATGTAGGTATTCGAACTAAACGAAAAAAAAAAAAAAAAAAACGAAAATATTATGACCGAAATGAGTCTCGAACCATTGATTAAGCTGTTATCTATCACAAGAGCTACCGATATTTTCCCATCTTTATGTATTTTACGCGTTACGGAAGTGTTCGTAGACCGTACTCCTTAGTTTAAAGAAATGTTCGTTAGCCGGGAATCGAACGCATGCGCACACATAGAAGGTGGCCATTTTACCACCGAGCCACACTGCTTGTCGAGAAACTGACCCTACTTTAGATTATTACAGAAGCTGGGGAGACTACAGCGTGGTTTCTCTCGTTGGCTGAGTAACACAAACAACTGACAATTTCTTTTGTTTCCATCATATGTCACGGCAAGCTCTGACAACATTTCTGCACGAAACACGTAAGTTCAAATGGTTCAAATGGCTCTGAGCACTATGGGACTTAACATCTGAGGTCATCAGTCCCCTAGAACTTAGAACTACTTAAACCTAACTAACCTAAGGTTATCACACACATCCATGCCCGAGGCAGGATTCGAACCTGCGACCGTAGCAGTCGCGCGGTTCCGGACTGAAGCGCCTGGAACCGCTCGGCTACGGCGGCCGGCAAACACGTAAGTACGCCATTGGCCCTGTTCTAGACTTTTACCACAAATATATAAGTTCAATAACACTGAAGGATCCTACACATTACAACGAAATTGATGGCTCATTGTTGGTCTTATAGTGAAACCTTGAAGAACAGCTTTGTGGGTAGAAAAGAAACAGGTCCTAAGTCTAGATCAGGAGCCGGCTGGAGTGGCCGAGCGGTTCTAGGCGCTACAGTCTGGAACCGCGCGACCGCTACGGTCGCAGGTTGGAATCCTGCCTCGGGCATGGATGTGTGTGGTGTCCTTAGGTTGGTTAGGATTAAGTAGTTCTAAGTTCTAGGGGACTAATGACCTCGGAAATTAAGTCCCATAGCGCTAAGAGCGATTTTTTGTAGATCTGGGCTAGTGACAGTCCTGGCGATGCTTATCTACTGTTCATAATTTGAAAACGCGTTGGTTCGCCTAGCCAGTGGGATGATGCTTTGGCATAACCAATGAGAGACGAGAGAGAGGCAATGTATTTCTAGCCCCGAAATTGAAACAATTGTCATGTTCCCGGTTTTTCGGTGTATTAATTTCAACAGAAATATTTAGTGATTATGGCAGCGAGTGCTATAAAGTGAACTGATTTAAGTGATTCAGTTCTGCACAGCGACGCCTTCCGTTGGTGCATGCCTCATGGATTAATTGCAGAGACACGAAAATGTGTCAACTGTGGTGGTGAAATGACAACGCAATCGATGTGCGTTGGCATTCTGAGTAAGTGGATCAATATTTTTAATTAATTATTGGAGAAGGTAGGTGGATAAATGCTTTTTTAATAATAGAGTCGCAAGTCCTATACAGGGTGTCCTACTCAAACCTCCCTGATTTCAAAGACCCCGGAGAGAAAAACAGTACATACGACAGTGAAAAATGCACCACATTGTAGAGCATCTCAAAGAATTTGTATCCCCATGTCAGAAGTGCCATGTATCGTCGACAGAGTGCAGCATGGTCCCATGAACGGAGTTTCAAAAGAGACAGTAGAGGACATCAGACAAATGTTTGTCAGAAGCTCACGTAAGTCGATTCGTCAAGCATCTAGGCAAATTGATGTACTTCGATCAACATTGCATCGTGTAGTTCACCAGCGTCTTCGTATGTGTGCTTACAAAGTGCAAATTCTGCACCATATGACGCTGAACGATAAACCACACTGACAACAATTTGCTGCGGATGTGCTGCAGCATACTGATATGGATGCCAGCTTCCTGGAAAGATGTTTGTTCTCGGATGAGGCAACCTTTCATCTATCAGGAAGGATTAATAGGCATAATGTTCGGATTTGGGTTTCCCAAAATTCGCACCTTGTCATTGAACATGTTTTTGATAGCCCTAAAATAAACGTCTGGTACGGGCTAATGCACAACAGGATTGTTGGATCATTCTTCTTTGTGGAACAAACAGTGAATGGGTCATTGTGTCTGGACATGTTGGAGCAGTTTGTGTACCCTCAGGTAGAAGACTTGCAACCCAACATCATTTTTCAACAAGCTGGAGCTTCGCCGCATTGGTCAACGGTTGTTTGTATGTTTCTGGATAGGAAACTTTCCAGTCGTTGGATCGGATGTGGAGGACCCACTGCCTGGCCGCCACGTTCACCTGACTTTACGCTGCTTGATTTCTTCATGTGGGGATTCATGAAGACCGCGTGTATGCGACCAAAGTGGACGATATTCCTACATTGCGACATTGTGTCACTAATGCGATTGCAACAATAACAGAGGAAATGTTACAAGAACTGGTCAAGAAATTGAATATAGACTTGATATTCTTAGTGCTACAAATGGTTGACATGTAGAGGTGTATTGATGATAAATAAATAAATTCTTTGAGATGCTCTACAACGTGGTGCATTTGTCATTGTCGTATCTACTGTGGTTTATTTCCTGGATCTTTGAAACTATGGAGGTTTGTGTGAGAAACCCTGTATATTAATAAACACTGATCAAGCTACCTTTTCCAATGATTTAATTAAGAAAATTGATCCACTTACCTTTCCTCATGATTTAACTAAAAAACATTGATCCGCTTACTCTGTGTGCTCGTGCACATCGATTGTGTAACAACAAAGAGCAAAGAAATAATTCACTGCTTTTTATAATATAGCATGGGTTGTGACACTGCCCTTAGTTTGCAGATACTAGCACATTTTAAGTAGCTGAGCATCAAACAAGAAGCAGTTAAATTTATAATCCTCGTTTACAGGAATGTTTCACCCTTTCTTCCGAATGTATTACTTCAAAACACGTCGTCTGCCTGCTGCTCTCTCGCTGGCCGAGTAATGCAAACAGCTGACACACCTTCTTTTGTTCCCATTATACCTCACGGACAGTGTTGACAAGTCCTGCATGAAACATTTAAGTAGACTTTCACCCATATTTGTTTTTGTATTTAATGACAAAAAAATAGTATGAAATGCACAGAAACGTGAGAAAAATGTGAAAAGGGCAGGACACAAGCCACTGATGTTTGTTGGTCAGTAGTATGGCCGCGCGGGATTAGACGAGCAGTCTAAGGCGCTGCAGTCATGGACTGTGCGGCTGGTCCCGGTGGAGGTTCGAGTCCTCCCTCGGGCATGGGTGTGTGTTTGTCCTTAGGATAATTTAGGTTAAGTAGTGTGTAAGCTTAGGGACTGATGACCTTAGCAGTAAGTCTCATAAGATTTCACACACATTTGAATATTTCAGTGGTATGACAGCTGTTCAGAATTAATATGTAAGTTTAGCATTTTAATATCCCTGGTGCTCTGAGATTTAATTTCAGATTATTGAACATGTTTGTATTAAGCTGCAAATATAATTGTTTTAATGAAATATTGATTTTGGATCAATTACTTGCAGCTACAAAGGTTCACAATCGGTTGTCAACATTTGTAATTTTGGGTATAAATGTTTGCGAATTATAGGCAAAAAGTGAAGTTTTATACTATACACACATCAAAAAAAGTTTTGCATCACCCTGGTTCCCAGAATTCCTGCAGACAGACGTTGACTGTGGATATTGTATCACAGACACAGTCCCTTTGACTGTTCAGAGATATCACTAAACTCACCCAAAGATGTAAACCACCATGCGTGAGCAGCGCCTATTAGACGGAGGATATCCGACAGCCGTTCAGTGCCAGTCACTCCACCAGGAAGGAGGTACACGGCTCGTGTTCTCTGAAGTTCAACTATGCCTAGACGGTCAATCCGCGGTTCGATCTGTATGCATTGTTACTTAGTGCCAGGAAGGGCTCTCAACAAGGGAAGTGTCCAGGCGTCTCGGCGTGAAACGAAATGATGTTTTTCGGACATGGAGGAGATAGAGAGAGACAGAAACTGTCGATTACATGCCTCGTTCAGGCCGCCCAAAGGCTACTACTGCAGTGGGTGACCACTATCTACGGATTATGACTCGGAGGAACCCCGACAGCAGCGCCACCATATTGAATAATGCCTTTCGTGCAGCCACAGGACGTCGTGTTACGACTCAAACTGTGCGCAATAGGCTGCGTGATGCGCAACTTCACTTCCGACGTCCATCTTTGCAACCACGACACAATGCTGCGCGGTACAGATGGGTCAAACAACATGCCGAATGGACCGCTCAGGATTGGCATCACGTTCTGTTCACCAATGAGTGTCGCATATGCTTTCAACCAGACAATCGTCAGAGACGTGTTTGGAGGCAACCCGGTCAGGCTGAACGCCTTAGACACAGAGTCCCGCTAGTGCAGCATGGTATCGGTTCCCTGCTATTTAGGGGAGGAATTATGTGGGGCCGACGTATGCCGCTGGTGGTCATGGAAGGCGCCGTAACGGCTGTACGATACGTGACTGACATCCTCCGACCGATAGTGCAACAATATCGGCAGCATATTGGCGAGGCATTCGTCTTCGTGGACGACAATTCGCGCACCCATCGTGCACATCTTGTGAATGACTTCCTTCAGGATAAAGATATTTCTCGTCTAGAGTGGCCAGCATGTTCTCCAGACATGATCCCTATTGAACATGTCTGGGACGGATGGAAAAGGGCCGTTTATGGACGATGTGACCCACCAACCACTCTGAGGGATCTACTCCGAATCACCATTAAGGAGTGGGACAATCTGGACCAACAGTGCCTTGATGAACTTGTGGATATTATGCCACGACGAATACAGACATGCATCAATGCAAGAGGACGTGCTACTGGGTATTAGAGGTACCGGTGTGTACAGCAATCCGGACCACCACCTATGAAGGTCACGCTGTGTGGTGGTACAACATGCAATGTGTGGTTTTCACGAGCATTAAAAAGGGCGGAAATGATGTTTAAGTTGATCTCTATTCCAATTTTCTGTAGTCATTCCGGAACTCTCGGAACTGACGTGATGCAAAACTTTTTTTGATGTGTGTAAATAAAACACAATAGTAAAAAATAAATATAAAGATAAATAAATCATAAACAAAAGGTTTTCCATTCTTATTTCAGAAATTGCAGCGTTTGTTTATCTTTTTTCCCTTTTCAACATTTTGTTGACAGGGAACCAGTCACTTCTTTAATATTTCATGATGCTTTTATTAACTGATCTGTCAATAGTTGCAGTGCATACATTTGGCTACTACTTTCGTACCAACAGCGTCACTTTCAAACCTAGCCTACTGAGCTTGCACTGAAAGTGCCTGATGTTAATAATATACATCAAAATGGCAATACATGCTTTATAAAATGTTCGCAGAATGATTGTCGCAGTCCACATGTACCTCTCAGCAAGTGTATTATATGCACACTCTAGACACGCCATCCGTAAAACTAACGACCACTGCACACTGCGGCTCAAAGGATTATTTTTCTCTGGGTACAGTTGGAACTATAGTTTTGGAACTGATCCACAACGCCCGGTAGGTTATCACGTTAATAATGTATTTATAGAGAATATTGAAATCAGTGACTTCATAGCTAGCTTACATTTAAATTAATATTTTCATTACTACATCATCCCCAACGTTTCAACTAGTAGACACGACAGTTAGAATGTAACCTTCACTTTCGGTAAAAGCACCAGCGATCCGTCACGCGAAATAGTTGCCTCTTGGAAGAGCCGGTGGACAGAAGCTGCCCGCGTCAGCCCGAATATTGTGGGGCTCTAGTGATTCGTAACAGAGGGTGAAAGGCAATATCTTCTTGTTTGTTCAGTCACCGAATAACAGCTATTACTATCATTTCACCAAACGTGCCAGCGCAGCACATACAGGATGATTGTAATTAAACTTTCGCTACTTGAGAGATACTGTAATTGAAGAAGTATCATGATGATCTCTCCATTGGCAAAAGATTCCGGAATAGTCCCCCATTCGGATCTCCGGGAGGGGACTGCCAAGGGGGAGGTTACCATGAGAAAAAGATTGAATAATCAACGAATGGATAACGTTCTACGAGTCGGGGCGTGGAATGTCAGAAGCTTGAACGTGGTAGGGAAACTAGAAAATCTGAAAAGGGAAATGCAAAGGCTCAATCTAGATATAATAGGGGTCAGTGAAGTGAAGTGGAAGGAAGACAAGGATTTCTGGTCAGATGAATATCGGGTAATATAAACAGCAGCAGAAAATGGTATAACAATTGTAGGATTCGTTATGAATAGGAAGGTAGGGCAGAGGGTGTGTTCCTGTGAACAGTTCGGTGACCGTGTTGTTCTTATCAGAATCGACAGCAGACCAACACCGACAACGATAGTTCAGGTATACATGCTGACGTCGCAAGCTGAAGATGAACAGATAGAGAAAGTGTATGAGGATATTGAAAGGGTAATGCAGTATGTAAAGGGGGACGAAAATCTAATAGTCATGGGCGATTGGAATGCAGTTGTAGGGGAAGGAGTAGAAGAAAAGGTTACAGGAGAATATGGGCTTGGGACAAGGAATGAAAGAGGAGAAAGACTAATTGAGTTCTGTAACAAGTTTCAGCTAGTAATAGCGAATACCCTGTTCAAGAATCACAAGAGGAGGGGGTATACTTGGAAAAGGCCGGGAGATACGGGAAAATTTCAATTAGATTACATCATGGTCAGACAGAGATTCCGAAATCAGATACTGGATTGTAAGGCGTACCCAGGAGCAGATATGGACTCAGATCACAATATAGTAGTGATGAAGAGTAGGTTGAAGTTCAAGAAATTAGTCAGGAAGAATCAATACGCAAAGAAGTGGGATACGGAAGTACTAAGGAATGACGAGATACGTTTGAAGTTCTCTAACGCTATAGATACAGCAATAAGGAATAGCGCAGTAGGCAGTAGAGTGGAAGAGGAATGGACATCTCTAAAAAGGGCCATCACAGAAGTTGGGAAGGAAAACATAGGTACAAAGAAGGAAGCTGCGAAGAAACCATGGGTAACAGAAGAAAAACTTCAGTTGATTGATGAAAGGAGGAAGTACAAACATGTTCCGGGAAAATCAAGAATACAGAAATACAAGTCGCTGAGGAATGAAATAAATAGGAAGTGCAGGGAAGCTAAGACGAAATGGCTGCAGGAAAAATGTGAAGACATCGAGAAAGATATGACTGTCGGAAGGACAGACTCAGCATACTGGAAAGTCAAAACAACCTTTGGTGACATTAAAAGCAACGGTGGTAACATTAAGAGTGCAACGGGAATTCCACTGTTAAATGCAGAGGTGAGAGCAGATAGGTGGAAAGAATACATTGAAAGCCTCTATGAGGGTGAAGATTTGTCTGACGTGATAGAAGAATAAACAGGAGTCGATTTAGAAGAGATAGGGTATCCAGTATTAGAATCGGAATTTAATAGAGCTTTGGAGGACTTACGGTCAAATAAGGCAGAAGGGATAGATAACATTCCATCAGAATTTCTAAAAGCATTGGGGAAAGTGGCAACAAAACGACTATTCACGTTGGTGTGTAGAATATATGAGTCTGGCGACATACCATCTGACTTTCGGAAAAGCATCATCCACACAATTCCGAAGACGGCAAGAGCTGACAAGTGCGAGAATTATCGCACAATCAGCTTAACAGCTCATGCATCGAAGCTGCTTACAAGAATAATATACAGAAGAATGGAAAAGAAAATTGAGAATGCGCTAGGTGACGGTCAGTTTGGCTTTAGGAAAAGTAAAGGGACGAGAGAGGCAATTTTGACGTTACGGCTAATAATGGAAGCAAGGCTAAAGAAAAATCAAGACACTTTCATAGGATTTGTCGACCTGGAAAAAGCGTTCGACAATATAAAATGGTGCAAGCTGTTCGAGATTCTGAAAAAAGTAGGGGTAAGCTATAGGGAGAGACGGGTCATATACAATATGTACAACAACCAAGAGGGAATAATAAGAGTGGACAATCAAGAACGAAGTGCTCGTATTAAGAAGGGTGTAAGACAAGGCTGTAGCCTTTCGCCTCTACTCTTCAATCTGTACATCGAGGAAGCAATGATGGAAATAAAAGAAAGGTTCAGGAGTGGAATTAAAATACAAGGTGAAAGGATATCAATGATACGATTCGCTGATGACATTGCTATCCTGAGTGAAAGTGAAGAAGAATTAAATGATCTGCAGAACGGAATGAATAGTCTAATGAGTACACAGTATGGTTTGAGAGTAAATCGGAGAAAGACGAAGGTAATGAGAAGTAGTAGAAATGAGAACAGCGAGAAACTTAACATCAGGACTGATGGTCACGAAGTCAATGAAGTTAAGGAATTCTGCTACCTAGGCAGTAAAATAACCAATGACGGACGGAGCAAGGAGGACATCAAAAGCAGACTCGCTATGGCAAAAAAGGCATTTCTGGCCAAGAGAAGTCTACTAATATTAAATACCGGCCTTAATTTGAAGAAGAAATTTCTGAGGATGTACGTCTGGAGTACAGCATTGTATGGTAGTGAAACATGGACTGTGGGAAATCCGGAACAGAAGAGAATCGAAGCATTTGAGATGTGGTGCTATAGACGAATGTTGAAAATTAGGTGGACTGATAAGGTAAGGAATGAGGAGGTTCTACGCAGAATCGGAGAGGAAAGGAATATGTGGAAAACACTGATAAGGAGAAGGGACAGGATGATAGGACATCTGCTAAGACATGAAGGAATGACTTCCATGGTACTAGAGGGAGCTGTAGAGGGCAAAAACTGTAGAGGAAGACAGAGATTGGAATACGTCAAGCAAATAATTGAGGACGTAGGTTGCAAGTGCTACTCTGAGATGAAGAGGTTAGCACAGGAAAGGAATTCGTGGCGGGTCGCATCAAACCAGTCAGTAGATTGATGACAAAAAAAAACTTGAGAGGGAACCTGTGAAAAACGCGTGATTTCCACATGAGAGGGTAACATTTGTTAATTGCATACTTTATATACGTTCGATTTAACAAACGTTGCTCAATGTGACGACTATCTTCAACCACGCTTGGAACCGCGTTAGGGATGCCATTTTACAATTGTTGGCAGCACTTTTCGAGCCGTGGATCTTGAAATGTTCAGCTCTCATTACACAGCTTGACCATTGATTCAAGATCGCGCATTGCGTCCAGCATTCTTCGCCATGGCAACAGTAACTTCCAAAGTTTGTGGTGCACTTGTCCGTTGGCCTCTCCCAGGAGCAATTCCGAAATCGCCAGTTAATTCGAACTTCCGAATCATGTGCTTCAACCCTGGTGTGGACAGAGGACCTCTCCGTATTGCTTTAAAGCGTCGACACTTGCGGAGAGCAACCGCATTACTGCTGTTGTTTCGATAAAACAACTTTACTAGTACCCTGCTCCCATGATCCGGACGCATGTTGACTGTCTGTAAGTGTAATGCGCACTGATGCTGGTTCAACCGTGTGTCGCCGTACAAGTACTGGTGCATAAGGGTAAGTCATGAAACGAACACTACTAACAACTCAAATCTTGCAGCACAACGCCAGAACATACTTTCTATATGGCTCTACACAGGCACCAATCTTTCGAGCGACTGACAAATTGGACGTGTGTAGGCGTTTTGACCGAACGACCGGTCCTTGTCGGTAAGTCGGGCGTGTAGGACTACACGACAGCCATCCTCCCTAACCCCCTCCCCACCCCCCACAGCACTTAAACAAATTGTGCCGTGTGTAGCGTTGTCGCTCCAACCGCCCAACAATGGTTCGTATTTTGTCACTGTGCGCGGGATTTGATGCTGTTATACAGCGTGCGATGCGGACGAAACTTTGGCAGAGTTTCTGAAGAAATATGAAGACTGGAGATGTTTATGGGTCACGTCGTACGAGGAGTACAGCAACAGAGATGCAAGATATGAAGCACTAGTTTAATTTCTTAACTAATCCATAATGGTTTACGTGGTACATAGAGTGAAAGATATACATTTTCTCTATTAAATTCCCTCATGCTTCCGATTTCGGTTTTTACCTTTACTTTCTGATACTAATCGAAAATGAAATTTAAAAACCGAAATACAGACAAATTAGATCGCAGATTTAATTTCGGACATGTCACGGAAGTAAACCCGAAATATAGACAGTCAATGGATGTTTATTCTTAAAATATACTTTCTTCTTTGTTATAAGTGTTAAATAAGGCCAGTCTATATCCAAGCCTTCTGCCATGAAGAGCAAACTGTGGGATTTACTTTACATTGGTTAAATGATTCATTTCCTATATATCTATTAGATGATGTGCACCACCATCATTGTAGTCTTTCTTCTTCCCATTTGAAATGAGTTTTTTAAACTTACAGTGGTGTCTTTTATGCTACATACATAGATAAGTCAATAAAGTTTATTTTACCTTACCATGATGTGTTTTCTCAAGCAACTATAAATCATTTTGTAAGCTTCAGGATTTATTTAGGTAATAATTGTGGGGTTACAACATCACTGAATTTGAGATCTTCTGAACTTCTACCAGTGGCTAGAAACCGTAATGTAGGTAACAGCCTCTACTCGCAGCTTACTCATAACTATTATTGTTCCTTAAGAATGGTTTCATTATCTTTATCAGCTCTGAAAGACATGTTTCATCCATTCTTAGACAATTACGAAAACCATCGGCTCCCATCTCGTTAAGTAACAGAATGTGAGCGAGTTTCTTTTTCTGCATTAGCCACTTCTTGCCCACAGCTTTCTCTTAGCTTTTTTGCCCTTGTTACCTCTAAAACAGCCAAGATAAACCTAAAACAACGTAAAATCAGAGAACTTAAGATAAAAAATCACAACAATAGGGCGTCGCTGTAATCGCTCAGTTTAGTCGGTCGGGACGTTCGTAGACTGTCACGAAATTGGTCAGTCCATTGGTCGACTGATAAAGTAGTGCGTGTGTAGCGGCTTTACAAAGTTGGGTACCAATACGGTAAATAATTATTCGTCTACACTGGCTCATGTAACGAAAGTTCAACTATAACAACCTTGTATTAATTAATTGTTTTGGTACAAATCGAATCAGGTATACAAATTTTCTTCGAAGGACAGCATGTGTCGCGATACTTTGAAAATCTGTAACCATGGATACGGAGCAGGGTTGGTGTTGCTGAATGGATTTATGTACTGGCCTATCGGACTGGACAGGCGAAAGCTGTCTCAGATAATACGTAGGTCGCTGGGTTCATTTACTCCAGGTAACCTAAGTGCGGATTTCAGGTGTGTCCTCATCCTCATTCAGACGAACTTTCGGCTGCTTAATGGCTTTAGTTTTAGTTAAATGCCTGGCAGCCAGTAAAAATATCTGGATCTTAATACAACTACGAGACAACCTTTAGACATAACTTGGTTGGTATATGCACACAGAATCGAGCTATTACCGATAAATTAATTTGCATGTTGGATTTCGTCTAATGCTTTGTAAAGATATCTTTACTGGCAGTTTTCCCGCTGAACGTCCGTCTCCTCTATCCAGTGTGACTAAGGTGACAGAACATTTACGGACTAGCTACTGTTGATAGTTTGCTTCCCGTTCATGGAATTCCATGTGATGAATGTACAGTCTCATTCTAATATATCAAAAATGTCTGACTAATGTGCTCGAACACCAGTGTCTCAAGACTTACTGCTGTATTATTTACTGAAACTACGACAATAGGGATATAGAAAAGAATGCATTGGTCACGAAGAGTTTAAAATGTTTCGAGAAAAATAAATGTGCTAAGCAGTTCGAATTAACGAGATGAGATGACTGTATTATTTCCTTTGTTGCACAAAAAAGGGTAATACGTTCCTGTTTTAAAAGACAGTCTCAAAAGTGCGGTACCAGTTGCCTCATTCTACTTTCCTCAGCACCTTTAAAACTTTTAGCACGCAAACATATTTCCGCTTTTTGTGCTGAGACAGGAGACAGTGACAGCGGGAAAGAGAAGTAATAAAGACTAGAAGGTAGCAGCCAGCGGTTATGATATAGAAAGAGCGAAGGAGGCAAAGACAGTGTGCGAGAAAGAGAGGGACGCAGTGACAGTGGACCGTAGCTGACGGTGAGAGAACTGTGCTGTGAAGAGTGTGAAGGAGACAGTGACAGTGGGAGAGGAATAAAGAGAAGGATAAAGTGGAAGTTGGTGGGAGCCAGTGATAATGAGAGACAGAGTCTATTTCAATGCAAAGAGGAAGAGACAGATAGTGACAATCAGAAGACACGGCAGAAGTGGGAATGAATGAATGAGACAGTACAAGCATGAGAGAATAAGAGGGAGATAGTAGTAGGAGGACGGAACGAAAAAGACTGTGGCTGTGAGACAGGAGGCAATGACAGAGACACAAAGAGATAATGACAATGAGCTGCACTGAATGAGTGACTGAGAATGGGCAATTGGGAGTGGATTGGTATGAGCGACTTAGAGCGATGTACTAGAGGTTGTGAACGAGTTACAGTTAGGAGAGGTTGTGGGAGTGATATGTGAGTTGCATATAAAAAAAGAGCATGGATACGTTTACGTGCCAACACTTTTGAAAAACTTTTTAAAGTGCTGAGGAAGGTGAAATCAGACAGCTGGTACCTCACTATTCAGTCACAGTCTTTTGAAACAGGAACATATTATCCTTTTTGTGGCCCGATAGGAGCATTTTTCCACTTGTACAGTATATGTTTCAAAGTCTTACTGCGAATTGATGTCAGTGGTATGGGTCTATAACTCAGCGAATTAGTTTCATCTCTTGTGTATTGGTGTGACCTGTGCGATAGAGCTGACAACTCCATTTTAGGTGATATAACACAGTTCGTTACGGTCATGTGGCAGGAGCGGTTGTCACTGTACAGTGATCGACAACGACGCTTTGTTGTCAGCCTGTATACTCGTTCACTCTCCGTGCCGCTCTTCCTGCACACAATAGATAATCGTTCACAAAGAGATAGACTTCACCAAATGGCCTCTTTCACCAGCAGCAAAGCTCATTTTTAGGGGTTCAGTCGGTAGAAACGGAAGCCTTACAGGATCACTTTGTTGTCTGTCTGCCCGTGCTTCCGACTGTTAAAAACCCTTTTTCTCGTAACGGCTAAATGTACGAATTTGAAATTTATGTCACATAATAGGATCAAAGGTCCCTGACTGATGTAAAAAATTTAAGCTTCTAAGTCAATGCAATCAAAATATACGGCCATTTATGTCACATATTTTGATACTCGCTAACCCACTCATTAAATACGATGCTGGAATGCATGCATATCCGTAGGAACATTGCAACGTACTTCTGAACTACACTGGCACCGCAGCATCGTATTTATCCGCCGACACTGGAAGAGCGACTTTCACTTAAAACGTCCTCCCTGTAGGGAAATACGGGGTGACTCACCTTAAACTTGTACCGCAAATATCGCGGAAATCGGAAATACTATTGATGTGCGGTTTTCACAGAATGAATTCGTAGTCAGGGGTTCGTGTTGTTTGCCAATCAACAGATTGTAGTAATTCTTAGAAAATGTATTTTTGTGTAAACGTACACTTTTTTTAATGGAACAATGCCTACTGGCATTAACATACGAAAAGTAGGGTAAATTAGAATGTCAGTGGAGTCTGTTGCAGGATTCTAGTGCGAGTCGTTTACGATGTATCGTAATTTGAAAAGTTCCCATCCTGGCACTTGTTTGTGCTATTCAACCTGCGTAGTTGCTAGGTTATTGCTCGCTTACAGTGAGCTTATGTGTTCCTTGAGTGCAATGCGACTTGTAGTCAGTGTGTGACAGTCAAAGCAGTAGGTCGTGAGATTTACCGATATATATGGCAACCATCGCGGCAATTATTCATCAACCTCTTCAGCCAGTTACGTGACAGTGGTAGTGTAACACCTAGACACGTTACAGAACGAAACAGGTGACGACAGGAGAGAGTGAAATTAATGTTCTTGCTGCTGTTGCAGTTGATCCGCACATTAACTCCCGCGCAATTGCAAGAAGTGGCATGAGCTAGGCTAGTGTCTTACGCATTCTTCATCGGCGTAGGTTCCATCTCTATCGCATCTCTCTCCGTCAAGAGCTGCATGGAAACGATTATGAGTTATGAGTTAATTTCTGTACATGGGCATTAAGAGAGGATATTCCAGATGTATCATGTACCTTGTTTAGTGATGAACCCACATTTGCCAATCATGGCAGCTAACAGGCTCGTTTTCCATCGACAGAACACTGAAGGCGTACAAGTATTGCAGCCTCCTACAGGCTATCTTCCACGGATGCCAGAATAAATTCCTCTGCAGGGTACCTGTGGTACCAACATGATGGTTGTCCGGCTCACATCGCACGAAGTACTACAGCATATCTTCACGAATTGTTTTCAAATCGGTGGATTTGTCGCAGAGAACCTGTACCTCGGCCGGCCCGTCCCCCGGGTTTGACACCTGTGGTTATTTTTCTGTGGGGAAAGTTGTAGGATGCTGTCTGCAAGGGCATACCAACCACACCCGACGATATGCAACGACGTATTACTGCAGCCTGCTCGGACATATCCGATGAAATGCTAGCACGTGTGCAGCAGTCGTTCCATACCAGACTGGAAGCGTATTGCCGCTGCTGGTGGTCATTTTGAACACAACCTGTGACTGTCAATTGTCTCGTTATTGGTAAGAATCCACATAAGTAGTGTAAGCACTTGTGTTGTTCTTCAGTGTGTGTTACCACCGTTATTGTATAAGTGTCGGTGTGAGAACTTTTCAAAATACGATACCTCGTAAACGGCTCACACTAGGATCCTGCAACAAAACTCCAAGGACATTCTAATTTAGCCTACTTTTAGTTCGTTAATGTCAACAGGCATTGTTCTATTTAAAAAAAGTGTATGTTTGCACACAAAATACGGTTTCTAAGTATTATTACAATCTGTTGACTGGCTAACAATACGAGCCCCCGACTACGGATCGATCGTGTGGAAACCTCACATCAATAGCACTTCCTATTTCCGCAGTATTTGCGGATCAAGTTTTAGGTGATTCACCCTGTGTACATAATGGATGTAAGGGTGGAGGTTGTAGACACCTGGTTGGCAACATATGGAAGATTTTGGCTGGCCGTGAAACTTGCTCAAATAACCTAATGGTGAGGCGACAGCTCGCGATAAGCGAGAAATCCGTATTCGAGTCCCGTTCCGGCACATATTTTCACTGTCGTCATTCCACTACACAACTCATTAAAACCAGTAGGGTACTTCTGATTAACTTAGTATCAGAAAATTTGGCAACAAACAAGGTTTCAAAGTACAAGTAATGGAAAAAAAATCAGAAAATTATTAATTTGTAATTATATCATACGAAAAAAATAATTCTTTTGTCATTTGTTGCCCGTCGACAAACTTGATGTTAATATATTCTAGAAATTCTTGAAACCCTGGTGCCTATATGTTGCCAGTATCAGTGTCGATAACAAGCAAAAATCATTGCAATTCTCTATTCCCGAAATGGATGAACTATCTATACACATAATTATGTTTGTAAGGAACCCTCAGCGCGCGTCCTCCCCACACCTGAATAATTTTTCTTTGTTATCGACACAACATGCGTTTATCATTCGTCACTTTATGTCCTAAGTTCTTGCTGAAAGCAAACGCCTCTAAGCAGCTAAGGCATCCAACTCTATGCCAATGCATAGCCTTGTGTATGAGCATGTCAGCCATATAGTACATGCCACAAATAAGTGTTGAGGCCTTTCATCAGATTTGCTTAATAAACACATGCTTGCATTCGGAGAGCGTGCTGTACTTGACGATTCGTCAGTATTTAAAAAGGCTCTTCTCTGGCCCGTGCTCTATGACAATGTTCCATAAATCACATTTTGTAGATTATGGGCAGATGTTTGCCATGGAAATGAAGTTTGCTGTAATGGTCATTTGAATATGCATTAATGGGAAGAATATTTCCAACCCTCGATCTGAAATGCCCGGAGAGTATGGCCAGCATCGACACTTTCGAGCTATTGAGTTTCCGACAGTTTTACAATTGACTATGAAAGCAGGGAAAGCTCGCCCCGGAATATGTAATCCTTCATGTCTCAATATACTGTAACAAAGTCATAAATAATTATTTTTCGCAGGCAACTTTTATTTGGAAAATGGTTGTTGTAATCAATAAAAATATGAATTTTGCATCAATATTCTAGCAAATAGGTAGGTGATCTTACTTTCGGATCAGCGGGACACTGCTTTGAGAGACACCCCGGGAACAAATTTCTCACTTTCAAAAAAATGTAGCTTGGTATCATCTGCATGAATGCAATATCTTCTTTTTTGTGATTCAGTCTTCGTGCTTTATTCGCCTCAGTGACGAAGGAACTCTTGAAAATTTTTATATTTCACTTCGCTCGTACCCAACTCCTGTGAGACTTTCATTTTAAATTTCATTCTGTTCTTTGTATGAACATAACTGACACTGTGTTCCCAGTGAACTTAAGTACTGCAATTCCAGTATCGCTTTTCTCTCATTACTTCTTTCTAGAAACAACAAAGTTTTCACAGAAAATATACTCAACAAATACCAAACAGTTTCTGAAAGAGGCTACTCGCTTGATTAAAAAAAGCGAACTCAGGTGATAATATCACCAGAAACAAAATTGGTGCCTAAAAAAAAAAAAAAATGTTTCAAATGGCTCTGAGCACTATGGGACGTAACATCTCAGGTCATCAGTCCCCTAGAACTTAGAACTACTTAAACCTAACTAACCTAAGGACATCACACACATCCATGCCCGAGGCAAGATTCGAACCTGCGACCGCAGCGGTCGCACGGTTCCAGACTGAAGCGCCTAGAACCGCTCGGCCACCATCGGCCGGCAAAATTGGTGCCTATCTTGATATCCAGAACATAGGCAGCTTTCTGTTCGATTCTACTTAATTGATGATATTTGGAAGAAAGGAGATATTGTTCTCGCGAAGCAGTAATGTGTGAATTTAGAGGAGAGATATTCTAAGTAGATATGAAAAGAACTGTGGTACCTCTATCGTTTATCTCGTCTGTAGGCCACGAAAGCAAGATAAGATATATATTTTAGCGACCGTACAGAGGCACACACACTATTATTTCTTCCTGGTATCATACGAGAAAGAAATGCGACAGAGAGGGCTACTTCTGGTACGAAGTACCTACCCTCGGCATAGCGTTATACGCTTGCTTGAAGAGTGTCTTGTAAATCTGTGTTAACGAAAAAGTTATGACGATTAATATAAGAAACTGAGGCTATATATTAAAAAGAACAATGATTTTGGTGTGCAGATTTGGTAGATGTGACGATGTCATTCGTGTGTGTAGTAATTTAAAAATTTAGTTTACGCAAGGTCTAGGATTTTCGTCATTAAAAACTACTCAAATAAGCAACTAAAGATTATCCTCTAGAGACTGACAGTCTTATTCAGTAAGTCAGATTTCTTATTTGGGCTGCCACATACGACAGTACGAAAATATTCAAATACAGGTATTTTAGGGAAAAAAGATGTTTGTCGTTAGATATTTTGTAATGTCAGGAATTCTGCAGGAATGAGAAATGGAAAGAGCTGTTGTCTTGGCATGTACCTAGAGTGACTTACAGAATATGGATGACTCTATCAGGACTAGAACTTTACTAGAACAGAATACAAGTTTTTTACCACTGGGCCACCTACGTCGGTGCGAAGTAATACGACGCGGCAACAGAAGCCAAAGCCATTTCAGCATCTGCATAACATTATGCAAATCTGTCACTTTAGCCAGATGTAACGCATGAAAATGAGCGTGTGGTCAAAAGGTCAAATATATTCTGGAACGATAAGAAGGAACCACGATATACCACGTGCTGTGGACATGAATATTCTAACGTTGTTCCCTGATGTGAATTACAAGCAGTAACAGAATGTCATGAAGGGTTGCAAGTAACCCTGAAACCAGATGCACTGATTTATTCAACACTTGAAATGTACTCATCATGAAAATCAATCGATAACGAATATCAAACGAAAATAATAATCAGTAATTGTGGAAGGGAAAACTAAATGCCAATTTGCGTTCTCTTTCCTGTATTAAGTCGCATAATATCGATAACAGTCAGATCATAAAGAGGAACGGCATTCTGTAGTACAACTGTACGAAGATAAAGAATTTTACTATGATCGGTATTTTACAAATAATGAGGACTATTTTGTGTCATACATTACACTGAAGAAACCAAATTACAGAAAAACAAAATTGAGGACAATGCCATTGGTACATTTATGTACACTACACTGCGTCACTTAACCTACTAGGACCATCCGTTACAGACATCGACATAGATTCTCGTAGCATTTGTAAATTTCCCAATGTTTGCAAGACGTCACCATAACGTATTTCTAGCGATTGTCAGTATTTGATAAACGCCAGCTAATATAGTCATCTCCTGATAATGACGACGAAGGAATACGTCGAAAGACTACGATATCATTTAAATACAGTGCAGCAAGGAAATCAAGAGAATTTTAGTCAAATACACTGCGGCAGAAGCTACCTTATCACAGTATGTGGTCCAGTCGCATTAATGTGAACACCACCTATGTTCGACATCAATGTGCAATAACCACTCACACACGGCAGGTGGCAGCAGTAACAGTGGAGCATACATAAGGCGTGTCGAAGGGGGGAAGGGGACGTGGAAAAACAGTGCAATCATTTATGTGAATGCGTGGCATCTGTTCCTTCAGACATGTGATAGAACAGACAACACACATTCATAAAACTGATTAGCCTAGATGGGCTATGGAGAGGTGGCGCTAGAAGGGAGTGTGGCCGGGCGTGAGGCGTGCCGAGCTAGCTCGCGCAGTTGCGACAGTACTTCGTGTCCTGGCTGGTGCAGTGGTTAACGCAGCTGCCTAGTAAGGAGGAAATCCCGGGTTCGAATTCCGGCCTGGTACATTTTTTCACTCGTCGCCGCTGATTCCGCGTAATATCCCGATGTAGCGGACATCAGTAACCCCTTCCCTTTCCTTTCTCTCCCCCCCCCCCCCCTTCCACATTAAATGTACATATAGTGCAGTCACTGTCGCCATGCGGAAACTGAGCGATTTGTCTGACATCTAAAAGGGTATGGTTATTGGCTTTCGGGCCAAGGGTGGCAGCAATTCCGAAATGTGTAAGTTATAAACAACTCGCGTGCCACCGTAGTTAAAAGTATACCGTGCATGACAAAACGGCGCTATCCAAAACCGGATCCGAGGCAACTGCGGTGCACCACGGGCAAGGGTGAATAACGGTTACGGAGATTTGTATGGGCGAGTAGACGTACATCCGTCGAGCAACTAACCGCCCACATGAATCAACGGGCTACCAAGTGTCTCCTCCACGACCATTCAGCGAATGTTGCCGCGTATATGCATCTGAAGCTGGCGCCTGGTTCATGCACTCATACTGACCACTGTTCGTCGGTGACGAAGACTGGAACTGGCACGCCAGTAACGCAACTGGACGCCCACTGACTGGCGACAGGTGGCATTTTCAGATGACTCGCGTTTTATGCTCCATATGACAGACAGCAAACACCCTGCAACGATCACCGGTGTGGTCCATGCCGGAGGATGGAGCGGTATGGTCTGAGGAACGTTTTCGTGGCATTTCCTCGGTGATCTCGTCATTCTGTCAGGCGCAATGAATCGACACAAGTATGCATATGTCCTAGAGGACCATATCCACCCCTACAAGCAGTATGTTTTTTTCTCGGCTCGATGGTATCTACCAGAAAAACAGCTCGCAGCTTACGTGCTGTTTCGAAGAGCTCCAGGATGAGTTTACCGTACTGCACTGGCCACCAAACTCCCTGGCCGCTCGGGATTAGCCGAGCGGTCTCAGGCGCTGCAGTCATGGACTGTGCGGCTGGTCCCGGCGGAGGTTCGAGTCCTCCCTCGGGCATGGGTGTGTGTGTTTGTCCTTAGGATAATTTAGGTTAAATAGTGTGTAAGCTTAGGAACTGGTGACCTTAGCAGTTAAGTCCCATGAGATTTCACACACATTTGAACATTTTTTGAACCAATCTCCCTGGATTTAGACCCAATCGAGAAACTGTGGGACCACCTCGATCGAGCTGCTCATGCCATGGATCCCCAACGAGAAACGCAGCGCAGTTGGCCGTGGCCTTGGAGTCAAGCATGGCTTTACATCCCTATAGTACCTTCCAGAACCTTACCGACTCTCTTCCTGCACATGCTTTGCCCTGCAAGAGGTGATTATTCAGGCTTTTGACATGTGGTCATATTAATGTGACTGGTCAGTGTAAAAGAACGATACTGTATTTTTTTAAACCACAAAGATGCGTAAAACAGCTCGACGAAGTAAGTTTGATGAACAAAGGAATGTCATTTCTAATAGACGAATGAAGCAAGAAGAGACTGCACAGGCAATTCAGAACTGACAGTAAGCTCCGTATTTCTTGAAAATAGTCTTAAAAAGAATCTGTGGAGAGTACTGAGCATTTTGAGTAGCATGTGAATAAAACTGAGTTTCCCATTCAAAAAAATGAAGGCTGACATTACAACACCTCAGTGTCAGTTAAGCTGTGGCAAATTTTGATTAAAAAAAAGTTTCAAATGGCTCCAAGCACTATGGGGCTTAACATCCGAGGTCAACAGTCCACTAGACTTAGAACTACTTAAACCTAACTAACCTAAGGACATGACATCACACACATCCATGCCCGAGGCAGGATTCGAACCTGCGACCGTGGCAGCAGCACGGTTCCGGACTGAAGCGCCTAGAACCGCTCAGCCACAGCAGCTGGCTTTTGATTTTCAATAAATTTTTGAGAAGGTAGGCATTTCTCAAGATATTAAACAAAATTTTTTCACGTTTCAGTAACAACTGCACACAAATAGCTCAAGAGACAGAATTTTGAGTGTAGGAGGGCGTGCATCCGTAGAGGAACGTAGCAATACTCGAAACAGAAATTGGGAGTGACTGCGTTCGCTTCCTCATATTTACAATCCGACCTTTGTCATTCTTTTTTCTCGTCGTTAAATGCGAGGCATCCGTGTGGGCGCGACCTATCCCAAACCACCTGACATTCAGTTAAATATCACAGCGTAACCGGCTGTTTAACTCCAATCCCAATTAGAGTGATATCATGTGTCAGCCAAACAGCTGATGGGACATTAATCGTGATAGGTGGAAAAGTAAAAGACATTAAGCAGGCGATGTAGAAAAATAACTGCAGCTGAGTGAATAGATGAGTAAATGTGTGGGGTCCTGCCCACTCGTCTCGTATAGGGTGGCTAAAGGATGCTGCATTTTCGGAATGCTATACAACAATTCAAGCAAATCACATTAATGGTTTTTATTACAAATAAGAAGATTGACAATACTTAACTTTGAATTTACAACGGTGTCGCAAGCGATGGGCGACATGCAAATAAGAAATGTTCTCTGCTATAGACAATGTCCATGTAAGCAATGGATATGGATCACACGTCACTGCTCTCGTAGTGCTCTCCTAGTACTGTGCTGGTCTGCGAGTCCCGGTCTGGTACTGTGGTAATACTGTCCGCTCGAGGCTGGCAACAGCGGCGCTTATATTCTCTTCGGTTAGGGGGCGTCCCTGTCGTGGTGCGGTCCTTGTCAGCGGGTTATTGGCTGACGTCGTCTCACCGCTTTCTTTGCTCTTGCGATCTTCGTCTTCGTGCCGGTGCTTGTCGATACGCCGGAACAAAATGAGCTACAGCAAACTATTTATTTATGTATTTATCGCTGTACATCTGACTCCTCGGTGTTGTGATTCTAAGGCAGGTCTTATATTCTATATATTTCAGTTTGAAACTGCATATGTAATATTGGTGTCTACAACTAAGTTCTACAGCTATATGAAAAGAAAAAAATGTTGAAAAGAAAGAGACCAAGAAGAGCAAAGCAAAAGTAAGAGAAAAAAGAGAACACAAAGCCACAACCACTTGACCCTCCATCCTTAAACCATTAAAACAGTGATCAGCAACCTTAAAATTGCTCAGGAGTACTGACTATAAAATTATGCTAGGAGATTGAAGTCCGTTCCTGTATTAAACTACTACCAAATGATATTGCGTGGCTAGGCGGCTCTCGGGCCTTAGAATTACTACTGAGGTTCCTACGACTAACTTACTTTTTTTACAGTTGTGTACTCCAAATAAACACATTATTGGTACATGGTTAATGCCATTTAAACAATCCTGTAAATGAACACATTAAATCATTCCTTGATCTACTCATCATCATCCGATTCCGACTCATCATCGTCATCTCCTTTCGGGTTCAGGAAGCCCGAAGAGCTTTTCTCCTTACTGTTCCGTTGTTGAACTGATCCTCGAGACTGTCCTGCTGCAGTAGTTGTTCTTGTACGCATAAGCTCCAAATCTTGTTGCTCTTGACCTGTTGGGTTAACAGGTATATTAGACCATGCTTCATCAGCATCCCTATGCTCCACACTGTAAAACTCGTACTACAGTGCCCTTGGTATTCTACTGGCAGCAGATTTAAGCAAGTTCCATCCTTCGATATTTCGACCTACCCTGTCCAAGTTCAGAACATCCAGACCGTTTCCCCTTTCTGGTTGGTGTACACTACAATGAACTGCTATATCATTTTCTTCAGGTGGGCATCACAGCGGTACATTTGTTAAAGGACATTTTGAAGCTTTCCACCTCGGCTGTTTTTCACAAGTATTCAGTTTATTGACGGCCTTTGTCTGGGCTAAGAATATTCGTGGTGAACGCACGGAGTTTCCGCAGAATATGACACAGTACGAGGTAACAGAGTGAAAATAAGCAAAGTAAAGAATCCTACTTGTCTCAGTGGCAGAGACTATGTTTATTGTTATTATGATAGTGAAGACAGCAGTATTCACTTAAGCACAGGATCTTGAACGTGATACTTCATCTACCTTCAGTCGTAAGAGCTTAAAAAGTTTGACTTCGCTGATTGTTTGATCACCTTGGACCAATACCATATTGATTTTACAAGAATTACACACCAGAAACTGCTTAAATTGCGTTTTATTGCAGTTGAGTGTTAATCTGTTCTGTTCTCTCAAAAGCCATGTGCTAGTCGTCGACTGCCCTATTAGCTAGTAGGATCGTAGGACAGATGCACATCATTGTATGTTGTAGAATTATGAAACACCTTTTATCCACATTTATTATGACGTTTTTAGAGAACAAAAATCTTCTCTATAAAAAACAACATGGTTTCCGCAAAGAGAGATCTTGCGAAACTCAACTGTCTCTGTTCCCCGATGAGATTCATAGTGCTGTAGATATGGGCGCTCAGATTGAGGCCATGTTCGTCGACATCAGGAAGGCATTTGACACTCTACCACATTGCCGTTTAGTGAGAAAAAGTATCGGGTCAGATTGGTGATTGCATTCAAAATTTCTGTGCAGACAGAACTCAGCACGTCGCTCTTGACGGAACAAAATTGACAGTAGTAAAATGGTTCAAATGGCTCTGAGCACTATGGGACTTTACTTCTGAGGTCATCAGTCCCCTAGAACTTAGAACTACTTAAACCTAACAAACCTAAGGACATCACACACATCCATGCCCGAGGCAGGATTCGAACCTGCGACCGTAGCGGTCGCGTGGTTCCAGACTGTAGCGCCTAGAACCGCTTACCCACTCCGGCCGGCGACAGTAGTAAAGGTAATATTGGGAGAACCCAAACGAAGTGTGTAGAGTCGTTGCGTTTTGGAATGTGGGCCACGTAAATGATCTAGTAGAATGCGTCGGAACCTCTTTAAGGCTTTTCGTAGACGATGCCGTTGTCTATAAGAAGGTAGCAATTCCAGACGACAGTAAAGATCCGCAGAAGAGCCTACAGAAGATTGATGAGCGGTGCAGGGACTGTTACCCTGTAGGACCGATAGAAGAGGTAGAGATGATCAAATGAGGAGTGGCGTTTAATCAGCGCGAGAGCGTGACAAAAATGCTCAACAAACTCCAATGGCAGGTGCCACAAAAGAGGCGTTGTGCATCACAGGGAGGTTGACTGCCGAAATTTCGAGCGAGTATCTTTCGGGGAGAGTCGGACAAAGTATAACTTCTCCCTCCCATGTCTCATGAAATGACAAAACGAGAAAATTGCAGAAATTATGTGTAATACAGAGTTTTAACGACAATCATCCTTCCCACGCGCCATTCGCGAACGGAACAGGAAAGGGGGGGATCAGTTAGTGATACCAGAGGTACCCTCTGCCACACATCGTCAGGCGGTTTGCTGTGTACTGATCTAGATGCAGAGTAGATTATTTATATTACACTACAGTCAAACAAAAAAAAATCAACATGATTGCATGACTTTTGAAATTCGCTTCCTCCGAATAAAGTTCCGTATAACAGTATGATAGCTGCAAGATGCATTAGAATTTCCTAGCAAAGAGTGAGTCAGTATGTGCTGTATCTTCTGCTAACTATACTATATGAACGTTTCCCAAGTTCCATGAACAGCATTCTTTTTATTCTTCCACCAAAAATGGCAAGGGTAGAGGAAAATTTCCTTGCGTGGTGCCTTCGAAATTACTGACGCCGTCATCGTTTAAACATTTTCAGACATTACATTGTTCCAAAGGCAGGCTATGTAGTTTTTCGTTGCAGTGCTGCGTTACTGAGTCTCATGTTTGAAACCACCAGGAGAATCTGTCTCCCAACATAAACTACAGCACATTGACCAAAGCTAAGGTGTTTACGGAATGTTTTTTTTCGCGACTGGGGACCATTCTTTTTGAGAAAAAATTGCCAATAATGATACGTCAGATGTAGCCAGAGAATTTCGTTGCCTCTCTCTTAGCCTGTATCACAGCTTATGAGGTGCTATAAAACTCACTGGCTCAGTGGTATACAAATGACAATTTTATAAAGTTTCTGCCCTCCCCCCAATCCCCCCTCAATAAATTTCTGTGGATGCCCATGATGCTATTACTAACTAAACCTTTAAAATATTTCCTCAAATTGCTTTACAGAATATACGAAATGCAATGGTATAAATTACTTTCTAGACGTTGTCTCTGGCAGGAAATGTGATCCTTACCTCAGTTGTCCTTATGTGTCCGACAGTGGTAGGCAACAGCGAAGTCAAAAGGAAGCCCACTGTAAAAAGAAAATAAAGATTATGAAACCATCTGGAAGTTTGCAGTAGACTACAAAAAAATATTGATAGTAACATCTTTCATAAGAAATTTTCAGAAAAGCGTTAACTACTCACCGCACCAGGCATAAATAGCTGAAAGCAATCATTGCTGTTCCAACACCTCTCTGCGTCATACATCTGTTCTCCCTATCATTAACCACCTTAGGGTAAAAACAGCAATAAAAAGATTCTGGTAATTTTATCGTAGGACGTTTCTAGGAACTCTGTCAAGAAAGACAATTCTCTTCCCAAATTTTCCCCTTAAATCCAGTAAGAATTCAGTCCAACTTCTTCACTAGAGAGAAGAAGAGGTGATTCCATTTTGTTTCCTTTCCAAAGTTAGCCTGATGCTGTCTGGTGGACTTTTAAACCACGGAATTATATTTTCGGACGGTGCTGACAAAAAAAAAAAAAAAAAAAAAAAAATGTGCGCTTCAGCAACTATGTATTTTGCCAACAGAAACAGTTCATAACATTTCCTGTTTTTTTGTATTACAGCTAAGAAATTGCCATAAATCAGGAACATTTTGTTTTTCGCCACCCATAGCATCAAACACCTCTTGTAAATTTAGAGTTTCTGAAACTTTGCGGGACTGTGATGAATGAGTAGGAATTTCGTACAAAAAGTGAGAAATACAAGAAAAGAAGATAGTAGGGATACTCTATACCATTATAGGGAAGGAAGTTCCGCAATACGCAAAGTTACAGGAACATGACGAGCGACAATACAGCCCGTGATCAACACGATTCAACTTCAAATTTGCATCACAGACTAAGGAAGACAGGGGCGGATCCGAAAAATCGGGTGATATATCTTGTGAAGAAGCACGCAGGTACAGCCTCCTCTGAAATTTCCGCACTGTTCGCCGAGTATCACAACTCAGATACGTTGCTTATCACTGTTAGACAGAGAGCCATAAGTTCTGCAGCTGAACAAGAGACAGCGTGAAAAATTACTTGCAATGGGCTTGGACGTTTGAAGGGAAATCAGTAACATCCATGTAAACAACCATGCATGAGCAGCGCCTGCTTAGACGGAGGGGGTCCGACAGCCGATCAGTTTCAGTACTGATGAATAATTATTAGCTATTTATGGTAACGTGGATGGTTGGATGGTTGCGTGGGAAAAGAGATTATGCAGGGGTCAGGAATTTGCTGCAGGACTTGAGAAAGGTTTGTGAAGCGAATTGGATGTGTTTGCAGTATGAGTTCAACGTGCTCAGAAGCCGGAATAAAGCATGTTGATACAGCAACTATTGTATGATTTCTTCATTTCACAAAATGGGCTTGCACAGTTGCATCAGCCCCACAAGAAGATCTCTTTATGCAAAAGAAAGTCCGGTGGATGTGGATGAGGAAATCATACAGATTGTGATGAATGAGACTGATGCTAACGATAGTACAAGTTTTAGCTGTATTATGGAGGTAGGTGGTAAGGATAAAGTTCTTAACAGAATGGCTGTATAAATGTAGGGGAGGTATCGTGAAGGAAGACATTTTCCCGTATCAGCCGTGGACTCTCTCTCTCTCTCTCTCTCTCTCTCTCTCTCTCTCTCTCTCTCACACACACACACACACACACACACACACACAGACACACACACACACACACACACACACACACACACACACACACAAACTATTATTGTGGAGATACCACGGAGTTAATCGGCTGAAAGATAATGTCGGGAATTAGAGGAGGAATAACGGTGCAATGTAGGTGGAAGGCATAGGATTCCGTGGTGTTTCATTGAGGATAAACACGAGGAGCTCATTGAACAGTACAATATCGATGACAGTAGTTTATGTTCCTTTTGTAAAGGTTCAAGCTAACATCCTCGTTATCAAGCGACCCTCAGAGGACTGTAGCAACATCACGCGAATTATTAGGGACTGAATATTAATGAACTTAAACAGCAAGCGAGTGTATCCCACATAACATGAAAATCTCATGTCCTTCATAAACGGTTTATGATATTCGTACAAGTTTTTTGACAATGGTAGGACCCAAATAAGTGGTCCGGGATGGTTAATAATCTCTTTTTTAAATCTGCTGTGATACTGGACAGATCTGTGTTTCTTTAACGGAATGAAATACTTTTCCAACAGCATTCAATGGCCGTTGCAAGGAGGAGCACCGTGCTATAATTCTTGATAAAGTTAGCAGTGAAACATTTGTTAAAATAATTCGGGATATGTGCTACATTTGTGGCAGAAATGTGCCAGAGTAGTACAGTTTTAGTGTATTAACCGATGTTTGGCCACCAATGTAGGTGAAACTGCGATGACCCAGCAGAGTTAGACTTCATGTTTAGCACATCGTAGCTACTTTAAATAACAATGATAATAATAAAATTTCTGAATTCATAACATGCATTATATCACTGTATTTCTCTCCTGAAATACCAAATGAAATATTTACAGTGATCCACTAAAAACAGAAAACACAGTTATTTCAATATATCGCTACCTAAAAAATATAAAGATAAAAAAGTACTCGCCGTCTTGTGGAATATGACGAGTAAAAAGTCTATTTTCGACGTCTTGAACCATTTATGAAATATCTATGGTGATCGCGTTATGTAGTATACATATCGGAGGAAAAGGTCAGTGCGGAAATACGGCTACTTTGTGCTTTGTAAAAATTTCAGCATTGCTTAGCAAGAGCTGTTCTACAGAAGCAAGCTGGCTGGAGCAACCGAGAGCCAGCACAGTGTTTATGGAGCGAGTGTAGAGCTGAGTGTGTGGACAGCGGGGAACGCCCTCTCCTCTGCACTCGAGGCCTCTTGTCGCGCGGCAACGGAGAACGTCAATATCAACAAACGGGCTGCCCGCTGCCCCGAGCCAGAGCTAAGAAATGAGGCGTGGCTCGAACTCACCACAGGTCTCTATCTAATCGCCCTACGAAAAGCGTTTACCCTGTCTGCTAGTCGGCACAGCGTCAAGCAGAAAGGCTCAAATACTAAACTCTGTCTTCCGAAATTGTTTCACCTAAGAAGGTCGCATCGCTCCTGCTTTCGACTATTGCAAAGATGCAAAACGACAGAGGTTTAAATAAGCGACAGCTGAACTGAAAATCAGCTCTAATCTCAGGGTAGAGGGAAGGTTACTGTACTGGACAGGGCGTCAGTTGGATTCCACGTTGAATATGTATAACTATCGCCCTTGTAGCTACAGTTTATCGTAGGTAGGAGGAGGAACGAAGGATACCACGTAAATGGAAAACAAAAATATTTTATGCTCGCTTATGATGACTTGTCTAGAGACTGAACAACTCCACTGTAGGAAAACGTAAGGATGGGACATTAGAGTTTAATGTCACGTCGATGACGAGGACATTAAAGAAGGGCCACAAGCTCCTACTAGGGAAGGAAATCAGCTGTGTCATTTTCAAGGGCACTATCCGAGCCTTTGCCTAAGTGACTGAGGGAAACCACAGAAGAACTAAGTCTGGATGGTCGCAGAGGTATCGGAACCGCCCCCCCTCTCCCCTCCCCCAAATGCGAGTGTTTTACAACTGAGCCACCTCTCGCGGTTACTCTGTGAGAACCATCATTCTTATGAACTCAACTTGCTCTATTCGTTCATAAGGTCCAAAGGCAATAGTTAGCTGAGCTGAGACCGATATCTTGTTTTTTGACTGCAGGTAAGCCTGACGGAATTCCAGTCAGATTTTGTATTGGTTCAAATGGCTCTGAGCACTATGGGACTTAACTTCTGAGGTCATCAGTCCCCTAGAACTTAGAACTACTTAAACCTAACAAACCTAAGGACATCACACACATCCATGCCCGAGGCAGGATTCGAACCTGAGACCGTAGTGCTCGCGCGGTTCCAGACTACAGCGCCTAGAACCACTCGGCCACCCCGGCCGGCAGATTTTGTATTGAATACGAATAGGAATCGGTTCGGTTCCCACTTCATATTTATCGAGAATCTCTTGCGCAGCGAATAGTCCAGTGTGACTGGAAAATAGTGCAGGCTACTCCTGTTTACAGAAAGGGTAAACTATCGGAAGCTCAGAATTACAGACCGTTATCGCTGTTGTCTGTATGGTGCAGGATCCTGGGGCATATTAAAAGCTCAGCTACTGTGACGGTCCTGAAGGAAACCAAGTTCCTCACAAAGAAGCTGCACTGATTCAGGAAAAAGCCATCCGTGTGAAACACAGCTTCTTTATTCATCCACATCTTGCTAACACTAGATAAAGGTGAATAGATACATTCTCCCTTCCTAGATTTCCGAAAGGCGTTCCACATCGCACCACCCGGTCGACTGCTAAACAAGAAACGATTATAAGGAGGATCTTCGCCAATATGTGATTTGCCCGAGGACCATAAGACTAGTGCAAGGCTTCACAGTAAAACTGTTTCGGGAGTAGACCGTGGCCACAAGTCTGCGAACAGCAAGCACTCTACCTCCTCCATCGTCACAGGGAAGATTGGTTCAAATGGCTCTGAGCACTATGCGACTTAACTTCTGAGGTCATCAGTCGCCTAGAACTTAGAACTAATTAAACCTAACTAACCTAAGGACATCACACACACCCATGCCCGAGGCAGGATTCGAACCTGCGACCGTAGCGGTCACTCGGCTCCAGACTGTAGCGCCCAGAACCGCACGGCCACTCTGGCCGGCCACAGGGAAGAGGATGAAGATTTTTGTAAATAAGGAAATCTAATCTGACCCAAATGCCTGGAGAAATGTAGAATGACTTTATGTTGCCTGTCGCACTACAGATATTCAAGCTGTAAATCAGCGCGAATTCAGTACTCGAAGACATTTATTTTCCCATCCAGCTACGCTACGAATCTGGACTTTTTTTCCCCTATGTGACTGACTCTGTGTCTGTTGATACATAAGCTAATAAATTCCTTGACAGACATACATTTTTTACACTTTCTTTAACACTGGTAAGAATTTAACATCCACCTATGTGCCCGTGATGCCTACACGTTCAAAGAGCGCTAGAGAATACTCAAAGGGACTGATGACCTTAGCAGTTAAGTCCCATAATATTTTACACACACAGAATATGCAACAAAATATTCAGAAATTGCTCTGAACGTCGTGTGTCATAACCTATGCGTGACACATGATTGTCATGTTTGATAACAGCACCATGTGAAACTTCTACCTGGCTTGGACATAAATGCTCAGCTGCGACTACCAAAGATTCTGTTACTAAATCACCATCTTGCAGCGGTTCGTTCAGCTCCCTCCGTCGGATGTTCGAGTCTCCTCGGGCATGGATGTGTGTGTTGTCCTTAGCTTAAGTTAGTTTAAGTTAGATCAAGTAGTGTGTAAGCCTAGGGACCGCTGACCTCAGCAGTTTGGCCCCATAGGAATTTACCACAAATTTCCAAAAATTACCATTTGTGAAAGGACGCAAAGACTTTACTAAAGGTGGTGTCGTTTTGTAGCTCGACCAAACGGCAGACTCACTTGATTTTTCTCCCTATTCTTCCTCCGCTTTAAAAGAGCCTTTTAAGTTTTAAACCTTCTTGCATATTTTCGGGTCATTCACATTTTCAGTTTCCGTATTCTCTGATGTGGTAAGACATGTAATGCGTTTGTAAAGTCAATTTCCTGAAAGTATTCGGTGTCTTATGGTACACTAAACATTTTGCCGGCCGGGGTGGCCGAGCAGTTCTAGGCGCTACAGTCTGGAACCGCGCGGCCGCTGCGGTCGCAGGTTCGAATCCCGCCTCTGGCATGGATGTGTGTGATGTCCTTAGGTTAGTTAGGTTTAAGTAGTTCTAAGTTCTAGGAGACTGATGACCTTAGAAGTTAAATACCATAGTGCTCAGAGCCATTTGAACTAAACATTTTGGGAACCTATATTTTTGAGTAAACGATAAGATTCCTAGCACTGCAGATTGAAATACGAAAACACTGTAGGTGTGGCACAGTGCTGTCTCGCTAGTGCTGCTATCAGGTGGCCCCACTGTTAAAACTGATCCTGTCCAATTTCACAGTTGGAGCGTCACATGTGTTGTCGTGACCGTTTTAATGCGCGCGCAACTGTTCTGCTCACGAGCAAGTGCCTGAGCAAACGCGGGTACTCAAGCTCAAAATTAGCCAGTTGTTAAGACCTAGACCGATAGAACTAGTAGGACTGGACGCCGAGTGTTCCACTGAAACGAAATTTCTGAATGTGCCCCAACGAAGCACAAAAGGACAGAGTAACATTGCCAATCAGACAAGACTAGCAGCAGTAAAACGTTTTTAGCTCACAGTTCTGCTATGTAGAGGAAAGTATTGCCTTGTATAATCGTAAGAAATTGTAGAAAGGTTTTGACAAAATTTACACACGATTGAATGAATAGCATTTCTCTTTAAATGTGGGTGAATGTAAGAAATACCTGCAATGAAAAGAAAGAACACGGTAGATTAATGGTGACCATCTTTAGCATGTCAAGTGCTTTTCTTGTTCCTCTTTGCGTTATCCCGATTCTCTTCGAGGTCGGGATTGTTCTAGATGGTGGCCTGATGCCGCCACCACTCCCATCGGTATACGTACACTGCCTGACAAAGAGAAGCCAGGTACTGAAGTACCCTAAAGACGAGGAGAAAATGAAATAAAACTTCACGGATTGAGAGAGTCTGACATGTTATTTCAATGATAGCTAAATCGAGTAAAATGTACAAAGAACTTGGCAGTATGAGATCAGTCATCAGTATGACGTTCCGTCTCCTCTGGCCTGGATGCACGCACTGATTCGGTTGGGGAAAACTGCCATTTAAGTCCCCCCTGAGGCAAGCTGGTTCACAACTGTTGTAACTGGTCATTCATATCCAGGACAATGGTACTGAGACATAACTGACGTCTTATTTGTTAGGAACAGATCTGGAGATGTCACTGAACGGGATTACCAAAACATCGCGTAGACAGTCCATAGAGACACAGGCCGTGTGTAGGCGAGCATTGTCCACGATACTATCGCATGAGAGGTAATGCATGAGAAATCAGGATGTCCATGATGTACTTTTGTACCGCCAGAATTCTCTCAATCACTACTAGCCTCGGCCTGAATTCGTAGCCCGATCGCTCTCCACTCCATAACGCCAGGAACGACAACGTTCCGGTTCTCTAAAACACTGGAAGAATGGGACCTATGCCCTGTTCCCTACCATACTTGCAGAAGATGGACATCTGGGGTAGAGCAGAACCACAATTCATAGCTGAACGCAATGCGACGCTATTGGTCAGTAGTTCAGGCTTCGTGGTCACGGCAATACTCCATAAGCGACAGTTTTTGTTAAGACAGTAACGGTAACCTACGCATTGGACGAGAAGACAATTCCGTAGTCTAGCTGGTGCTAGTCGCCGATCAATGATGCGGAATGACACAGATTGTTGTAGAGAGTTCAATACCTGTACTCGGATGGCAGGAGCAGATTTGCAGGAGTTGCGAGTGCTTGGTGTAGAATACAGGGATCCTCCCTTAGTGTAGTCAGATGTGGTCGACTAGAACCTTGACGACGAGTATGACTGCCCTCACGTTCTCATGCAGCCCAACATCTGGCTACTATCGCAACCGAATGTCCTACAGATCTCGATGTTGCATGATTTGACAGCAGGCCAAATGGAGACCCACAATGACGCCACCACTAAAACCCTGCAAGGTGCTGATAACGCTGTCTCATTCGAGTACGCGACACCCCCGTGTCCTTCACCGTGGTGACGCAACATTTCACTCTGTTCATCCTACTTACATAGCCTAGCAGGCCTGTTAACAACACTAACTCGAACAATGCTAAACAGAAACAACAGTGAACACAAACAACACTAAACGTGCACAACACTAGCCGGCCTGGGTGGCCGAGCGGTTCTAGGCGCTACAGTCTGGAACCGTGCGATCGCTCCGGTCGCAGGTTCGAATCCTGCCTCGGGCATGGATGTGTGCGATGTCCTTAGGTTAGTTAGGTTTAATTAGTTCTAAGTTCTAGGGGACTGATGACCTTAGAAGTTAAGTCCCATAGTGCTCAGAGCCATTTGAACCATTTTTGCACAACACTAAACACGAAAAACACTAAACACGAAGAACACTAAACACGAAGAACACTAAACAAGAACAGCACTAACGCACTCTGGGAGCCATTCTACCTGTCACAGAGAATTGCAATTCCAATCATTTACGTACCCGCCGATGGTATGTCCGTGCAAGAAGTTACAGTGATATCTGATCATGTCTTCTGGGAGCTTCATTCTTCTTGTCATGCAGTGTATTTAAGGGTAATGCTAAAAAACGGTATAAAGTGGGACGATCACGTACATTCAGTATTAAAGAAGGAGAATGGAAGACCTGGATTTATTGGAAGCGTTTTGGGAAAATACAATGCATCTGTAAAGGAAATCGCATACGGGATCCTGGTCCCACCAATTTTAGAGTATTGTTCTAGTGTTCGGAGCCACTATGTAGGAGGCATGACAAAAGACATCGAACGAATTCAGAGACGCTCTCCTAGACCATATGAAAGTGTAACAGAAATGATCGGTGAACATGAATAGGAACCCTTGGAAGAAAGACGATGTAGTTCACACGAAAACCTGTTGGATAAATTTACATAAGTTTTATTAAAAAAATACTGTGCGATCATTATGCTGCCTCCATCATATATCTAGCATAGAGATCATGAGAATAAGACAATAGAGATCAGGGTACATAGAAAAATATATAGACGGTCACTTCTCCTTCCTCAATGCGCCAATGGAATAGGAAAGAA
Organism: Schistocerca piceifrons; assembly: GCF_021461385.2. Classification (NCBI taxonomy): domain Eukaryota; kingdom Metazoa; phylum Arthropoda; class Insecta; order Orthoptera; family Acrididae; genus Schistocerca; species Schistocerca piceifrons. The sequence continues at coordinate 364,977,021 of NC_060149.1, read as the reverse complement.
AATCGGTAATGTTGGAACGATGTAAACTCCACCCTGCACTATACGGAGGCTTCTGGAATATGGTGGACGTCCCGCCCAAGTGTTGACCAGAGTATTTTCTCTTGTGTTTTGGCAGATATTTGTGATTTCGTTTGTGTTATGTGTTCCTGGTGTCAGTACATGCACATACTTCTTGTCACGCCTTGAATACGATACCCAGAATCGACGAAGAGCGTCGATTTGTTTCCCATTACAAACAAAATGATTTTTAAAGCGGATTTTTAAGTACCTATTGGATACAGCGGTCCCAGGTTAGTCTAGTACAGTATTCGTTTTACCGATAAGTATTAACAGGGACAGCAGAACACGACGAATAGCCAGTACTCCAGTAGCGACGGAACAGCGCTGCTGCATTCCGAGAGCAGTCAGCGCGGGCCAGTGCGGCGCTGTTGCTGATGGAGTACTTATTATTCGGGTATTACCGTGCCTTTCCATACATATCGATAAAAGGGAGCCGGCCGGTGTGGCCGAGCGGTTCTAGGCGCCCCAGTCTGGAACCGCGCGACCGCTAAAGTCGCAGGTTCGAGTCCTGCCTCGGGCATGGATGTGTGTAATGTCCTTAGGTTAGTTAGGTTTAAGTAGTTATAAGTTCTAGGGGACTGATGACCTCAGATGTTAAGTCCCATAGTATTCAGAGCCATTTGAACCATTTTAGATAAAAGGAATACCACACTAGGCTAATTTGGGGCCGCACTATCAAATGGGCACGCAAAATTCCGCTTTAAATATCATTTTGTTTGTAATGGGGAACAAACTGACGCTTTTCGTCGGCACTGGGCGTCGCATGAAAGACAATGATGATCAGTATTTGTTTCGGTTTACTATAGAAACACATTTAAAAATAAAATTGCAAATATATACCAAAACATCAGAGAAAACCCTCCTGACGACTCTTCAGAGGCTCACGCGGTGTATGTAGATGTGGACATAGGATGTGTGACTATGTTTATGTAAGTTATAGAATCATACGTGTGAATGATGTGTGCAGTAAATGGCCTGCCTGCGCGAACATGTCTTTGATTCTCAAACTGTTTGTATTGTCCACCAATGTTTCATCGTTAATGCAGCGTTGACTTGGAGTTGTGAAGTGTTATAATAAATAAAATTGTATAATTAGTTGTGTTATATATTCTGAAGGTACAAGAAATCACGCCATAGTTGGGCCCATGACCATAGTGGTTAATGTTTGTGTTATTAAAACGAGTCACATTAGCAGCGATAGCTATTTACGTTAAAATTTGTGGCGTAATCCAGATATCATGAATAACTTAGTTTCATTATGAAATTAACGATTAGCGATGCAGGATTTCTGAATCTACCCCCAACTTCATTATTTTGAGTGTGGGGCTGATACTGTATTAGACGTTTCCGGGAAAGAGAAGAGTATATTACCCTCAATGGTGCAATATTTACGAAAATACTGTTGTTCGAACTAACATTGGAGTTGAGAGAAATTATAGTTTGTTTTCCAAAGACTCCAGCATCTGAAATTTCTAGTCTTGCTAGCACAGTCGTTCATTTCAGGATAAAGCTGGGCAGCAAAAATAATATCTGTAAAAATTTCAAAGCTTACAAAGTATTACTAGTAATCAATTCAAACTGGGAAATGTACCAGCAAGAAATAGTTAAAATTGCAGACATGGTCTACACGTCACCCTTGTGACGGCAAAGGTCAGTGCAAACCAGTCGATAAAACAGAAAAATCTCAGCGACACTGTTCCACTGCTCTTGCTGGGCTGACAACCACATGGCCCGTATGGCCGCGAAAGGCGTAGAGGTCTATCCACAGTGCTACACCACTGTAGCAGAGCAACGATTGTGAACCTGTGTGCGCCGAGAAATCGATGCCGTCTGTTACGCTCCGTGGCAGGCCTGCTATCGGTTCATGGTTGAGAAAGCATATACATATCGGACTGCGGTGGGCGGCGGCAGGTGAATGCCGTCACTGGTGTACTGCGTGTTAAAATGTACTGTTTTGTGACGAGCCTCGCTTCAACATCATCAGCAGTAAAGGCCGTATAAGTATTATACGCGAAAATTGTGAGTGCAGTGTGCCAGACTGTAATGTTCAACAGCATAGCGGCCAAACTCAGAATCAGAGGTCATGCAGTGTTCTGCAAACCTAATCATTTACGTAACTTGACGTACCTAGTACGTGGTTCATTTACAGTCACGTCTGTCATTTTAGTGCTGCAGCTTTGACGAATGCTAGTGCATATACGAGGGGCGTTCAATAAGTAATGCAACGCATTTTTTTCTCGGTCAATTTCAGTTGAAAACATGCGGAACTTGTTGCGGGACATCGTGGAATATTTCAGTTTCAGCCCCTATAGTTTCATCACGGTGCGATAGGTGGCAGCGCTATACGTAGCCTTCAAAATGGCGTCTGAAACGGAGGTTCGTTCCAAGTAGAGAGCTGTCACTGACCTTCCTTTGGTGGAAAACAGAGCATCGCAGAAATTCGTAGGCGCAGAATGTCTATAGAGGCCTGACAGTGAACAAAAAGCACGGTGAGTTGTTGGGCGAGATGTCTGTCATTATCGAAACAGCGTCGCGCAAACCTGTCCGATCTCCCGCGTGCCGACCGGCTGCACACAGCTGTGATTCTTGCAATATTGGAACCTACGGATATTCTCATTCGAGATGATCGACGGATCACAATCAAACAAGTCTGCACACCAGAGAGAAGCTCACAAAACTTCATTGACTTGTTCTTCCTCATCCACCCTACAGCACGGATGTCGCAGCTTCCGACTTCCATCTGTTTGGCGCAATGAGAGATGCACTTTGCGGGAAGTAGCACGTGGATGACGCGGAGGTTATTGATACAACAAGACGTTGGTTCCGATGTCGACCCGTAAGGTGGTATCTTGCGGACATACAGGCCCTCCCGGTAGGGTGGCGTAAGACCGTCGCATTGAAAGGTGATTATGCTAAAAAATGAGGTCTTCAGCCAAAAAAGTGAGGAAAGTATTCTCGAAGGTGTAGAACTGGTGCCAGCCGGTCAGGTGACAATCCAACGCTAATTTAAGTCGTTACAGTGCAGTGGTGTGTATGTGCCACTTGGTTGTATGAAATCAGCACAAAAAAAATGTGTCGACGTGGAGACGAGACATCATGGCAGAAAGTAGCTGTCGTGTTTAGACTCATGACCACCAAATGAACGAAGTTGGTCGATTTATTGGTGTATTAACGAAGACAGTGAATCGTGTCTACGAGGAATGGTGTACCAATCGCAACACTGAAACTAGGCGTAAGAACAGTGTTCGTAAAAAGATCTTAACCTACAGGGACCAGAGGCATGTACTACACTTTCTCAGTGACAACCAAGTTCAAACCGATATGAGTTGCTGTTGTCAATAATGGATGTCCAGCTCAACCAGTTTTATTGGGATGGGAACGGCATGCATTGGACAGCTGGAAACATATACCTCGCAAACGACCAAACAACACTGAAAGTGAGCGGTGGGTGAGTGGAGGCATATGTAGTGTGGTCCGACTAGTCGTAGTTTTGCCACTTTTGAAATGATTTAAGGCGTCGATTGCACCAACGACAGAATGAGGTGTACAACCAACTGTGTGTGGGTTGGTTCAAATGGCTCTGAGCACTATGGGACTTAACATCTGAGGTCATCAGTCCCCTAGAACTTAGAACTACTTAAACCTAACTAACCTAAGGACATCACACACATCCACGCCCGAGGCAGGATTCGAACCTGAAGCGCCTAGAACCGCTCGGACACCGCGGCCGGCAACTATGTGTGGGAAGTGTAGTTTAGACCGGAGATGGTTCTGTGGTGTGTTGGAATTGTTTTTAGTACCACAAGCTGCAGGCACTCATTGGGTTAGTGCAAACACGTACCAGGATGTTTATCTGTAATTCTTGTACAGAGGACACTTCCTCCTTTCAGGTTGACAATATCAGGTTTCACAGAACAGCAGGCATACGTTTCTGGTTTCGTCGAACACTCAGGCATCCTATCGCACCCCCATTGGTCGTTAAATCACGCGATCCTCATCCGATAGAAAATGTCTGAGACTATTTGGCACAATGGGAGAATTGTAGAAATCTGTATCCCCGAAATCTGGAGGCTCTGCAGGATGTAAACATCCATGTATGGGCGTAGCTGAACAAACTCTCTTCGTCGCCAAACTGAGAGCATTATAAAGGCTAGAGGCGGTGTTAAACGGTATTAGCGCGATGTCGCTTGGGTGTGAGAAGATTTTTGTCCAGTGTGCTAATATGGGAGATAATTGTCACTGGAATTAACGCAGGTTAGCACCCATAGGTTGCCTGGAACTCTAGTGGTGGAAGAATTTTTTGTCCAAAGTAGTTTGGCCAACACGGGGAAGAGAGAGAGAGAGAGAGAGAGGGGGGGGGGGGAGAGAGGCGTACGACACCTGATCACCAGTGGCATTTGTAACCTGCAACCAAATGAACAGAAAGCTGTCAGCGTATTTCTCGACCAGAAACTGAAAGGTGCTGAGCTGGCATGACGAAAGTCTCTGTCCTGGACCTGGGGCGAGTCTGGTTGCAACATGTCTATCTCTGCTTCCGAGACTGGGACATTATTGACTCAGCCTAGTACGAGGGCCAGATTGTCTCAGTGGTGACCCAAATTACACCACGTCCTAGCCTAGCACTGCACCGCTTCAGCGACCTACATGGTAAAAAATGGCGTTTGTGATAACAGGGAACATCGAGTGCCGGTAAGTACGACCTGCTCCATGTGCACAGTATCTGTCATCATCCACAGACAGCTCTGAGAAGTACCTCAAACCAATCGTCAACCTGATGTGTGTCATCCTGTCGTCTCCGCTAGCTGCGAGTCTATGGGCTGCACCTAGTCCTGATGCGTTTGGGAGCTGAAATGGTGCCTTCGAATTCAGGGCGCCTACTCGGGGATCCACGGTCCGTAGTCACCATCCGCCCCTGACTTTCTGTAGAGCCACCGCCTGTCCTGCGTGTACGCACTCAGCTATCGCAGGCTTGCGCTTACTGGCCACTGTTAGTGCATCTTACATCGAAGTCCTCGGGTCACAGCCCCGCTCGAGTGCCTCCTGCACTGGGCCTTCCACAGACTTATGTGGTCGTGCACTTGCGCCAAACGGCGGGGCTGACTTACTGCAGAGTTTGCTGGTGCGGTACGCCTGCCGCCCGTCAGTCCTGACGCGCGAGTCGAGGTAACTGGTTTCTCAGCACGTAGTGCCTGCGCGGCCTGGAGACTGTGCGCTGGCTGCCGCCCGCTGAGCTGAGAGAGCACCACCGTCCAGGACCAGAGCGCCCCGCTGTGCGCAGACCACAGCAAGGCAACGCCTTCGGCTGCTGTTTCAGTTCTGATCAATAAATCTATTGTTATTTTTCACGGCTTCTATGATTCCACGACGGCCGGCCACTCGATTCTACGTACCTGCTGCCCTTAAACCTATCCTGCATGGACTTCGTGACCTGCAGCGAGGTCAATAAACGCTCGAGCCATCCTGATTCCGCTACAATTTCTGATAGAGTGAGGGGATCTACCAATGTTGACAATTATCCGCCGACATTGCTGATAGTGATGTTAGTTTATAGGATAGGGACCTGCAGCTTCCTTGATTCTATTTGAGAGGAGTTGGCTATGTGCTGGCACTGTGTTTCATCACTTACTTTCTTTCTTGCGATTGTTATAATCAGCAATAACACAAAAACGCAATGTTGCACTGCCCAAGCACTGTTAACGTTCGGGTGAATGATAAGCAAGTGGAAAGCCACACGACTCTCCAGCTATTCTGTTACAATCACAGAACCAGTATGACAACATGCATTGTTTTTCGCTGGGAGACAAAATATAAAAAAGGAGAATATTGCGAAGGAAAATTTAGTGATTTCCTGAAGAACATAACTGGCAGTCAGCTAAAAGTATGTTGAAAAGCACCTAAAACCGGCACTAATACCAACTGGCGTAACACGCTACAGGTTTTTAATCTGGTGATTAAATCCGTTCTGAAACCTGAGCCTGCAACTCTCTTTCAAGTTTGAATAAATTTCAAAGAAATCATGGTAAACCTGAAGCACTATGGTTGAATCTGATTTTGAAACCGTACTGTAATGAAACAGAAGTGGATGTTATACAACCACGACAGCTGGTCTGTGAGCTCGCGGAACGAATGATGAGTGGAATCGGTACAGGTACGAGACATGAACCATGTGTATGGATGATAAGCGACAGGCTGAAATTAATTTCTTGTTTAAAGCAACAGTAATGAAAGCTCGTGAAGATGCCGCCGGCAAGATTCGAAGAAAATTGCTGATATTACCAGTGATTTCTTGGAAGAGTACTTCAGTGTTCGTACATCTTCCTCGATCTTAATGCATTTCAGACTACAAAAATTATGCAAATCGTCGATATGAAGTGGGAGCATTAGGTCGTATGATAATATTTCATCACGAACATAGGCCAAATAAGAAAAACTTACTGTTCGTAATGGTTTCGTAATACGGTCCTCTGTTGGTGGCATGGTAACAAGGAAGGGAGTAGCTCCACCACTCAAAGAAACAAAGGTAGATTAACGTCTCGTCGAAATTAGAAATGGAGCATTAGCTTCGTGGGTTAAACATGAAGGACGAAGAAAGGAGATGTAAAGAACGAAGCAGGCAACACTTCTGTTGATTTTGAAAAACTAAGGAATACACAAATTAGGATGGTCGCCTGGGATTTATAGGTCACTCCTCTCGAATACCAGACCAGTGTTTTAGCACCGCACCATCTCGTGCGGTGAAACACTTGAAGCAATGTTTTCGGCTTTCCTGGACGGTGATAATCTCGACGTTGAGCGCCGATAAAATCAAAAGACACACACACACACACACACACAGCTTTCCTTTCCTCAGAGCGCAGCGGTCGCCAGAACGAAAAGGTGTGGGGGGGATATACAATCTGTGAAACAGCTGATGGCGTTCTTAAAAACAGCAGAAGCAATGTAAAATTGTGCCGTCTCACATTCATCGATATTTACTGCTGATATTTGTTCACAGCGTAACAACATTGATAACTGGAATTACTTCGATGATTCGTTTTGTGGCTCAAAGGTAATTGTTGTCGGAAAAAAATATATCTCGTCACCGATTCCACCAATGAATCGACGTATGTTTCGAGTTGTCATCCGAAGTATCTTTGTCGAATTCAGTTGCTTTTACGTAGCTCATAGCTTTGAACACTTATTTTTAGTACAACGGTTATTTTCGTGACACAAAAATGTCACTGTAATTAGAATATATCAGTGGGTTTGTTTTCTGTCTCTTTTAATCGAGGTGTGTCACAATAAACTCTTTCGAAAGGTACCATGTAAGGCTTGGTGTAGAACTGTTAAGCAACAAACTGCATCCTTGTAAGGCTTCAGTACCTCGTACTACATTCCTCTGTTGATAACTTGTTTCAGATGCATGTTCAGGGTACAATTTACCTTTCTAATTGAAAAAAAAATGCAACAGTAAGCACTAGACACTTTGTCACTCTCCTGTTCTGCTTTAAGATCTTTCAGTATGGTAACTGGTAGTAGTCGATTCTCAAATATATCTCCTTAATAAGACGTAGAGTTTAAGACAAACTAGCGGAAAATCGCTTCTGACAGGAAATGTACGAAAACCTCCATTTTACCTTACATCCGGAAATGCATACGTCCATGATGGCAACACTAAAATACTTCAACATAAAGTAAGTTTCATTTCTGATTGCATCTGAAGCGAACGCAGTGATGTGTGTTTAAAAATGATCCATTATTTATAACAGAAACAAAGTAATGGAAAAGGGTGGGTGGTCCAAGAGACCTACACTATCGGTAGAATAGAGAGAGAGAGCTTCTTGCATAAGAACCATTAGATGTAAAGTACTTTCTGGAAAAACAGTATTTTTCCCTTATACACAACAATGTGTCCAGATAACTCACTTGTTTAAATCCGAAGTAAAAAATTAAATGCAATGTGTTTAGAGTCGGTAGCCAACACGTAAACAGTATTTGACTCGACTTACAACTTCATGGTAGAGGATATTGAGTTAAAGTGTCTTCTCTTTAATTTTCAGTAATAGTGACTTCGTTCAATGGAACTGGGTATTACGTATGGTCTCTTAGGATAGGTCGTGATGTTGAGGATTATAATTCTACAATTCATGAGGTATCTGTCATGTCTGCATGAAAAATATTACGTAAGATCCGTCTGCCGAGAGGGTCTGCGATAAGGCTTCAGTTAAAGATGGAACCTGGTACTGGATTCATGAGTCAGCTTGAGAAATGCTTTTACGTTCTACTGGAAATAAGAGGTGGATCGAACAAGATAAGTTGCCTCCACAGTCAGATTCTTTGCTCGATATATCAAGCCATTTCAATGTAGCCCTGTAAACGGGAAAAGGCTCTCGCGTGTGCATAAAGAGGTGCTCTTTTCTAATATGTGTGAGTTATTATGTCTCCAACAATCAAAAGAGTTACACGGCCAGCTGAGAAGCCCACGTCACCTAAAGATACGTCCCTAAGTCATTCTGATATCGCACACACGCAAAAAAATTAGGAAGTGGTGTATAGTGATTCATATGCAGTAAAATTCCTATTGCTGTGGGCCAAGACGTGCCAAGTAATTTTTTGCGTTAGTGCAGTAGCTTGCAGTACCGCCTAAATAATCGTAATTACAATTACGTAATTCGGCTTGTGGTCATATCAGACACCCAAAAGTGCTTCTCAACTATGTGGCGTGATGTCAATGGGACTACTGAGTTGTTTCTGAAGGACATTTTGCCGCCGCACAATAAAAGCTACCCGTAGCTCTGGAACACTATTTGGAGTTTTATATATCGCTAAAACGTTTTCAAAGCTGTTTCTAGAGATGTTCAGGTACATGTAAGGACAGGGAACACTATAATGGGGCGTATAATTAATATCTTCGTCTTCTAGCAAGCAAAAAATCTGCAAACGAGGACTTTCATCTATAAAACAGAAAAAGATTGGCTGTGACACTAGTTTACGGTGGAACGAAGCATCGGAGGATTTGGCTCTTATAACAAATGCAATCAACGAAAGGTCTTAGATGACTGGGCGTTTGCCCACAAATACTTACTTCTGGGTAAAGTACTGGTTGTTGTTGTTTTTCGGGGAAGGAGACCAGACAGCGAGGTCATCGGTCTCATCGGATTGGGGAAGGATGGGGAAGGAAGTCGGCCGTACCCTTTCAGAGGAACCATCCCGGCATTTGCCTGGAGTGATTTAGGGAAATCACGGAAAACCTAAATCAGGATGGCCGGACGCGAGATTGAACCGTCGTTCTCCCGAATGCGAGTCCAGTGTCTAACCACTGCGCCACCTCGCTCTGTGGTAAAGTACTGATCCACCATCAGCAGACTGAAAGGCCTCGCGTAAAAATCTAGGTCAGTCTCACGTTCCACGATGTTTCCAAATGTAAATCTTATGTATCAAGGTCGGTAATTAATCGTGACTTGTCGGAGAACAATGTCTGGCTTCATTTCGGGATATGCATAATGGCGTACAGAGTACTGTAGTGGAAGAATTATCTCTAAACATAATATTAAGACTTCTGACAAGTTATGTGAAGTTGTACAACAAACTTAGAATATAGTTTATTACCGGGTTCAAGTACTGATACTTGGAAACTACTTCAACAAATGGAGCAATACAAAGTAGAGCTTGGTTCGCAATAAGAAGAACCATAAACGTCATGATTATCTCTCATGGAATTCCCCATTATTTTAATACATCTTGCCACACGAATTCTTTGTTACTCGCAATATCTCATGCTTAGCGATGAAGCGTTGCAGACAGAAGACTGAAACTGAAATCTATTAACAACTGAGTTTTAAATCAGAAACTTTCACAGAAATATTCTCAGAATAGAGAATAAAGGAAGGAACGGGTCCAGTACTTTTACCCTCCCCGTTGGCTATGGGCTCCTATTACAGGCAAAGGCCTCCTATTAGATAGTGGAGATCTTAACTAGCTGGAGACTGGTTTTTCATAGAAGAGACTGGCTGTTGTAATTGTGGTCTTCAGTCAGAACTCTGGTTTGATGCAGCTCTCCAAGCTAGTCTACCCTGTGCAAGACTCTTCATCCTTGCATAATTACCGCAACTTACAGCAATTTGAATCTACTTACTGTATTCAAGACTTTGTCTCCCTCTACAATTTTTACTCCCCAAACTTTATTCTGTTACCAGATCATCAATTCCTTCATGCCTCAGGCTGTATCCTGTCAACCAATACCCTATACCTTAAATTTTTTTTTCTCAATTTGATTCAGTACCTGCTCACTACTAACTCGATCTACCTGTCTAAATCTTCAGCATTCATCTACAGCACCACATTTCGAAAGCTTCTATTCTCTTCTGCCTGAGCTGCTTATCGACCACGTATCACTTCCATACAAGGTTACGCGGGAGACAATTACCTTCAGAAATGTTTTCCTAGCACTTAAATTGATATCAGATGTTAACAAATTCACCTTCTTCAGAAATGATTTTCTTGCTATTTCCAGCCTGCATTTTATATCCTCTCTACTTCGGCCATCATCAGTCATTTTGCTGCTTAAATATGAAAACTCAGCTTCTACTTGTAGTGTTTCATCTCCAAACCTAATTCTTTCAGCATCGCCTTCTTTAGTTCGACTACATTTCGTACTTTTTTCGTTGTTTTATATATCTTGATATTCACCTTGTAATTTATTTTCAAGACTCTATCCATTCAGTTCAACTGCTCTTCCGAAGCATTCCCTGACAGAATAACGGTGTCATTGACAAACTTCAAAATTTTTACTTTTGTTTGTGTGGCCATCTCTCGCAGCAGCTGTTAACATGTGTTGATATAGGTTATCTGTCTTGAGCTGACTGCAACGTAATTAAAAAGAATTACACCAGACGCGTTTCTTTACAAAGCATCTTCTGTGGCATTCTGCCGGCCGCTGTGGCCGAGCGATCCTAGGCGCTTCAGTCCGGAACCGCGCTGCTGCTGCGGTCGCAGGTTCGAATCCAGCCTCGGGCGTGGATGTGTGTGATGTCTTTAAGTTAGTTAGGTTTAAAGTAGTGCTACGTCTAGGGGACTGATGACCTCAGATGTTAAGTCCCATAGTGCTTAGAGCCATTTGAACCATTTTTTTTGTACGCATTCTGTAAATTGGATACATACGTGTGTACATTTTTTATATTCTTTTAGGTAGCTCACTGAGCAGAGTGCGATGACCTCAAATCTACCTTCACCATCGAGCTGTGGTTCGAATCGTTGTGAGGTTCCTTTTTTTTATTTTTGAGACGTCCGTTACCTAGTTCTCGGCGTTTATAAGCGGGATATTGATTCTGTCACATGACAATAACGTATCACATGACAGTGGGATCCATTAAGCTGCATGCGGTCATGTCACGTTCGTGTAGAGCAGCTTCCCGATGAAGTACACAAACGATGAATACATCGACATGCTTTTGGTGCTGGGTGCGTCCGATAACCAAACTTCTGCTGTTGCTGCTGCACGTGCGCGTGCTGCACGGTACTCTCAAAGGCGCTATCTCGATAAGAATGTTTTTCGTCGCCTGGAGGAACGCCTTCAAATGGTTCAAATGGCTCTGAGCACTATGGGCCATCAGTCCCCTAGAACTTAGAACCACTTAAACCTAACTAACCTAAGGACATCACACACATCCATGCCCGAGGCAGGATTCGAACCTGTGACCGTAGCGGTCGCGCGGTTCCAGACTGAAGCGCCTAGAACCGCTCGGCCACTCGGCCGGCGCAACGCCTTCGGGAAACCAGTTATCTTCGTCCACAAGTAATGGACAGAGGTCGTCCGAGGACTGGACGTACTCCAAAAACAGAAGATGCGATTCTTGAAACCGTTCACCAGTCACCTCGGCAAAGTACCCCTGATATTGCAAGATATATCTCATAGACTGGTTGTTGAAGTGTTGCGCGATAAAGAACTGCACCCTTATCATTAGACGTTAACTCAACATCAGCGGGCAGAACAGCACATTCGACTAGCACAGTTTTGTGAATGGCTTTTGCACCAAGTGGAAGATAACGAACATTTTATAAATAATGTGTTATGGACTGACGAATCTAGCTTCACTGGTGAAGGTATTTTTAATCTCAACAACAGCTATAATTGGTCGGAACACAACCCACATGTCATCTGTGAATGCAGCTTTCTGACACGACTTGACATAAACCTGTGGGCTGGAATCGTGGGAGGAGTGTTTTTGGGCCCTTGCCGTTGCCGGACATGTTGAATGCGCTCCTGTATCTTACATTTCTTTCCAATACTTTGCCAAACGCATTAGGAAACGATCCACTTGGTGTTCGGTGACAGCTACGGTTTCAGCATGATGGTGCACCACCACACTTCGGAATGAATGTGCGTAACTATTTGCATGAACCATTTCTAGGGAAATGGATTGGGCGTGGAGGTCCAATGTTCTGGCCCCCGCCTTCTCCAGACCTTAACCCACTAGATTTTTATTTGTGAGGTCACTTAAAAGAACAAGTTTATAGTAGTCCACCCATGAATGTAAACGACCTAATAGCGTGCCGCTCCGGCAATGGCTGATGCACGTGTGTTGCGTAGGGTCCAGCAAAGTATGATGCAGATAGTGGCAAAGTGTTTCCAAATGCAAAGTGGTCGCTTTGAACATCTTCTCGAAAGTGAACGTTGCTCGTACGTTACCTACCAGCTCTGTAGAGATAAGCGTGGATGCCAAACATACAGAATGGCAATATTGTGCGTAGTATAATGTGCAATCTTGTGTCGCCTACCTATTGTGTTTTTTGTACCTCATCGAATACAGACGATGTTACTGTATCTACTGTTATTTCCTACGCTTTATTGTGTCTTGGACGAAACAAAGTGGTCTTTTACGTCTGTGAGTAGTTTACGTTATGAGCTAATGTTTAAATAAACTTAACAGTAACATAAAGAAATACAGAACTTACGCACTGTAGAGGTGTAAACTGGATACAGTTTGGTGCTTTAACTGAAAAAAAAGTTTGGCGCAAAATCGACTTGCACATTGTCGAGTCTGCATATCTGTTCGGCACGGCATTGCCTCGTCCCACTGAGTTTATGGGACATCTCCAATTCAGGGCAGAGTTCATGCTACCTGTCTTGGCCATGCTGCACACATTTACAGCGTTGCCAGAGCCTCGTTTTTTAACGACATTTCTGTTAAACCAATTGGTGGGACGAGGTTTTGCTAGCTACACTGTTGTCTTGAATTGGGATGGGGAATAACGTGCCAACCGCCAAGTGCGGCGTTTTTTCTTCATCCTGTATGTCAATACGGTGCGACGACGTAAGATACGTTCTTTCAGTGCAGTTTTACACCATGCTCGATCTTTTGCGGCAATCCGAAATAGTGAGTAAGGTGTATGTGGGTATGTGACGCTACGCTAGTAGTGTGTAACAGGCTGGGGATTTGGGTCGGATGGGAAGTGTGCTCGGATAGACGAGGTGGTTAAGGCAACTGCTCGTGTTAGATCGGAGATCCGGGTTCGAGTCCCGGTCTGGCAGAAATTTTCACTTGTTACCATTGATTCATTTCAGTGTCCAAATACAGGTAACTTCATTGAAAACCTTTGAATGAACCGATGATTGATTATTTCGGCAAGCAGTGGTTAGACGACTGTAGCAGAGACAAAAATGACGATAATGATATATTGCGACAGGGGAGGAAAACAAAGTAAGAGCGATGGAAGGGAGGACGGTCCTGGCAATGGAACACCACGAGACGGAAGACAGCCCAGATGAGACGGTACCGCTCCTGCTGATGCCGGAGAGACACAGGAGGCAAAAATAGGCCGTGATAATAACGATGACACGATGATACTCCTGACTATGATGGACGAAACGTGTATCAGCGGCGGGAGAAGAATCTTCATCTCGTCATGAATAATAACCTGAAGAGTCGCTCCTGTTAGCTACTATGTTAGTCAATGTGGAGCTTAAATTCTCGAATAATGTGTAATAAGATTTATCAATGCGGGCAAAGTGGCAAATAGGGATATGTGAAAATCAGGATTCGAAATGCTGCAATAAAGTTTAATAATAAAAGGAAGCAAACAAACGTCTTGAGTATGATAGGAGAAAACAGAAGATAAAACAATATACTTATAAGAATGGGACAATATACGAGGGACATTTAATGAGTAATGCGACACATTTTTTTCTGGAAGTGGGTTGGTTTTATTCAGAATTACAATATACCATATAATTTCCCTCTCTTTTGGCTACAAAACCTTATTTTTCAACACAATCTCCGTTCAATGTGACGGCCATACGTCACCTCACTGGGAGGGCCCGTATGTCCGCGTGGTATCACTCTCCTGGTCGACGAAAGAGCCAACGACTTGCTGCATCAACAACTTCCCCATCACCCACGGACTGCTTTCTGTGAAGCGAATCCTTCACTGCACCAAACAGATAGACGTCGGAAGGGTGCGAGATCCGGGCTGTAGAGTGGGTGAGGAAGAACAGGCTTTGCGTTGTATTGGAGAAGGAGAGGTTCGTTTACATTTCTGTGGCGACGAACACGCTGAAGTCGTTTCTTCAATTTCCTGAGGGTAGCACAGTACACCTCAGAGTTGATTGTTGCACCATGAGGAAGGGACATATTACAGAATAACCCCTTCAGAGTCCCAGAAGACCTTCGCCATGACGTTACCAGCTGAGGGTGAGGCTTTGAACTTTTTCTTCGGGTGAGTGGTGGTGTGGCGCTACTTCTTGGATTGTCGTTTTGTTTCTGTTCCGAAGTGATTGCCAGTGACGATGTACGGCAAAAAATGGTCACGATCAGCTTCGTAACGCACAAGCAGTTTCGCATAGATGGTCCTTCGTTGTTCTTTATGGTATTCAGTTAGGTAGCGACGATCCCAGCGGCCGCACACCTTTGAGTACTCCCATTGATGGACGAGAGTGTCAGCACTGAGAACAGAGACATCTAGTTGAGCAGCGAGGTGTCAGATTGTGATTCGTCGATCACCTCGAATGAGGGTGTCCGCACGTTCCAGCATTACATGAGTCATGAGTCACAGCTGCGGCCGGCCGGTACCTGAGAGATCGAACAGGGTTGCGCGACCTTGTTGTGTAGATGACAGACGCTTAGCCCAAAGAGTCCCCCTGCTTTTGTTCACTGCTCTCCGTAGACATTCTGCAAGTGCCTATGAATATCTGCGATGCTCTGGTTTTCGGTCAAAACAAACTCAAAGACAGCTCTCTGCTTGGAACGCATCTTCGTTACAGAAGTCAGTTTGTAAGCTTGTATAGTGCCGGCACCAGTCGGAACCTCATGAGACTATAAGGGCTGAAGCTGGAATTTTCCACCACGGTCCATAGAAAATTCTGCATCTCTTCAACCAAAACTGGCCGAGAAAAAAATATGTTGCATTACTTATTCAACATCCCTCGTAACACACGAGCGAACATAAGTACTTCTAGGCAAATTATGTATGTTTTTGACCTTGTAATGTTTGTTTTTAACTACAATGAACCCTTAAAATCTCTTCAGTTGAAAAGCAGTCATATTTTATTGGTAACATCGCCCCTTCCACCTTGCCCCCGCTCCCCACCCAAAGAACAATGTCGTCTCAGGGCAATGAAATGGAAATTATGAGAAAAAGTTTGTATTACTCACATTTTAGCTATTTTGCATTGTGTAGATGTTCTATTCGAAATGTGTCATGCCACAAGAACTAAATTTTATAGGTAACTACGAAACTCACTATATTCCGGAGAGTTGGTGGTTATCTACTTAGTTTCAAAAGTGAATCCGATTAATGTATTGAATAAAAACTATGTACCTCATATTCCAGGGGAGTGGGGAGGGCGTGGTGCCTGTGCGCACTTTCATTTTTGCTATCTTATTTCCTGGGGGAGAAAGGGATACAATAGCTGTAGTGGAAAACGCTTTGCTGTCGAGAAGACACGGAATTCAATTTAAAATGCCCCAATCTCGGCAGCTATGAGTTGTTTCTATAATAGGCGTTACAGATTGGCAATAAAGATTGTCGATTCCGTCGTTAATAGGAACGCGTCTATTCTCAATAGAATCTGGCTTCTATACGGAAGAAGAGGTGCATCAGTCTTCCATCTTGGTGCAGCTACAGTAGTGTACAAAAGTCAACGGCCACCTGCGCTGGAATTAGAAAACCGCGAGACGTCACGCCCCTGGCTGAATTCACCTTATCGCAAAATTTCTCTTTAGTCAGCAGCTAGACACTGTGGGAGCTAGTGAGTCGAAGCAACGGCGCCCCTGAAGGTATCTTCCCCTACATGGGAAGAAACTGTGGGTTTACCGAGAGGATCCATTAGACCACAGCTTAATAGTCTGGAAACTGTTATACTTCCTATGTGAGAATATATGATTAGTCCGTTTACCGTGCTGCTCTAGGTAAATAATGCTCTCGTCGGAAGCATTATCGCATTATGCTCTTGGCAAATACAGTATATAAAGTGAAGGATGTTTGCAAAAGATTCATCCTATTTCACAAGACTATATCATCTGTATGAATGAAGATAAAAACTTGGGGCGAATTTTAACTTACGCATCGAAACTAAAGATTGTTACAAGATGCCGGTTCATGTTGTAAGTAGGCTGTTTAGGTTTTTTTATTGGTAACGCCACCTCTGTATGAAAATCACTGGGTGTGCTGTGTGCAGTCTGTGGCTGCTTTGCATTGTTGTAATACTCGCCATTGTAGTGTTAGGCAGCTGGCTGTGAACAGCGCGTAGCGTTGCGCAGTTGGAGGTGAGCCGCCAGCAGTGGTGGATGTGGGGAGAGAAATGGCGGAGTTTTGAAATTTGTAAAAATGGATGTCATGAACTGCTGTATATATTATGACTTTTGATGACTATTAAGGTAAATACATTGTTTGTTCTCTATTAAAATCTTTCATTTGCTAACTATGCCTATCAGTAGTTAGTGCCTTCCGTAGTTTGAATCTTTCATTTAGCTGGCAGTGGTGGCGCTCGCTGTTTTGCAGTAGTTCGAGTAACGAAGATTTTTGTGAGGTAAGTGATTTGTGAAAGGTATAGGTTAATGTTAGTCAGGGCCATTCTTTTGTAGGGATTTTTGAAAGTCAGATTGCGTTGCGCTAAAAAAATATTGTGTGTCAGGTTAAGCACAGTCCTGTATAATTGTTGAAAGGGGACGTTTCATATGTCGACCCTTAGCCGAGGATACCTCACTGGAATCTTCTGATTTTTTTGTTGTCGTTTGTGTAATTAGTGTAGCTATTGTTTATTGCTAGCGCGTAATTGTAGAGAGAATCTCCTTTATAGTTGCAGCCTTTCATTGTTGTACAGTAAAACAGTTGTGGCATACATGTATATTTACACCAAGTATTTCGCTGCTGCGCTTGCAATTAACGAGATATTATGTTCAGTGCTATGTTAATGTGTTCTCTTATTGTTGCTCTTCAAATTGTGTTTTTCTGTGTTATCGTGTGAAATATTGTGACAATAATGGCGTGTGAAAAACGTAATACTAGGCTCCAAAGTAAACTGAGAAATGACAGTGAAGACGAAAGCAGTGTGTTAGCGCCACCGAGTAATGAATTAACTAATGTTCAAAGTAGTAATTTGGTAATTGTGCATAGAGAAACGGAGCGGGCGGCAAATAATGGTGTAGACAGTGAAACAGGTAGTGAACAGGGAAGCATTATCGATCGATCGGTCGGCAACAGCTCGCCTCAGGAATCCGAAATGACAGAACACAATACTGCAAATGCTGTAGACTTAGGTTTTGGGTCCTCACCGTTTTCTCAAATGAGTCAAAACACATTTTCTGCTTGTCAAAATGCGAATGTTGCCGGTGAAAATGCGCTGCAAAAAAGCATAGTGAAACAGATTCCAGACACTAGTACAATGGAACAATGGAACAAAATCTTCAAAAGTTAGACACAATGGAACAACACCAGAGACAAACACAGCAACAGTTAGACACAATGGAACAAAATCTTCAAAAGTTAGACACCACACTTGAACAAACACGTGAAGATTTAACTACTGAGTTACATAACATTGAATCGAAATGTCAAAAAGTCTGTAATGACGTAAAAACACAAATTTGTGAGCATTTTCAACGTATTTTTTCGCGGCATGAAAATGCATTACAGAATCACGAAGCAGCCATAAAAGAACTGCAAACCATTATTCATGAAAATCATCAGACCTTGTGGGCTAAAATTGACTCAGTTGCATCTACCGATTCGGTTACGCAACTTGCAAAAACTCAGGAAAACTTGAAGGACACAGTAGATTCGATTTCAACACAAATGGACACTCTGAAACTTGGTTCAGAAAAACACACTGAGGAAATGTGTTCACTATCGGAGAAAGTAGCCGAACTTTCGGATCAGGTCACTAACTTATCTACAAAGGTAGATGATGATCTGAATGACACAAGACCTGTAGCCTTCACTGACACAGAAGAGTATGAACAAATTAGAAAATTCAAACAAAATCAAAATCAAATCAATACACAGTACAAAAGAGAAATCCGGGAAGTACAAGATCAGTTGACGCAGGTAATACAAGAATTACATATTTCAGAGGACACTCGCGCTCCAGTACGGGAAGAGGGACATAGAAATACGTAACAACCACAAAATAATAACACAGGACACTTCCGAAATTATGAAAGAAATTGGCAAGGCGCATTGGATTTTGAGATGGAACCGCCGACACGACGTAACAATGACCGATATGCTACTCGCCGACACGATGATTTTGACTATAAGCTGTTCATTACTACACGTAAATTCAAAACGTTTAAGAATTCTGCCAACGACATTCATCCACAAGCGTGGCTCCATCAATTCTCTCATTGTTTTCCTCCCAACTGGTCATTGGAGCACAGGTTAGAATTTATGTGTGGCTACTTGGAGAATGAACCAGCTGTAAGAATGCGATCGGTCATTCACGATTGTCACAGTGAAGGAGAATTCTCTCTACCAGGACTACAGTGGGTCTGCTCTGTGATGACCTACCCACCAATACTCTTCAAAACTTCGACTGACTCCGCTGTGGGTTTGCTCTGTTGTGGCCCATGACCTGTCTGCATGTCGAGAGTCAGCACTGTCTTTCCGTTGGAAGGACAACGCTACTTCTTCAAGACTGCATGGAAATCCACTACTTCCGTGTGCATTTTCTTTTACTGCTCAGACTTTGAGAAAAACACTGCTATTTTACTGTGATGAACGCTTAGGACTGTCTTTATGGACTGTGAGAAAGTTTAGCTTTTGACCAACATTGTATCAATAAGTGTGTGCAATTGATATCTTTGTTATTGTAATTATAAAAAAAATTTTATCAAATCATTATTGGCCACTGTCCAAAACAATTTGTAAAATTTTTTGTGGGGAGCATGGGGACTATGTAAGTAGGCTGTTTAGGTTTTTTTATTGGTAACGCCACCTCTGTATGAAAATCACTGGCTGTGCTGTATGCAATCTGTGGCTGCTTTGCATTGTTGTAATACTCACCATTGTAGTGTTAGGCAGCTGGTTGTGAACAGCGCGTAGCGTTGCGCAGTTGGAGGTGAGCCGCCAGCAGTGATGGATGTGGGGAGAGAAATAGCGGAGTTTTGAAATTTGTAAAAATGGATGTCATGAACTGCTGTATATATTATGACTTTTGATGACTATTAAGGTAAATACATTGTTTGTTCTCTATTAAAATCTTTCATTTGCTAACTATGCCTATCAGTAGTTAGTGCCTTCCGTAGTTTGAATCTTTCATTTAGCTGGCAGTGGTGGCGCTCGCTGTTTTGCAGTAGTTCGAGTAACGAAGATTTTTGTGAGGTAAGTGATTTGTGAAAGGTATAGGTTAATGTTAGTCAGGGCCAGTCTTTTGTAGGGATTTTTGAAAGTCTGATTGCGTTGCGCTAAAAAAATATTGTGTGTATAATTGTTGAAAGGGGACGTTTCAATGTGATCGCCGATAGGGGTTTACCTGGCGCATCTAGCGCGATTGTGCAAAAACCAATGTGCGTCGAATTCGAGATAACATAGCAACAAAAGACGTTTTGTCTTTTTCTGCAATTCAGTTACAACTGTGTGGCATAGTTTTCATCGAGAGTGCGGCACTGCACGTCCTACGGCTCAATGTATTCGCCGATGGCAGCAGCAGTTTCAGTACACATGTTATATATGGAAGGTAAAATCCACAGGTCACCCCCGTGTGCTCGTTCAAGATGTCGAGTGCGTTCAACAGAGTTTTACACGTGGTCTATAGACTTCTACTAGTGGTCTATAGACTTCTACTAGTGGTGCAAGTAGGGAGTTAGCATTTCTTATATGTGTGATGTATTTTGTGGCGACCATACAGGATTCAATTGCTACAAGCAGTGTGAAGGACATAGTGTGCATTTGTTTATGTTCAAAGAAAAGTTTGATACTAAACGCACTTTTATAAAGTATACCAACGCTCTATGAACATGAACATGCATGTAACAGTTATATCTGTGTAAAATCGGATGGTTATATTGAAAATAAAACTTTGTAGTCCCGTGTGTAAGTTACAATTTACTCCAAGGTAATTCATATGGAGGATGTATTCTTGCGAAATTAGATTTTTTTTGTAACACCTTATACTTTTTCGGAAAGTTTACATGTTTGATTAACAAATAACCACTCTGGTACCTCCTTAGCTTAAAGAAGGAGTACTGAAAATTAACTGTCCGCAGCTCGAGGTGGCACGGTAGCGTTCTCGCTTCCCACGCCCAGGTTGCCGGGTTCGATTCCCGGCGGGCTGAGGGATTTTCTCTGCCTCGTGATGACTGGGTGTTGTGTGATGTCCTTAGGTTAGTTAGGTTTAAGTAGTTCTGAGTTCTACGGGACTGATGACCATAGATGTTAAGTCCCATAGTGCTCAGAGCCATTTGAACCATTTTTTTAAAAATTAACTGTTTCATTTGGCTGGAGAAAAATGTGTTATTAATCATATGCATCGGCGTTAACCTCATCTTCGAGTGTACAGCAGAATAATTTGTAGCCGCGTGGGTAGCCGTGCGGTCTTAGGCGCCTTACCCCGTTGGAGGTTCGAGTCCTACCTCGGGCATGAGTGTGTGTGTGTGTGTGTGTGTGTGTGTGTGTGTGTGTTGTCCTTAGCCTAAGTTAGTTTAAGTTCGATTAAGTAGTGCGTAAGCTTAGGGATCGATGACCTTAGTAGTTTGGTCCCACAGGAACTTACCACAAATTTCCAAAATTTTCCAAATAATTTGTAAAATCAAAGGCCAGAGGTTCGAGTCCGGGTCGAGCACACAGTGTTAATCTGCCAGGAAGCCTCAGATCAGCACAAAATCCACTGCAGAGTGAAAACTCATTCTGGAAGACAGTACTCAACAGTAGTACATGAGAAAGAAGGATCCAGAAAATTTCTGTTCGTCACACTCTGTTTGAGAGAAGAACAACGTGGTGCTATAAAATTTTATTGTTAAGTCAGTTCGATGGCCGTGGCAGTAAAAGCATAGGATATTTCAGGCACGAATCGCCACAACATTTTTATTTGGGGCGCGTTTATTTCGAATCGACAGCTTCTCCGCCACACAGAGAAAGAATCGATCGACGACGTCTCGAACGTCAAGGGAGACTGACAACACTGAGAATCGAAAATTCTGTGCGCTTTCTCAATCAAACTACGCTCTATACATGTTATAGTACAAGAGGAAACATGAGCGCAAAAAGAAGTTCATTCTAATCCTATGCAGCTGTCTGGAA
The DNA here is from genome assembly GCF_021461385.2 of Schistocerca piceifrons. NCBI lineage: Eukaryota > Metazoa > Arthropoda > Insecta > Orthoptera > Acrididae > Schistocerca > Schistocerca piceifrons. The sequence continues at coordinate 364,955,247 of NC_060149.1, read as the reverse complement.
TGCGAGACGCTTTCTCATCCGCTGCATCGCTGGACGATATACTTCGGGGTATTTGACAGTATTCACAGCGACCAGTGGATCACAATGTAACAGAACGATACTGCAGATACCTTTCTGAACTATGAACAGTAACCTTGCTTTAGAGCTGTACCAGAGCAGAGTGCCACGGGGATGAACTGGCATTAATCCGTGTCGGATTGTTTTACAAGCCATACGTGAACGGAAACGATCTGTCTCGGCCAGTAGATTC